>NC_091335.1:9138071-9205571 GCF_038502225.1 Cherax quadricarinatus | reverse complement strand
TGTGACCAGGTGTGGACGTATCAGTGGTTCATTACTTTGTAATTTGTTCATGACTGTAACCATGTATAGGAGTGAGGCTGATTCATTACCTCTGTAACTTGCCATGATTGTGACCAGATCTACCTGGAGTTCATTACCTTTGTAACTAGTTCAGCTATCATAACTTTGGGGTCCAGTCCCTGGACCCATTATGTACCTTTGTAATCTTTTGACTACCGCCACAGGATGGGTATGGGGTGCATAATAAGGATATTAAACTAACCTACTTACTGCTAGGTTAGCAAGGACATTGTCTAAGGTGACTAATACCCAGGTACCTATTTATTGCTAGGTGAAAAGGTGGCAGCAGGTGTAAGTAGACTTGACAATACGTCTCGCTCCCATGCAAGAATCGAACCCGGGCCCATTTGGGTATAAGCCGAATCCCCGCCACCCATCGTCAGACACCAATCGTCTCACCTTCACCTGAGAAAGTGAAGAGAAAGTGGCAGCCTCCACCGCCACTTGCTACGAATCACCCCATGCGGGTTTAGCGCCACGCAAAAAAAAAATCTGACTTATTCTGTCAGCTGTCCATTACCCAATTAACATTTTTGTAATATTCGCGGGAAAGCTCTAAACCCGTAAGAGTCACAGTGAGGAATTATAAATCGAATTTGCATATAATATTTTTTTCTGAAATGGGACATTTCACACAAAAAAAGGACAAATAGAATAAGACAAACGAAAATTTGTGTATGCAATAATTTCGCAAAGATCATTCTGAACCTAACGAAAAAATATATTTCATTGTTTGTTATCAAATTAATGTAAACTTATCTAAAATATATTTAGCTGGATTAGGCGAAATTAAATTAGGTAAGTTTTTTAAGGTTCTTTTGGTACAAAATTATTAATGTTTACGTTAACATAAATGAAAAAAATATATATCTTTAAACGTATAAGAGAAAAGTTTAGAAGAGACTACTTGCTAATTCACCAATTTTTCCTATTCGGCACACGACACCGACACACACACACACACACACACACACACACACACACACACACACACACACACACACACACACACACACACAAACATACACAAGCACACACACACACACGCACACATACACACACACACAAACATACACACATATATATATATATATATATATATATATATATATATATATATATATATATATATATATATATATATATATATACAAAACAACCATTGTGAAAGAACAGAGAAATTCCAAACGTTTTCGTGACTACTGACATTATCAAGGAACAATGTTCCTTGATAATGTCAGTAGTCACGAAAACGTTTGGAATTTCTCTGTTCTTTCACAGTGGTTGTTTTGCATATTTTGAAATCACCTGTTTACTGTGATCTTATTGCATATATATATATATATATATATATATATATATATATATATATATATATATATATATATATATATATATGTGTGTGTGTGTGTGTGTGTGTGTGTGTGTGTGTGTGTGTGTGTGTGTGTGTAGGTGTGTAGGTGTGTGTGTGTGTGTATATATATATATTACCAGTAACAATAAAAATAACGAAACACGTTTAAAGAAATATTTAGGGTTAAACGTAACGAAAAACACTGAAGCACTCACGAAATGTTCATAGATCTCGTCAGCGATGATGGGCACCTTGTTCCTGCTGGCCACCTGCAGGATGTCCCTCTGGTGCTGAGTACTGAAGACAGAACCACAGGGGTTGGACGGGTTGTTGACCACGATGGCTGCAGTGTTCTCATCAATCATGTCTTCCAGCATCACCAAGTCCGCCTCCCAGTTCTTCTCCGGCTGCCACACACAAATTAGTTAAAAGTGTTAACGTGTAGCCCGCACTTAGGAAGCTTATAGCGAGGTTTCGCTCCGTTTTAGACCATTATCAAGGTGCGTTATTGTCGGGGTATGAGGTATGGGAATACCCACAAGTTGCATTTAATGAAGATACACAAGAAGAGGCTAGAAAACTGAAGACGCACACACGCGCGCGCACACACACACACACACACACACACACACACACACACACACACACACACACACACACACACACACACACACACACACACACACACACACACACACATATATATATATATATATATATATATATATATATATATATATATATATATATCATAGGTAGTAGGTTGGTAGACAGCAACCGCCCAGGGAGGTACTACCGTCCTGTCAAGTGAGTTTAAAACAGAAGCCTGTAATTGTTTTACATGATGATAGGATTGCTGGTGTCTTTTTTCTGTCTCATAAACATGCAAGATTTCAGGTACGTCTTGCTACTTCTACTTACACTTAGGTCACACTACACATACATAATACAAGCATGTATATGCACACCCCTCTGGGTTTTCTTCTATTTTCTTACTAGTTCTTGTTCTTGTTTATTTCTTTTTACCTCCATGGGGAAGTGGAACAGAATTCTTCCTCCGTAAGCCATGCGTGTTGTAAGAGGCGACTAAAATGCCGGGAGCAAGGGGCTAGTAACCCCATCTCCGGTATACGTATATTACTAAATTTAAAAAGATAAACTTTTTTTTTTTTAGGTCACTGCCTCGGTGGGATCCGGCCAGTTTGTTGAATACACACACATTTCGTAAACACAGTGAGAATTACTTTATATTTCAGTTTTATTTTTTGTCAAAAGAAAAAGCAGGCGAATAATTTGGCCAGTCGTGGAGACAAGAACTGTAAACACATATATTGACTCTGTGGAAGTCTTGCCCCAGTTAGACCCGGGTTGTCCTCCAAGTATGACAACATCCTTAACACACAACCTCACTCTCTGAGTGTTTATCTAGTTCCACACACCTGCTGGTTTATGTTGCTCACACGCACCTGCTGGTTTATGTTGCTCACACGCACTTGCTGGTTTATGTTGCTCACACGCACCTGCTGGTTTATGTTGCTCACACGCACCTGCTGGTTTATGTTGCTCACACGTATCTGTTGGTTTATGTTGCTCACACGCACCTGCTGGTTTACGTTGCTCACACGCACCTGCTGGTTTATGTTGCTCACACGCACCTGCTGGTTTATGTTGCTCACACACACCTGCTGGTTTATGTTGCTCACACGAACCTGCTGGTTTATGTTGCTCACACACACCTGCTGGTTTATGTTGCTCACACGCACCTGCTGGTTTATGTTGCTCACATCTACTGGTTTATGTTGCTCACACGCACCTGCTGGTTTATGTTGCTCACACGCACCTGCTAGTTTACGTTGCTCACACGCACCTGCTGGTTTATGTTGCTCACACGCACCTGCTGGTTTATGTTGCTCACACACACCTGCTGGTTTATGTTGCTCACACGCACCTGCTGGTTTATGTTGCTCACACGCACCTGCTGGTTTATGTTGCTCACACGCACCTGCTGGTTTATGTTGCTCACATCTACTGGTTTATGTTGCTCACACGCACCTGCTGGTTTATGTTGCTCACATCTACTGGTTTATGTTGCTCACACGCACCTGCTGGTTTATGTTGCTCACACGCACCTGCTGGTTTATGTTGCTCACACGCACCTGCTGGTTTATGTTGCTCACACGCACCTGCTGGTTTATGTTGCTCACACGCACCTGCTGGTTTATGTTGCTCACACGCACCTGCTGGTTTATGTTGCTCACACGCACCTGCTGGTTTATATTACTCACACACGTGCTGGTTTACGTTGCTCACACACACCTGCTGGTTTACGTTGCTCACACACCTGCTGGTTTACGTTGCTCACACACCTGCTGGTTTACGTTGCTCACACACCTGCTGGTTTATGTTGCTCACACGCACCTGCTGGTTTATATTACTCACACACCTGCTGGTTTATATTACTCACACACCTGCTGGTTTACGTTGCTCACACGCACCTGCTGGTTTATATTACTCACACACCTGCTGGTTTATGTTGCTCACACACACCTGCTGGTTTACGTTGCTCACACGCACCTGCTGGTTTATATTACTCACACACCTGCTGGTTTATGTTGCTCACACACACCTGCTGGTTTATGTTGCTCACACACACCTGCTGGTTTATGTTGCTCACACGCACCTGCTGGTTTATATTACTCACACACCTGCTGGTTTATATTACTCACACACCTGCTGGTTTACGTTGCTCACACGCACCTGCTGGTTTATATTACTCACACACCTGCTGGTTTATGTTGCTCACACACACCTGCTGGTTTATGTTGCTCACACACACCTGCTGGTTTATGTTGCTCACACGCACCTGCTGGTTTATGTTGCTCACACACACCTGCTGGTTTATGTTGCTCACACACACCTGCTGGTTTATGTTGCTCACACGCACCTGCTGGTTTATGTTGCTCACACGCACCTGCTGGTTTATGTTGCTCACACGCACCTGCTGGTTTATGTTGCTCACACACACCTGCTGGTTTATGTTGCTCACACACACCTGCTGGTTTATGTTGCTCACACACACCTGCTGGTTTATGTTGCTCACACGCACCTGCTGGTTTATGTTGCTCACACGCACCTGCTGGTTTATGTTGCTCACACACACCTGCTGGTTTATGTTGCTCACACACACCTGCTGGTTTATGTTGCTCACACGCACCTGCTGGTTTATGTTGCTCACACACACCTACTGGTTTATGTTGCTCACACACACCTGCTGGTTTATGTTACTCACACGCACCTGCTGGTTTATGTTGCTCACACGCACCTGCTGGTTTATGTTGCTCACACGCACCTGCTGGTTTATGTTGCTCACACACACCTGCTGGTTTATGTTGCTCACACACACCTGCTGGTTTATGTTGCTCACACACACCTGCTGGTTTATGTTGCTCACACACACCTGCTGGTTTATGTTGCTCACACACACCTGCTGGTTTATGTTGCTCACACGCACCTGCTGGTTTATGTTGCTCACACGCACCTGCTGGTTTATGTTGCTCACACACACCTGCTGGTTTATGTTGCTCACACGCACCTGCTGGTTTATGTTGCTTACACGCACCTGCTGGTTTATATTACTCACACACCTGCTGGTTTATATTACTCACACACCTGCTGGTTTATGTTGCTCACACGCACCTGCTGGTTTATATTACTCACACACCTGCTGGTTTATGTTGCTCACACGCACCTGCTGGTTTATATTGCTCACACGCACCTGCTGGTTTATGTTGCTCACATCTACTGGTTTATGTTGCTCATACGCACCTGCTGGTTTATATTGCTCACACGCACCTGCTGGTTTATATTGCTCACACGTATCTGTTGGTTTATGTTGCTCATACACACCTGCTGGTTTATATTGCTCACACGTATCTGTTGGTTTATGTTGCTCATACGCACCTGCTAGTTTGTATTGTCCACACTCCATTTGGTTTATATTGCCTACAGACACTTGCTGGTTTATATTGCCTACACACACCTGCTGGTTTATATTGTCTACACACACCTACTGGTTTATATTATCTATACACCTGCTGGTTTATATTGTCTACACACCTGCTGGTTTATATTGTCTACACACACCTGCTGGTTTATATTGTCTACACACCTACTGGTTTATATTGTCTACACACCTGCTGGTTTATATTGTCTACACACACCTGCTGGTTTATATTGTCTACACACACCTGCTGGTTTATATTGTCTACACACCTGCTGGTTTATATTGTCTACACACACCTGCTGGTTTATCTCACCTTCATTCTAGTTTATCCCTCAAACACCCTCTAGTCCATCTTCAGTCAAGAGTGTCACTATTTAGACTCACCAGGAGATCATAGTGCTTGGTGCTGATGGAGAGTCCTTCAGCTAGCGTCTTGTAGATGGGGAATCCTGGTCGAGGCACCAGAATATTCTGGCCAGGGGAGCAGAGAGCTGTGATGCAGAGGTCGAGGGCGCAGGAACAGCCTGAGCACAGCACGATGTCCTGTGGGAAACACACACGAATACTGTGATAACCTCTGTTGACGTTATTTTTTTTTTATTTATGCGATTGAACTATATGTTAAGAGTTGTTATCCGACCTCAGGTGTTTTCGAGGTCTTGGTCTATCTATGCTTGTATATCTAAGGATGCTGTTATTCTCTCTCAGCTCTTCTCAGTGTATCTCTAAGGTATGATAGCATCAAGGATGCTGTCATCTTATCTAAACTCCTCTCAAAGCCCATACCTATCTAAAGTATGCAGTTACCCTGACTGCTTAACACCCAGGTACCTAATTACTGCTGGGTGAAGTGTGACAGTAGTGAGGTGAAGTATTTACTCAACACCATCAACTAGGCGTTTGTGTTAGGGCAGTTTACTAGGAGAATAAACTAGCTACACTAGTGTTATGAGACCAGTGGTTACGTCAGAGGTGGTTGACGTCGGAGATGCACGAAATGACGTACATTATTGATGACGCCGCTGGTATCTAGAAGGTCATTAAAGGTCACTCCCCCCTCACTGTCTGGCAAGGACTACATCACACAGGTAGTGGGGTGGGGTACACAACGTAACACAGGTAGTGGGGTGGGGTACACAACGTAACACAGGTATTGGAGTGGATATGGACGACGTAACACGGGTAATGGAGTGAAAATTACCATGAAACACAGGTGGGGGTGGAATATGAACCACGTTACACAGGTGGGGGTGGAGGATGAACCATGTTACACAGGTGGGGGTGGAGGATGAACCATGTTACACAGGTGGGGTGGAGGATGAACCATGTTACACAGGTGGGGGTGGAAGATGAACCACGTTACACAGGTGGGGTGGAGGATGAACCATGTTACACAGGTGGGGGTGGAGGATGAACCACGTTACACAGGTGGGATGGAAGATAAACCACATTACACAGGTGGGGGTGGAAGATGAACCACGTTACACAGGTGGGATGGGAGATAAACCACATTACACAGGTGGGGGTGAGAAATGAACCACATTACACAGGTGGGGGTGGAAGATGAGCCACATTACACAGGTGGGGGTGGAAGATGAGCCACATTGCACAGGTGGGGGTGTACTAGGGGGTCTCTCAACAAGACTGTATAGAGCTCTACATAGAGCTAAAGTACTATGTACAGCTTTATAAAGCTCTGCACATAGCTTTATACACCTTTTTACACGGCGTATATTTTTTTCGTTATGTGGCGATATTCAGGTTTGATGCGAGGGAAGGGAGGGGTTAAATCTAGCTCACTTTCTCAGATCATTGAATCTCCACTAAAAGTTAGGTACAACTGAAAAGTTGAGAGAGAGAAAGATGGATGGATCATACTGGAGTTACTTCTTGGCTAAGGCCAGAGATGAAAGATGAGGACCTTTCTTTGGAAAACAGAAGGACGGTAGGAAGCTGGTAAGTGCAGGAACACGACAGCTGGTGTCAGGGAATGTTGTGTGTGTGTGTGTGTACCCACCTTAGCTTCCAGCTCAGCAACACCTGGCACAGAACAGTATCTGGCGACAGCCTCTCTCGCCTCCACATAACCTGCAAGCAAATGCCATATCACAAACATGTGTGGAAGGAAGAGCTTGGGACACCAGTTATGTGAGGGAAAAGTTCAATAGATAGGAGTAGCGAGGGAGTGTATAGTAACAATAGTTTCATTGCCGGCTACTTGTTAAGGTAGGTTAAGTCCTGCTCCGGCTATTCCCCCCCCCTTTTTTTCCCCTCCCCGAAAGTGATAGTTTGATTGCCGGCTGCTTGTTAAGGTAGGGTCAGTCTAGCTCCCGCTATCCCTTCCCCTCCCTCTTCCCCCCCCCCGAAAGGTGACGTGTGGGGCTCCGGTAAAACAGTAAATCACTTGACTCACAGCTCCCAACACTACTGTAAGTACACGCCTGATCATATTTTAGTGGACTTATTGGTTGAAAGCTTCACTTTTGACCAATAATTAACTTAGTCCTTTCAGTCTTGATAGGTTAAAATGTTGTAATAATCACCACATCTTTTAGGTATTGTACTTACCATGGAGAGTGATTTCTTAAGCAGTGGGTAATCTGTCTCTCTTTACAGCTTGAAATGACAGAGAGGGTCACCTGCTAATCAACGAGTAGAATTGAAGGAGACGGACTAACGTTCTGAGACGTCCCAAATTGTTGATCCACTTACCTGTTTGTGTATGCAAGTAGCAGGATATAACCCCTCATCATTGCAGTGGAAAAAAACCTGCTTTCCTGTCATCTGGACGGATTATTGACGGCTAGAAAATCTGTGAAGAACGAGCAGGTGGGTTGTCGTCAACACCTGCGACCCCCCCTCCCCCCCCTCCCCCCCTCCCCCCAACATCAGCAACGGCTACGATTTCAACAACACGCAGTGTCACCAACACCAGACACCCACGTTTTATATAGATATATTAGCGTTGAATTCAGTTATCATTTATATTTTTCATTTTTCATTTTCTTTAATGTAGGATTAATATTTCATATTTAAGTGTTTTATATTTTCTATATAATAAAGTGTTTATGTTTGTCTGTTATTATTTCTTTTTCTATTCATTAATTTTCCTGAGGAGGAGCCAGCCTTGGTAATACTGACTGAAGTTGTTACAGGGCTGAGTAAGTCTCCACAAGTTACATATCTTTACTGCAAAACATTTCGCCGACACACTAGACCTCCAGTCGAATACAGAGTTGACGAATATGGAAAAAGAAGACAGAGTGGAGATGGAGTGATCAATCCATCATCATCCTTCAGGTTGTAGTCGTTTGAGGTGGTCAGATTAACTCATCTTTTGTATATAGTTCTACTGTCTTCCAAATTATATCCTGGAATTTGTATTGATAAAACCACTGGATGGCGAAACGTCTACAGTAAAGATACCCAGATGTTGCACATGTGTCTTAATCTTCATTTTGTCGGTATTGTATACCATTGTGAAGTTTGATACCGTCGTTATAAGGCTTTTCTTCTAATTATTTTTTTTTTGGGGGGGTGGGTGAGACGTGTAGTGTGGGGTGTGTTGTGATGCCCAGATGCAGCACACTGGATGCGCGAGGTGCGTCCTACAGTAAAGTTTAATGGCAGGAGTAGCGGCACTGTAGTGAAAGCGAGGCCTCGCTTCTGTGTGTGCCACCTGTTAGATAACCAGCTGTCCAGGTGGTGCGAAGGGAGGTGGTTTCCAGGTGGTGCATGGGGGGTGTAGCTGTAGTTACTAGTTGTCATATGCACTTGTCGATAGACACTTGGCCTGGAGGTGGTTTTTTGTGAGTGTACTCGCCTAATTGTAGTTGCAGGGTTCGAGTTATAGCTCCTGGTCCCGCCCTTTCATTGGTCGTATGTGTGTGTGTGTGTAATAAGTTATCACTGTGTCGGTAATGGAACATTATTATTTCATGTAAAGTAAAAGGACACAACTGCAACTAATGTGACATTTTATTGTGGCAACGTTTCGCTCTCCAGGAGGTTTGTCAAGCTTTTTCTTATGTTAACATAAGAACATAGTATGGTAAGCAGCAACCTTAAACCAAGACAGCAATGCCTAAGCATACGTAATAAGGTAAACAGATTACTGGGATTTATATCAAGCGAATGTCATTTAAGGGTCTTCAATCTTTCTTCATACGGAAGATTTCTAATGCAATGAATTAATTTTGTCATTCATCGCTGAATGTTTTCTAATGAATTTATATCCATTCTGTAAAATGGAGACCAGAACTGAGCTGCATAACCTAGGTGAGACCTTACTAATGATGTATAAAGCTGTAATATAACCGCTGGACTTCTGTTGCTTACATTTCTTGATATAAATCCCAGTAATCTATTTGCCTTATTACGTACGCTTAGGCATTGCTGTCTTGTACAAAAATGGTATACAATACCGATAAGATGAACACTGAGACACATGTGCAACATCTGGGTATCTTTATTGTAGACGTTTCGCCATCCAGTGGCTTTATCAATACAGATTCTACGACATAATTTGAAGACAGTAGAACTATATACAAAAAATGAGGTAATCAGTCTCTTAGTCTTGGAGTTGGTGTGAAGATCACCGTAGTCGTGAAGATTCTTCTCGACTACGGTGCTCTAAACACCGTGGTCATTGAAGGTTGCTGTTGTTTAAGGTTGCTGCTTACCATAACTCCCCGAGTCCTTTTTGCATTCTGTACGGCTAAATTCAACATTAAGCTGTGATGAATGGTTTTGAAAAGTTTCTCAATTATTAAGCTGGTAGGTGCTAGGGTTATGAAAATTCTCGAGCAGAGCTTTACATTTATCTACATTGAACTGTCTTGACTACAGAGACGCTTAGAGGTAGGTAGTTGCATGACGCAAACATCGGCCGGATCTGGGCGCCAGGGAGGTGGTGGATGATACCCAGCAACAGGAAGGTCACAACTCTTCTCAAGGAGTAGTTGTATTGGCAGCAGCTTCCGCCCAGCAGCCCAAAACGAACGAATCCAGGAGTAGTCCGTGAAGAGAGTTGGATCTTGTGTCATGGTTGCCAATATCCGTCTTCTCAGTGGGGTACCTTGCAGCCGGTGCAGAATCGTGGCTACTTTGCCACGATTCTGCACCGGGCCTCAAATCTGAGACATACTATGTTGGTCCAAATGGTACGTATGTATAATGTTCGCCAAGACCAGGGCCCTGGCACGGGTCTTAATCTTGAGATGACCCGTCTCTGGCTCCTGAAGGAGAATTGATTCTTCACTGTTGCAGCATATAAGCGTTTGGAATTTCACTATTCTTTCAAGCACTGTTCCAGACAGTTCAGCTAGTGTGCCTCATAAGCGACCGAAGTTACTCCATCTCAGCTGTTTCCTGAGCTGGGGACTGGGCTCTGTCCTCTCTGATAATCTGCGGATTCATGGCATCCACTGCTTCCTGCTCTGTCAGTAAGCACACCCTCAGGAGTGTGCTGACCATCTGCCAGAACATGCTCTGTTGTTCCGTGGAGGTGATTGTGTTGCAGATAATATCCGTGAATGCCTTGATGAGTGTTAAGAGATCCTCTCTGTTGAGGGCCTGCGTTGTCGGTGGGTTCGAAGCAGTGGACATTATCTGGGCTGTCGTAATCTGTGGGGACTGCTGAGGGTTGTATTTCTTCACTGTGCACACCGTGGGCTGTTGCTGTATGCCAGGTTGTGTACCTGGCATCTGCTGGTGAGGTGCAGCCACAGCCTATGTGCATAGTGGTTGTGTCTGGCAAGGAGGCCGGTGGGGGCTCTTGTAGTGTCGTCTGCTGATTGCGTTGCCCAGATGTTTCCTGTTGGCGCCGCTTGTTCCTCATGTTTTTGTTTCTTCGTTGCGGTAGTGGGGGAGGATGCTCCTGTTCATGTCGCCTGGTTGAGTTTTCAAGGGTCGGAAATTCCTGGGCATTGAGTTGGGATGATTGATGAGAGTTCTGCAGTATGGCAGGATTCTCTGCACCCATCGTCTGCTGAGGGTGATGCTCTGCCGTAGCCTGCTGTCTCGTTGTTGGCGTCTTCCAGGCCTCACGAATTCTAGTGAGCCTCTCAGGGCATCGAGGGTTCCAGGCATGGTGTTTCTGCCTGCAATTCGGGCATCGTGGAGTGGGTGGCGATGCATTCTTCAGCTTGGTGATGCATTCCTCGGTAGGGTGGGGCTGGCTGCAGACACCGCAGATTACTTTGTTCGGACAGAGTGCACCCAGGTGTCCGTAACGCTGGCACTTGAAACAGCGAACTGGTTCTGCCGTGAAGGTCCTGACATCGTACCTGCCCCAAGAACCAAGGTCCAGCTGGAATGGCAGCGGTCCTACATGCTGAATGAGGACCTGCCGGGTTGGTGCATTGCCTGCCGATTTTGCCTTGAGATGCTGAGCTGACACGACACTGGGGTGAGCTGCTACTGCCTCGATGGGCATCATCAGCGGGTATCGCATCACTACACCCTTGGTGACCTTCTGCCGAGAATCCAGTTCCTCCAGGGTGAAGGAGCGGTCTGTCTCCATGACTTTCTTCAAGGTGATATGCATTTCCATGTTGATAGGAGTCAGTATTGGTTCTCCCCTCAGGTTGAACCATATCTTGAACCTCAGTTTGTGCCGTGTTTCCAGGTGCGTAACCACGCCATAGTGGGTTTTGTGTTCCCCATAAGCCTTTACCTTAAATCTGGAAGGTGATTTGAGCTGGTTTACCTGCTCCTTGGAGGGACGGCGTGTCTTACTGTTCACATTAATCCATCCTTCCGTATTCTCTGGCTGCATGGTTAGGCTTGTCAGAACTGGAGACTTTTCCTCTGATGACACGGAGTGGTCTTGCAACTTCTTCGCTAGGATTGCGCCCCACATTTCTAAATCCGAGTCGTCCATTTCTAAATCCGAGTCATCCGTCGTGTCCCTGGAACATCGTGACCTCTTCCTTTCGGCAGAAGCCATGTGTCTGTCCACGTGGTGCTGGACTGTGATGCTGAAGTGTGCTGTTCTGCTCTGCTAATGTAATCTATGCGTCTGCTGCCTTGGCACTGATGATCTCTATGTCCAAATGGTACAGCACAGGAGTGGCTTATATACTGTAGTTAGGCGAGGCGAAGCAGGAGGCGGGGTCATAGTGGAACCATCCATTCCTACACGAGTGATGGACTGAACACATCGATTCCAGGTTGAGGGACTGATTACCTCAAACTCCTCCTCTCCTTATACCTTCCTGCTTTGTATTGGACTGATGAAGCCACTGTGTGGCGAAACGTTTCTTCAATAAAAATTCCCTATGTTGCGTATGTGTCTCAGTTCTTCACCTTGTCGGTTTTCAAAACTATTCATCACAGTTTGCCTACAATTGAGTTTAGGCTTAAAAGCTATGGCTCGGGTAGCATAAAATATAGGTTGACAAAGCTCTTGGAGAGCGAAACTATGCTAAAATAAAATCTTACAGTAGTTTCATTTGTGTCGTTTTTACCTACATACTGTCAGTAAGTCTACCAACTTTATTACACATGTCTAATTTTTCACCTTTTGATGTCGTCGACTCACCTGTGCTTGGTGCGTATCCGTTGAATTTGCCGCTCTGGATGGCTGTAACTACGGCGTCTGTGATCTCCTTAGCTGGTTTCAGGTTTCCGAACACGGTGGGATCCCCTGAGCAAAGACACGAAAGGACAGGTCAGACATAAACAAAGATAAACGTCTACAATGAAGATGCCCAGATGTGGCACACGCTTCTAATTTTCATCTTGTCGGTATTGTCTTTAAATATACATTATACTAATAGCCGTAGTGCTAGGAATAAGATGGACGAGTTGGGATTAGTTGCTAGTGCAGGTAACATTGATGTATTTGCCTTAACTGAGACTTGTGCAAGAATGGCATATAATACCGACAATATGAAATTAAGACACATGTGCAAGATCTGGGTATCTTTGTTGTACATAGTTCTACTATCTTATGGAATTTGTATTGATAAAGCCACTGGATGGCGAAACGTCTACAATAAAGATACCCAGATGTTACACATGTGTCTTAATTTCAACTTGTTGGTATTATATACCATTCTTGCACAACTTGTCAGACACTGCAACATCATGGAATCTTGATTCTGAGGACATGTACATAACCTTCACGACTACGACAACTACTACTACATCTAACCCATCTCTTTGGGAAGGACCTACTTCCACTGGGGAATCCCGCCTACCAGTGACTATGCCCTCGTCTGCTACACCTGACGTTACTATATAAGCGCCAGGCCCCTTGCTTCTGCTAGTGTCCATAGTTAGGAGTACATATGGTGTTGTCGCTTATGAGATGCACCAGTTGAACTGACCAGAAGAGTGCTTGAGCAGCATACGTCGCATCACTGTAGAAACCTTTCTCCCTCGGGAGCCAGAGACGGGTCATCGCAAGATTGAGACCCGTGCCAGGACTACATTCTTGGCGAACATTATACATACGCTTCTGCTTCAGAATCTCCACGACTACGGTGCTCTTCGCACCTACTCGAAGGTTGAGAGACTGATTACCTCATCTTCTGTATATAGTCCTACTGTCTTCAATAAAGATACACAGACCTTCTTCAATCAACCTGAGGTGAGGTGCCCTCCCACCAGACCTTCTTCAATCAACCTGGGGTGAGGTGCCCTCCCACCAGACCTTCTTCAAACAACCTGGGGTGAGGTGCCCTCCCACCAGGCCTTCAAACAACCTCGTGGGTGGTGCCCTCCCACCAGACCTTCTTCAAACAACCTGGAGAGATGTAAAGTAAAAGGACACAAGTGCAACTAATGTGACATTTTATTGTGGTAACGTTTCGCTCTCCAGGAGCTTTATCAACCCATTACAAACAATATATGCATGTATAATGTTCGCCAAGACCGTAGTCCTGGCACGGGTCTCAATCTTGCGATGACCCGTCTCTGGCTCCCGAAGGAGAAAGGTTTCTACAATGATGCGACGTATGCTGCTCAAGCACTCTTCAGGTCAGTTCAACTGGTGCATCTCATAAGCGACAACACCATATGTACTCCTAACTATGGACACTAGCGAGGAGGAGGATATGTCGTTATCACAGGTAACAGCTTGTCTGATTCGTTGACCCCATGGTACACTAGTGTGGCCGCAGTCATCTCTGGGTCCTCTTCGGGAGGGAATATCACTCCTAGTTGCCTGCGGAGTGTCTCAGTAACTTCGCACTCCAGAAGATAGTGTGTTAGGGGCCGCTGGACAACGTGCTGACAGTACTGGCACATCTCCTCCTCAGCCTTGTCCTCCATCATCTTGGCTGTGGGAAAGCCCAAACGAAGCCGATGGATGGCGGTACACTGCGCTCTGGACCAGCTTCTATCATATGGAGGGTGTTCTCCCTGAGTCGCTGCTCGGTACCACTGTTGAGATGGGGTATCACCTAAGACCTCCCCCATAAGTTTCATGGCTCTGGCAGCCACCAGTTTGGTCTGTCGTAGGCTGATTGGGACAGTAATCCCAACATGTGGATAGTCTGTTGCTGCCTTGGCTGCATCATCTGCCGCCTCATTTCCCCGGATGCCAGCATGGCTGGGGATCCAGTTCAAAGTCGATCTGTTACCCTGAACTTCTAAGTCAGCCAAGGAAGGAAGCCAGGCCTCAGATCTGAGACATACTGTGTTGGTCCAGATGGGGGCACCAAGCATAGTTCTTATCGCCTGGTTTTGTACGACCTCCACCCTTTGCCTGCTCTGCGGGAAGAGATGAACTAAAGCCGGTGCACCGTAGTCAATGAGCGAGCGTATAGCTTGTATATAGTACAAGCGAAGTACATCTTTGCTTGCCCCTGCACGGTGCCTCATGGCTCTCATGGCGTTGAGTCTGAGTAGAGCACGTGACCTGACATACTCGGCCTGTTTCTGAAAGGTCAGCTTTTTATCAATGTAGATTCCCAAGTACAGGTAGGGGCATGTCCACTAAAGTTCTATATCCTGAATACGTAATCTATTCACAGGATCTGGTCCCTTGAACATCATTGCAAGAGATTTCTCGGCCGAGATCTTGAGGCCTAGTTCCTTGCAAGACTGCATAATTAGGTCCAAAGCTCTCTGAGCCTGTCGTTCTAAATTGCCTTTCCCATTCACTACTAGCGCAAGATCATCAGCATAGCTGAGGAGCTGTGTACCACTATTAAAGGGAAGGCTCACAAGTTCCTGCATAAGGATGTTAAACAGGGTAGGACTGAGCACACCTCCTTGTGGCGTACCGTTTTCCAGGGTTTTAAAGGAAGAGCAGTGTCCCTGAAAGCTGACACGGGCCTGCCTGCCCCTAAGGTAGGACTCTATCCAGGCCAGGAGGCGTCCTTTGATTCCCTTCCGAGCTAGTATTGCCAGAATTGCTGTGGGGCTGGCTAGCTCAAATGCCTTCTCAAGGTCGAGGTAAACGACGATACTAGGTTTTTTGTTGCTATCAGCAATCTGGCTTAGTAGAGTGGTTATGCACTCTGCTGTTCCCACTCCTTTGGTGAAGCCAAATATGTGATGATGAGAGGGACCAAGTTTCCATGGGAGGCGGTTTAACACCATCCTCTCAGCAGTCTTGGCTAAGCAGCTGGTCAGCGATATGGGTCTCGTACTGTCTGGGTCCTTGGGCTTTGGAATTGGTACGATTGTAGCTTTCTTCCAAGCTGCTGGGAGTGTCCTGGCCCTCCACGACTTGTTAATGACGTCTAGTATGGCCTCCCATCCACTCTGCCCAGCCCGTGCAATCATGGAGTACGTCACACCATCGATGCCCGGGGCAGTGTCACCTGTGTTCTTAATGGCAGATCGGAGTTCCAAGTCCGTGAGGTCTACATCAGTCACATCTTCCGACTCACATGCAGCTTGTATCGTTAGCTGGCGCTGTGGCAGAAGATCCGTCTGTATATTCCGGATGTCCTGTGGGAGCTGAGTGGAGGCTCCCCTGGAAGTGAAAAGCTCCACTAGTTTCTCAGCTTCCTGGGATGGGTTCGGGTGTGCTGGTGGCCTCGGCTTGCTCTTGCCAGTTGCTATGTTGAGCTTGCCCCATATCTCAGATAAGGTAGTGTGATACCCGAATGTTGAGCACCACTCCAGCCATTTCTCAGTTTTTACTCTGAGAGAGATTCTGCGGGCATGCTGCACAATGGCTCTCAGAGTATTCCTGTTCTCTACCGTAGGGTTACGCCTGTATAGCTTCCTAAAAGAGTTGATGCGGTGGTTCTGCTCCCGCACCTCGTCGTTGTAGAACCACCAGTCTCTTTTGTGATTGCGTCCTGCGGACTTCTTTGGAATTGTGCACTCTGCTGCCTGGATGAGAACAGTGATTAGCTCCTGTTCAGCCGTATCACAGTCTTCAGATAGAGTATGTGGACCACCAGTTATGAAGATAATCCTGGAACACCTTCCAGTTGGCCCTCTTTACGTCCCATCTAGGAGGCAGCACAACTGTGGGAGGCCTGTTGATGTTGAAGGTGGTGATCACTGCAAAGTGGTCACTGACAAGGTGAGGATGAGTTTCCCATGTGGCTCCTGCTGCGAGTTGTCTTGACCCGAAGGTAAGGTCGAGGCAGCCACCCAACAGGTGTGTGGGGTCTCCATTGTTTAGCAACTTTACCTCTGGAATATCGTGTAGGAGCATTGCTATATGTCTGCCAGCAGCATTGGTTGCTGAGTGAGAGTGCAGAATAGGGTGATGTGCGTTGAAATCTCCACCCACAATAATACACTCAGTGCGTGCTAGTGCGAGGAGCTCTGCAATGTCGAGGGTGTGTCTTGGGTTCTTGTAGATGTTATAGATGGTAATGGGCGCCCCAGGTATGTGCACAAGGATGGCCTGTACCTCGACATCCTCCCCACAGTCCACAGGGTTAGCTATAACCTCGTGAGGCATTGTATTGGATACAAATACAGCTGTGCCTCTGCAGTGAATGCCCAGGTCCATGTGCCGAAAATACCCAGCAAAACCGGGTAGTCTTGGGCACATAGTCGGGACAGTCAGAGTTTCTTGTAGCAAGACGATGTCAACCCGATCCCGAATTACTGCCTCCAGCAAGAGGTGCTGTTTGCCCCTCAGGTCCTGAATGTTCCATTGTAGGACCTTGAGGGTGTGATTTGGTACCGAGGTTATTCCATCGCTGTTGTTTCCTGAGCTGGAGACTGAGTCCTGCCCACTCTGAGAACCTGCAAATTCATGGCATCCACTGTCTCCTCTTCGGTCAGAAAGCACACTCTCAGGAGAGTACTGACCATCTGCCGGAATGCGCTCTGTTGTTCCGTGGAGTTGATTGTGTTACAAATAAGATCCGTGAACACCTTGATGAGTGCTACGAGATCCTCCCTGGTGAGGGCCTGCTTTGGAGATGGGTTCGAAACAGTGGATATTATCTGGGCTGCTGTGGTCTGTAGGGACTGCTGAGGGTTGGATTTCTTTATTGTATGCACTGTGGTCTGTTGCTGTATACCAGGTTGAGTAGCCGGGATCTGCTGGTGAGGTGCCAGTTGAGTCTGCAAAGCTCCTGTGCCGGGTAAGGAGTGCCTGCGTTGTCGTGCTATGGCTGGTGGGGGCTCGTTTAGTGCAGCCTGCTGATCGCATTGACCTGATGCACCCTGTTGACGCCTCCTGTTCCTCTTGTTTCTGTTTCTTCGTTGAGGTAGGGGTGCAGGAGGTTCTTGACCTTGACGCCTGGTTGAGGCTTCTAGGGTTGGAAATTCCTGGGCATTGACTTGGTTTAGCTGCTGAGAGATCTGCGGTATGGCAGGGTTCTCTGCACCCATCGTTTGATGATCCGTCATAGCCTGTTGCCGAGTTTTTGGCGTCTTCCAGACTTCTTGAATTCTGGCGAGCCTCTCGGGGCATCGAGGATTCCAGACATGGTGTTTCTGCCTGCAGTTCGGGCATTGTGGAGTGGGTGGCGATGCATTTTTCAGCTTGGTGATGCATTCCTCGGTAGGGTGGTGCTGGCTGCAGACACCACAGATTACTCTGTTCGGACAGAGTGCACCCAGGTGTCCATAACGCTGACACTTGAAACAGCGAACTGGTTCTGCTTTGAAGGTCCTGACATCGTACCTGCCCCAAGAACAGAGGTCCAGCTGGGATGGCAGTGGTCCTACATGCTGAATGAGAACCTGTCGGGTTGGTGCGTTGCCTGCCGTCTTTGCCTTGAGACGTTGAGCTGACACCACACTGGGGTGAGCTGCTACTGCCTCGATGGGCATCATCAGCGGGTATCGCATCACTACACCCTTGGTGATCTTCTGCCGAGAGTCCAGTTCCTCCAGGGTGAATGAGCGATCTGTCTCCATGACTCTCTTCAAGGTGGTATACATTTCCTTGTTGAGAGGAGTCAATATTGGTTCTCCTCTCAAGTTGAACCATATCTTGAACTTCAGGTTGTGTCGTGATTCCAGGTATGAAACAACCCCATAGTGGGTTCTGTGGTCCCCATAAGACTTCACCTTGAATTTGCCAGGTCGGTTGAGCTGGTTTGCCTGCTCCTTGGACGGACGGTGCTTCTTCTTCTTGTCCACAGTCTTCCACCCCTCTTGGTTTTCGGGGGGTGCGGTGTTTATTTCCGCACCTGTTTCTATTGTCACTGGCTCCATGGTTGGGACTGTCAGATCTGCTATAATGTGAGCAGGATCTTCCTCTTCCTCTCGCAACTTCTTCGCTAGAATTTCGCCCCACATTTCCAAATCTGAGTCCTCCGTCGTGTTCATGGAGCATCGTGGCCTCTTCTTTTCGGCAGAAGCCATGTGCCTATCTTGTGATAAGGTAGTGAACTCCGTGAACTGAGAGTGTGTCAATGGATTGTCGTAATACGAGTCTTCCTGAATGTGATCAAACAATACATGGACACAGAGGGTATATAAAGGCTCAGAGTGAGGTGCAATACTAGTGAGGTATCATTTCGATGTTCACTAGTGGTAGTAGTAGTAGTGGTGGTGACAAAAATAATATGGTAGAGCAATTAATTCGTGAAAGTTAAGACACATGTGCAACATCTGGATATCTTTATTGTAGTAGACGTTTCGCCATCCAGTGGCTTTATCAATACAGATTCTAGGACATAATAGGAAGACAGTAGAACTATATACAAAAGATGAGGTAATCAGTCCCTCGGCCTTGGAGTTAGTGTTCACAGCATCGTGGTGGAGGAGAATCTTGAGCAAAGACAAGAAGACTGGCGGTTATATACGCGTCAGTGGATAGGGACGGGCAGCAGACGAGGGCAAAGTCACTGGTAGGCGGAATTCCCCAGTGGAAGTAGGTCCTTCCCAAAGAGATGGGTTAGTTGCAGCAGCCGTGAAGGTCTTGTAGATGTCCTCTGAACCAAGATTCCATGATGTTGCAGTGTCTGACAAGTTGTGCAAGAAAGGTATAAAATACCGACAATATGAAAGTTAAGACACATGTGCAACATCTGGATATCTTTATTGTAGTAGACGTTTCGCCATCCAGTGGTTTTATCAATACAGATTCTAGGACATAATAGGAAGACAGTAGAACTAGTTCTACTGTCTTCCTATTATGTACATCACCCTTGAAGTCGTAGAATTCTACGACTTAAAGGGTGATGGACTGATTACATCGTCTTCACATCTCTACTGTTCCTGCCTACTTTCTGTATTCGACTGAAGAAGCCTACTGTGTAGGCGAAACGTTTCGGAATGAAGTTGCCTAACTGTTGCCTATGTGTCTTACCTACCAACGCTTAAGCATTGCTGTCTTGGTTTAAGGTTGCTGCTTACCATAACCCCCAAGTCCTTTTCGCAATCTGTATGGCTAAGTTCTACATTATTTAACTTGTAAGTGCTAGGGTTATGGACACTCCCGACCTTCAGAACCTTGCATTTATCTACATTGAACTGCATCTGCCACTTTTCTGACCAAGAATAGAGTTTGTCTAAATCTTTCTGAAGTTCCCTAACATCTACGTTTGAATCAATTATCCTACCTATCTTTGTGTCATCGGCGAATTTGCTCATATCACTAGTAACATCCTCATCAAGATCATTGATATATATTATAAACAACAACGGGCCCAAGGCTGACCCCTGTGGAACGCCACTTGTTACCGATCCCCCACTCGGATTTAACCCCATTTATGGACACTCTCTGCTTCCTGTCTGTGAGCCATGACTCTATCCACGAAAGCAATTTTGCCCCAATGCCATGAGCTGCCACTTTCTTTAACAGTCTTTTGTGCGGAACTCTATCAAATGCCTTACTAAAATCTAAGTAAATAATATCAAATTCTTTATCGTGGTCAACAGCCTCAAAAGCTTTACTGAAGAAAGTTAATAAATTAGTTAGACAAGACCGGCCTCTTGTGAATCCATGCTGAGTATCATTAATCAAGCTACGCTTATCGAGATGGCTTCTTATAATCTCAGCTATAGTTGACTCTAGTAATTTGCCTACAATTGAGGTCAGGCTTATTGGGCGGTAATTTGACGGTAACGACTTGTCCCCTGTTTTAAAAATAGGAATTACATTAGCCATCTTCCACATATCAGACACTACACCTGTTTGAAGAGATAAATTAAAAATGTTAGTTAATGGTTCACAGAGTTCCATTTTGCATTCCTTAAGAACCCTTGAAAAAACCTCATCAGGACCCAGTGACTTATTTTGCTTCAGTCGGTCTATCTGCTTCACAACCATTTCACTAGTGACTGTGATGTTACATAATTTATCTTCTGGCCCACTATAAAAATTAATTACTGGAATATTATTAGTGTCTTCCTGTGTAAAAACCGAGAGAAAATAATTATTTAAAATCGAGCACATTTCATTCTCTTTGTCAGTAAGATGCCCATAATTATTTTTAAGGGGACCTGTCTTATCTCTGACTTTTGTTCTATATACCTGGAAAAAACTTTTTGGGTTAGTTTTAGAATCCCTAGCAACTTTAACTTCATAGTCCCTTTTAGCTTTTCTTATCCCCTTTTTAATGTCCCTCTTAATGTCAGTATACTGATTCATAAGATGACCCTCACCTCTTTTGATACACCTATAAATTCCTTTCTTATGCCCTAGTAGATATTTGAGCCTATTATTCATCCATTTTGGGTCATTTCTATTTGATCTAATTTCTTTATACGGGATAAACGTTCCTTGATCCTCGTGTATAGTGTTCAGAAAACTGTCATATTGATAGCTCTCTTCGTTACCCCAGTCAACAGATGACAAATGTGCTCTAAGCCCATCGTAATCTGCTAAGCGAAAATCTGGGACTGTTATTGAGTTATCCCTACTATCATACTTCCATTCAGTGCTAAATGTAATTGATTTGTGGTCGTTAGCACCCAGTTCCTCTGAAACTTCTAAATTATTAACAAGGGATTCATTGTTTGCCAGAACTAAGTCAAGCAGGTTATTACCCCTTGTAGGTTCTGTCACAAACTGCTTCAAAAAACAATCCTGAACTACTTCTAAGAAGTCGTATGATTCTAAATTCCCAGTCAAGAAATTCCAATCAATATGACTAAAGTTAAAGTCTCCTAGAATTACTACATTATCGTGCCTTGTGGCCCTAACAATTTCCTCCCATAGTAGTCTCCTGGTCCCTACCTAAGTTTGGGGGACGGTATATCACACCTAAAATTAATTTTTCATGCCCCTCTGAAAATTCTATCCAGACTCTGTATGTGTTACTTCAGACTTAATACCCGTTTTTATGCAACAGTTCAAGCGATCTCGGACATACAATGCCACCCCACCTCCCTTCCCGACACTTCTATCTACTTGGAACAATTTAAAACCCTGAATGTGACATTCCGCAGGCATGTCCCGACTTTTTGAATTAAACCACGTCTCAGTTAAGGCAAATACATTAATGTTACCTGCACTAGCAACTAGTCTCAACTCGTCCATCTTATTCCTGGCACTGCGACTATTTGTGTAATATATATTTAAAGACCCTCCTCTCTCTTTACCCTTCCTGCTCCTTTCTGTTATTCCACTAAACCTATTACTGTCCTTGTCAATTAGTGCCACTGACTTTCCAATATCCACCTCGTTTTGCCTATTACTAGTTCTCCTACCCTGCGACTTCACTGTTTTCCCGCCAAAACCCATACCACTAACTATTCCTAGTTTAAAGACCTAACAGCTCCCTCCACTGCGTTGGCCAGTGCTCCCACCCCACACCTAGATAAGTGAACCCCATCCCTGGCATACATGTCATTTCTGCCATAGAAAAGGTCCCAGTTGTCAATGAATGTTACCGCATTTTCCTTACAGTATTTGTCCAGCCAGCAATTGACACCAATTGCTCTGGATAACCATTCATTTCCAACTCCTCTCCTTGGCAAAATGCCACATATGACAGGTTTCCCACCCTTCCTCCTAATTATCTCTATTGCTGGCCTATACCTGCTAATCAGGTCCTCACTCCTACGTCTGCCAACATCGTTGCCTCCAGCACTGAGACAGATAATAGGATTGCTCCCATTACCTCTCATGATGTCATCCAGACGGCTAACAATATCCTTCATCCCAGCCCCAGGAAAACACTCTCTGCCTCCTACTCCTATCCTTCAAGCAGAATGCCCCTATCCATGTACCTAATCTGGCTATCCCCAACAACAACAATGTTTTTACCTTCTTTGGCGTCGTCCGTCGTGATGCGCCGAGTAGTCGACTCACATTCGTCAGGTAGCATTACACCGCTTGTGGAATTCGTCAGACGTTCTCGATGGTCTTCGTTGGGGTTTCTAGGGATGTCTCACTCACGTCTGCCAATGCTTCCTTGGTGCTCGTTGTGGCATTCCCAGTAGAACACTCACATTCGTCAGGTAGCACCGAGAATGAGTTGAAAGTTTCCACGGTAGTCTTCTGGTTTCTCGTTGTTTCTGCCTCTCCAACCGTTTTCTTGATCCTCAGCTTGGTTCCATGTTGCCCGGCCACTGACCAAGCTCCTCTCTTAACCTGGGGACTCACAACAGGAGGATTACTACGAATCCTCTTGTTCTCCTCCAGCTTAGCAACTCTGAGCTCTTCTCTCAGCTGCTGGTAAAGCTGCTCAAGAGAGGGCATCCTGGTTCAGATTCACAGAGAGCACACAAACAGGTCTTCACAGAGCTAAGTACACGTCACCACTGAGCTAAGTACACGTCACCTATCTTCCACTTATACACTTCGATCAGGTCTCCCCTCATTCTTCGTCTAACAAGTGAATGTAATTTAAAAGTCTTCAATCTTTCTTCATAAGAAAGATTTCTAATGCTATGTATTAATTTAGTCATCCTACGCTGAATGTTTTCTAATGAATTTATGTCCATTCTGTAATATGGAGACCAGAATTGAGCTGCATAATCTAGGTGAGGCCTTACTAATGATGTATAAAGCTGCAGTATGACCTCTGGACTTCTGTTGCTTACACTTCTTGATATAAATCCCAGCAATCTATTTGCCTTATTACGTACGCTTAGGCATTGCTGTTGTGCAAGAAAGGTATAAAATACCGACAATATGAAAGTTAAGACACATGTGCAACATCTGGATATCTTTATTGTAGACGTTTCGCCATCCAGTGGATTTATCAATACAGATTCTAGGACATAATAGGAAGACAGTAGAACTATATACAAAAGATGAGGTAATCAGTCCCTCAGCCTTGGAGTTAGTGTTCACAGCATCGTGGTGGAGGAGAATCTGGAGCAAAGGCAAGAAGACTGACGGTTATATAGGCGTCAGTGGATTAGGACGGGCAGCAGACGAGGGCATAGTCACTGGTAGGCGGGATTCCCCAGTGGAAGTAGGTCCTTCCCAAAGAGATGGGTTAGTTGCAGCAGCCGTGAAGAAGGTCTTGTTGATGTCCTCTGAACCAAGATTCCATGATGTTGCAGTGTCTGACAAGTTGTGCAAGAAAGGTATAAAATACCGACAATATGAAAGTTAAGACACATGTGCAACATCTGGATATCTTTATTGTAGACGTTTCGCCATCCAGTGGCTTTATCAATACAGATTCTAGGATATAATAGGAAGACAGTAGAACTATATACAAAAGATGAGGTAATCAGTCCCTCAGCCTTGGAGTGACTATGCCCTCGTCTGCTGCCCGTCCTTATCCACTGACGCCTATATAACCGCCAGTCTTCTTGCCTTTGCTCCAGATTCTCCTCCACCACGATGCTGTGAACACTAACTCCAAGGCTGAGGGACTGATTACCTCATCTTTTGTATATAGTTCTACTGTCTTCCTATTATGTCCTAGAATCTGTATTGATAAATCCACTGGATGGCGAAACGTCTACAATAAAGATATCCAGATGTTGCACATGTGTCTTAACTTTCAGGCATTGCTGTCTTGGTTTAAGGTTGCTGCTCACCATAACCACAAGTCCTTTTCGCAATCTGTGTGGCTAAGTTCTACATCATCATTTAACTTATAAGTACTAGGGTTATGGACACTCCCGAGCTTCAGAACCTTGCATTTATCTGCATTTAACTGCATCTGCCACTTTTCTGACCAAGAATACAGTTTGTTTAAATCCTCCTGAAGTTCCCTAATATCTACGTTTGAATCAATTATCATACCTATCTTTGTGTCATCGGCGAATTTGCTCATATCACTAGTAACATCCTCATCAAGATCATTGATATATATTATAAACAATAACGGGCCTAAGACTGATCCCTGTGGAACGCCACTTGTTACAGATCCCCATTCGGATTTAACCCCATTTATGGACACTCTCTGCTTCCTGTCTGTGAGCCATGACTCGATCCACGAGAGCACTTTTCCCCCAATGCCATGAGCTGCCACTTTCTTTAACAGTCTTTGGTGCGGAACTCTATCAAAAGCCTTACTAAAATCTAAGTAAATAATATCAAATTCTTTATCGTGGTCAACAGCCTCAAAAGCTTTACTGAAGAAAGTTAATAAATTAGTTAGACAAGACCGGCCTCTTGTGAATCCATGCTGAGTATCATTAATTAAGCTATGCTTATCGAGATGGCTTCTTATAATCTCAGCTATAATTGACTCTAGTAATTTGCCTACAATTGAGGCCAGGCTTATTGGGCGGTAATTAGATGGTAACGACTTGTCCCCTGAATAGGAATTACATTAGCCATCTTCCACATATCGGACACTACACCTGTTTGAAGAGATAAAAGTTGATAGAAGCAGAAGAGACTTGAAGACGATGTAATCAGTCCATCACCCTTAAAGTTTTGAGGTGGTCAGTCCCTCAGTCTGGAGAAGAGCATTGGATGGAGCCTTATATAGCGCCAGGAGGTGAGACGTAGGTCACTTTGGGAGGCCAGGTCCCTCTCAAATCAAGCCGTTCTCCAGACTGAGGGACTGACCACCTCAAAACTTTAAGGGTGATGGACTGATTACATCGTTTTCAAGTCTCTTCTGCTTCTATCAACTTTTCTGTACTCGACTGAAGAAGCCTACTGTGTAGGCGAAACGTTTCGAAATAAAGATACCTAACTGTTGTATATGTGTCTTACCTAACAACCTGTCGGTATTTTATACCATTTTAATGTTCAATCTGTCAGACACTGCAACACAAGGGTATCTTGGTACAGAGCTGAAATCAACTTCGACAACCTCTACTAGTGAGAACGGCTTGATTTGAGAGGGACCTGACCTCCCAAAGTGACCTACGTCTCACCTCCTGGCGCTATATAAGGCTCCATCCAATGCTCTTCTCCAGACTGAGGGACTGACCACCTCAAAACTTTAAGGGTGATGGACTGATTACATCGTCTTCAAGTCTCTTCTGCTTCTATCAACTTTTCTGTACCCGACTGAAGAAGCCTTCGAAACGTTTCGAAATAAAGATACCTAACTGTTGCATATGTGTCTTACCTAACAGTCATAGGTGGTGCCACATTTGTTCAATGTGGAAGTAGGTCGTGCCCAAGAATTAGGCAAGCAAAGAATTCCTAAGTATTAAGATCCCAAGAAGTTGCAGTGTCTGACAGGTTTGTAGATGAATGGTTCAGAGAACCGACATGTTGATAATTACTTAGGAATTCTTCGCTTGCCTAATTCTTGGGCACGACCTACTTCCACATTGAACAAATGTGACACTACCTATGACTGCTGCACCTCTCCTGCCATACGGTTTATAAGCTGCTTCTCCGCTCATCTGCCGTATTCTATTCAAGATTGATGGACTGAACACATTGACTCAAGGTTGAGGGACTGATTACCTCATTCTCCTCCTGTTCAAGTTTCTCCTTTGTATGGACTGATGAAGCCACTGTGTGGCGAAACGTTTCATCAATAAAGATACCCAAGAGTTGCACATGTGTCTAATTTATCAACATGAAGAGATCTGCTTTTATGATTGTTTTCTTAATAATGTACACTGTGCCCAGAGTATATACATTCCCCAGAGAGGGAAATAAATGGTATAAAATACCGACACAATGGAAATATAAACACAAATGCAGTATAATGTGGTCCTTTATTGACTACGTTTCGCCCACACAGTGGGCTTTTTCAAGTCACAAACAGAACTACCTGGGGTGGAAGGAACGCGAGTATTTATAGTCCGGTTCAGAATGCTGAGGTCAGGTGAAGAATGTTGCATCTGATGATGTACCGAGTGGGGTTATAGAGTCTAAAAACTTGGGTAGCTTGGAAAGGAGATTGGACAAGTTTGTGAGCAGACCTTCTACAGTGTTCTTATGTGGGATAGCGACGAAGAAGTTTCTTGGCAAGTGGTTCAGCTATGTTATAGAAGCCACTATTCTGGTTGAAGTTGTCGGATATAGAAATAAGTGATGATTCCAGGATTCTTCGGTATTGAGTGTTGTCTTCTGTGGCGATAAGGACTCGCCGCATTCTGAGGGGCTCAGAACAAGGGAAGAAACTTCTGCACACCATGCCCAGCAACCCCAGACCTGCCAGAATGTACGGCCTGCCAAAGACTCACAAGCCTGGTATCCCACTGAGGCCCATATCCTCGGGAATAGGCAGTGCTCCCCACCAGCTCTCAGGAATTCTCGCCAAACACCTCTCTAAACTCTTGGGCACTATCAGTCCAGCACATCTCAAACACTCAGGTGATCTTCTCAATCGCATTCGCAACATCAACATCAGGAACAAGAAACTTTCCAGCCTTGACGTGACTTCCCTATTCACCAAAGTACCTACTACACAAGCCATCGATCTCTTGCGCAGGAAAATTGACGATTCACTTGATCTTCCCATTCCAGCCAGCGATTTCATCGACCTTGTTGAACTATGTGTTGGCTTTACGTGTTTCTCTTTCGAAAATCACCTCTATCAGCAGACTTTTGGACTACCCATGGGTTCGCCACTCAGTGCAGTCCTGGCGAACCTATACATGGAACATCTAGAAGCCGAACGTTTCTCCACCATTATTCCTTCGTCTGTCACCTGGCTCCGTTATGTTGACGACATTCTCCTCATAACTCCTAAACGCTTCAACGTTCAAGCTCTCCAAGACAAGCTCAACCAGGTCGAGCCTTCAATCCAGTTCACACTTGAAGAAGAAGTCGACAACACTCTTCCTTTCCTTGATGTCCTGCTCTGCAAAGCTGACCACGAACTTCGTTTTAAAGTCTATCGAAAACCCACCAACCAAAACGATCTTCTCCACTTCCACTCTCACCACGACACCAAAACCAAACGTGGTGTAATTATAGGCTTCTTCCTGCGTGCACTCAGAATCTGCAGCAACGAGTTCCTTGAGGAAGAATGCACTATAATTGAACAAATATTTTCTAAACTCCACTATCCTCGTCACTTCATCAGAGACTGCAGACGGCGGGCATTAAACATCTTCAACACACCCAGAGAAGACACTGCCGAGAAGAGATACATAGTCCTTCCCACCAACTCCATTGCCAAACATGTTTCCAACATCTTTGCCAAAACATCATTCCAAGTATCTACCTCCACAACCACGACCATCAAGGACATCACCAGTAGTAGACAGGACAAGCCTCCATCCTCTGCAGGGGTATACATAATCCCTTGTAATGACTGCAACAAGTTATACGTGGGCGAAACATCAAGGGACCTCCAAACACGTATTTCAGAACACCAATACGCAAGCAGGTCTGACGACACAAGGAATGCCTGCGTACAACACCGTAATTCACACAACCACTTGATAAACTACAGAAACTCAAGACTTATCGCCACAGAAGACAACACTCAATACCGAAGAATCCTGGAATCATCACTTATTTCTATATCCGACAACTTCAACCAGAATAGTGGCTTCTATAACATAGCTGAACCACTTGCCAAGAAACTTCTTCGTCGCTATCCCACATAAGAACACTGTAGAAGGTCTGCTCACAAACTTGTCCAATCTCCTTTCCAAGCTACCCAAGTTTTTAGACTCTATAACCCCACTCGGTACATCATCAGATGCAACATTCTTCACCTGACCTCAGCATTCTGAACCGGACTATAAATACTCGCGTTCCTTCCACCCCAGGTAGTTCTGTTTGTGACTTGAAAAAGCCCACTGTGTGGGCGAAACGTAGTCAATAAAGGACCACATTATACTGCATTTGTGTTTATATTTCCATTCCCCAGAGAGATATTAGGTCTAATAATAACGATTCCAAATGGGTTAACAGGAGGCTAAAGCATCTATTAGGGGAGAAAAAGGGAATTTATAGGCGCATCAGAAGAGGAGAGGTTAACCTTACTGACCAATATGTTCAGCTTAAAAGAGAAGTAAAAAAGGGAATTAGAAAGGCTAAACGTGACTATGAAATTAGAGTTGCTAATGAATCAAAGACTAATCCAAAGGGGTTCTTTCAAGTGTATAGGACGAAGGTGAAGGAAAAAGTAGGACCTCTGAAAACTGGGAATGGACAGCTGACGGATAATGAACTGGAAATGTGTTCCTTATTTAATGACTATTTTTTGTCAGTTTTTACACAGGAAGATGTAAATGAGATTCCAGTAATTAACAATTATTTAGTTCCTGATGAATTTAAATTAACTAATATTACTGTCACGAGGGACATGGTTATTAAACAGATAGACAAACTGAAGCAAAATAAGTCCCCGGGACCCGATGAGTTGTTTTCAAGGGTACTTAAGGAATGCAAGATAAGAACATAAGAACATAAGAAAGGAGGAACACTGCAGCAGGCCTGTTGGCCCATACTAGGCAGGTCCTTTACAATTCATCCCACTAACAAACATTTGACCAGCCCTATTTTCAATGCCACCCAAGATGGAGCTTAGTCAGCCATTAACGAGTGTGTTTAATGCGTCCATCCTTACCGGTGTTGTGCCAGAGTTGTGGAAGATGGCTAATGTGGTTCCTATATTCAAATCAGGGGATAAGTCCGTTCTTTCAAATTACCGTCCAATAAGCCTGACACGTAAGCAAACACTATAACATATTTATTAGAAAACGTTTCGGTCCTGGGACCTTGATCACTTCTAACATACAGAGGTAGAAAGACATTATATATATAGGCGGAGAGTGAGGTGTGACGCACGTGACCTGAGGAATGTCATAAGAATGGAGGAACACTGTAGAAGGCCTACTGGCCCATGCGAGGCAGGTCTTTATCAAAACAACCTCTGCCTATGTGATGAATGGTTTGAAAAACCGACAAGTTGAAGATTGAGACACTTATGCAGCATATGGGAATCTTTATTCAGGAAACGTTTCGCCACACAGTGGCTTCATCAGTCCAATACAAAGAGGAAGGCGTAAGGAGAAGAGGAGTATGAGGTAATCAGTCCCTCAGCCTGGAGTCGATGTGTTCAGTCCATCAATCTTGTAGAATGTACAGCATAGGGCCGTAGACGTGGCTTATATACTGTAGTGAGGTGACTTGAAGCAGACGGAGGCGGGATCATAGTGGTATCATCCACTAGTCGAAGTAGGTCTTTGTCCAAAGGTTGAACAAGCGTTGAAGAATTCTTTGTAAGAAGATCCCATGATGCTGCAGTGTCTGACAGTGGATGATACCACTATGATCCCGCCTCCGTCTGCTTCAAGTCACCTCACTACAGTATATAAGCCACGTCTACGGCCCTATGCTGTACATTCTACAAGATTGATGGACTGAACACATCGACTCAAGGTTGAGGGACTGATTACCTCATTCTCCTCCTGTTGTTCAAGATTCTCCTTTGTATGGACTGATGAAGCCACTGTGTGGCGAAACGTTTCCTCAAAAAAGATACCCAAGAGTTGCACATGTGTCTAATTTATCAACATGTCGGTTCTCTGAACCATTCATCTACGACTCCTGTGTTAGGACACAAGTGCAACTAATGTAACATTTATTGTGGCAACGTTTCGCTCTCCAGGAGCTTTATCAAGCCATTACAAACAATACATGGACACAGAGGGTATATAAAGGCTCAGAGTGAGGTGAATACTAGTGAGGTACCATTCCGATGTTCACTAGTGGTAGTAGTAGTAGTAGTAGTGACAAAAGCAATTAATTCGTACATGAGTAAAAGGATATAAAAGCTATTACTTGGGTAACATAAAAATAGGTTGGACAAATATAAACTGGAATGAGGCAGGTTGTTTCAGTATATTTGTCCAACCTATTTTTATGTTACCCAAGTAATAGCTTTTATATCCTTTTACTCATGTACGAATTAATTGCTTTTGTCACTACTACTACTACTACTACCACTAGTGAACATCGGAATGGTACCTCACTAGTATTCACCTCACTCTGAGCCTTTATATACCCTCTGTGTCCATGTATTGTTTGTAATGGCTTGATAAAGCTCCTGGAGAGCGAAACGTTGCCACAATAAATGTCACATTAGTTGCACTTGTGTCCTTTTACTTTACATATTGTCGGTAATTCTACCAACTTTATTACGACTCCTGTGTTGTTGGGTTGGTGCTGCTTAAGTATCATGTATGCCATTGTTTTTTGAAATTTTTGTAGTTTCCAGTGTTGCGTTCTATAATGTCGGTGACGGCGATGTTGGACACCTCATGAAATTCAATGAAGCTAAACTAGTTATTAAAGAAGACGACTTAAGACGGAGAAAATGCATTGAAGCTGCACTAATTTCTGTCAGTAACACTATAAAGCAAAAATCCGGTAGTTACAGTATTTCAAAATTACTAAGCAAGAGGATATTACCCATCCTGGGAACTGGTGTTACTTGATGCCAGCAGGTCCCTCTCTGTTGTTAGGTAAGACACATATGCAACAGTTAGGTATCTTTATTTCGAAATAAAGATACCTAACTGTTGCATATGTGTCTTACCTAACAACCTGTCGGTATTTTATACCATTTTAATGTGTACGAATGGTATATAATACCGACAAGATGAGAGTAAGACACATGTGCAACATCTGGGTATCTTTATTGTAGACGTTTCGCCATCCAGTGGCTTTATCAATACAAATTCTAGGACATAACTTGAAGACAGTAGAACTATGTACAGAAGATGAGGTAATCAGTCCCTCAACCTAGGAGTAGGTGCGAACAGCACCATAGTCGTGGAGATTCTGTCCTAGAATTTGTATTGATAAAGCCACTGGATGGCGAAACGTCTACAATAAAGATACCCAGATGTTGCACATGTGTCTTACTCTCATACCATTTTAATGTCCAGGTTCCTCTAGCCTCACCTCCTTAGTTCCACTACTACTACTACTACTACCACCTCTACCCACGCGTCACCTCACCTCACTCCTGCCACTGTATATATATATATATATATATATATATATATATATATATGTGTTTTCTTAGTTTTCTCTGTATTAGGACTGAAGAAGCCACTCGTGGCGAAACGTTTCCTTTAATAAATGTCCTGAACTGTACATAAGTGTCTTTTTCCACAGAAAGCAGAGAGTTACCATTAATGGAGTGAAATCTGAATGGGGATTAGTCACTACTGGCGTTCCACAAGGATCAGTTTTAGGCCCTCTCTTGTTCATAATTTACATTAATGACCTTGATGAAGGGATTACGAGTGACATGAGTAAGTTTGCTGTTGATACAAAGATAGGCCGTATAATTCACTCTGAGGAGGATATCAATGAACTCCAGGAGGATTTGGACAAATTAATGTCCTGGTCTGAAAAATGGCAGATGAAGTTTAATGTGGATAAGTGTAAGGTACTTGCCCTTGGTAATGGAAATAACCATCGAAGCTATAATCTAGGTGAAGTAGAGCTTGATCATACAGAATGTGAAACGAACTTGGGAGTCATGGTGAGCAGAAATCTAAAGCCAAAACAGCAGTGCTTTAGTGTGCGCAACAAGGCCAACAGATTACTTGGGTTTATCTCAAGAAGTATTAGTAACAGAAGTCCAAAAGTTATTTTATAGCTCTCTACATCACTAGTGAGGCCTCATTTAGGTTATGCTGCTCAGTTTTGGTCCCCTTACTACAGGATGGATATAGACTCATTAGAGAACATACAGAGAAGAATGACTAAGAATGGACATAAATTCGTTAGAAAACATTCAGCGTAGGATGACTAAATTAATACATAGCATTAGAAATCTTCCTTATGAAGAAAGATTGAAGACTCTTAAGTTACATTCACTTGTTAGACGAAGAATGAGGGGAGACCTGATCGAAGTGTATAAGTGGAAGATAGGTATTAATAAAGGGGATATTAACAAGGTCTTGAGGATGTCTCTCCAAGAGAGAACCCGCAGTAATGGATTTAAATTAGATAAGTTTAGATTTAGAAAGGACATAGGAAAGTATTGGTTTGGAAATAGGGTAGTAGATGAGTGGAACAGTCTACCTAGTTGGGTTATTGAGGCTAGGACTTTGGGTAGTTTCAAATTTAGGTTGGATAAATACATGAGTGGGATGGGTTGGATTTGAGTGGGACTTGCACATCAGAGCTTATTTCTTGGGTAGCATTGAAAATTGGGTAGGTCAAATGTTTGTTAGTGGGATGAATTGTAAAGGACCTGCCTAGTATGGGCCAACAGGCCTGCTGCAGTGTTCCTCCTTTCTTATGTTCTTATGTTCTTATGTTCTTATTTACTGTGTAAGGAACCTCCCGTATGAAGATAGACTTAAAGCCTTAAATCTCCACTCTCTGGAGAGGCGTAGAATGAGGTGAGATATCATTGAAGTGTATAAGTGGATGACGGGCATAAACAAGGGAGACATTAATAAAGTACTGAGGGTGTCGAACCAGGTAAGAACCAGAAATAATGGATTTAAGTTGGATAAATTTAGATTTAAAAAGGACATAGGTAAGTACTGGTTTTCTAACAGAGTTGTAGATGCGTGGACCAGTCTTCCCAGTGGGGTGATAGAGGCTAGGACCTTGGGTAGCTTTAAGAAGAGACTGGACAAATATATGAGTGGGAGGGGCTGGGTTTGAATGGTATCATTGGGTACGGGAATTATTTCTTGGGTATCTTTAGGTAGTGGTCGTTTTGATAAGGACCTGCCTCGCATGGGCCAGTAGGCCTTCTGCAGTGTTCCTACATTCTTATGTTCTTAAGGAGAGGAGGAGTTCGAGGTGATCAGTCCCTCAACCTGGAATCGATGTGTTCAGTCCATCACTCTTGTAGGAAGTGCAGCATAGGGCCACCTCTCTGGCCCTATGCTGCACTTCCTACAAGAGTGATGGACTGAACACATCGATTCCAGGTTGAGGGACTGATTACCTCGAACACCTCCTCTCCTTACCCATTTCTTTGTATTGGACTGATGAAGCCACTGTGTGGCGAAACGTTTCTTCAATAAAGATTCTCATGTGTTGCACAAGTGTCTCAATTCTCCAACACATCTCACTACTACTACTACTACTATACTACTACTACTACTATACTACTACTACTACTACCACTACTCTCTCGCTGCTTACCACATGACTTCTGTCACTATATATACTTGCTCTTAGTTATCTCCTTAGTTGTCGCTTATGAGATGCACCAGTTGAACTGACCAGAAGAGTGCTTGAGCAGCATACGTCGCATCACTGTAGAAACCTTTCTCCCTCGGGAGCCAGAGACGGGTCATCGCAAGATTGAGACCCGTGCCAGGACTACGGTCTTGGCGAACATTGTACATACATCTCCTATAATAAATGTATTTTTCCAAGAAACTCTGTGAGTGTAATGTGATGTGACTTAGGTTACTTGACCTGACGTGTACAAGCATGTGACCTTGCTTGACCTCAGTTACGCTACACTTCTTCAGGCACCAGCCATCGACATGAACAAGAAGCTACTTATCGGTCTTCTAGTCGTGGTCACCTTCTTGACCTTGGAGACCTTGCTTATATACGATTTAGCTGTGAATAGAGGTGACCTATCTGCTCTAGGACAGACATGCATTTACCTATCTGCGTTGATGGTTATCATCATTGTTTATTACCTTCTTCCTCTGTGTCCACGCTTCCCGTCTTACCCTTACAACCTTGACCCCGAGAATGGTGTTGACTTCGAGGTACGCGTCGCAGGTATGGCAGACTTCCCCAACATTCATCAGCAGGTGAATCGGTTGCGTCCTGATCCCAACCAGATGAATGACGCTGCCATCAATGTGCACAGAGTGGAGAATGTTCTTCACGTTCATCACTTGCCCAGTAGGACCCGCAAAGAATGCACCAAAGGATGATGGTGGGATTCGAAAACTGGCGGCGATGATCCCGGGCCGACATAAGAGCTCTATACAGAAATAACCCGACTCAGACGGAAGCGAGGTCCGAGTCGGTCCAAGTCAGACCAAAAAGTCGTCGTAAGCTTCTCTCTCCTGTGTGTGCGTTATGCGTGTATTGTTCCAGTCTCGGTATTGTGCCTTTTTTTCCTTTAAAATATGTGAGCAGGAGACCAAATATTTGATCGCATGGACCACCAGCGGGATTTTTATTACTTCTAAATGGGTTATATTTTATTTTTTCATATTACAGTAATACTCTGATATACGTTTTATTTTTATAAGCATTTCAAAATAAATACATTAAACGAACATATTTTTTATTGTCCGCTTTATATAATTATATTTGATTTTGAAAAGTAATAAGAACATAAGAATGGAGTTGTGAGACATCAACGTCTGAATCGATTATCCTACCTATCTTTGTGTCATCAGCAAATTTTCTTATGTCACTAGTAATTCCCTCGTTAAGGTCGTTTATATATATTATAAACAATAACGGGCCTAAAACTGATCCCTGCGGAACGCCACTTGTTACAGATCCCCACTCTCTGCTTCCTATTAGTGAGCCATGACAGCATTTTCCCCCCCAGTGCCATGAGCAGCCACTTCAACAGTCTCTGATGAGGTACTCTATCAAAATCCTTACTAAAATCTAAATAAACAATATCGAATTCTTTATCCTGATCAACGGCCTCAAAAGCTTTGCTGAGGAAGGTTAATAAATTAGTTAGGCAGGAACGGCCCGTGGTGAAACCATTTTGAGTATTATTAATCAAATTATGCCTATCAAGATGGCTTCTTATATTATCAGCTATAATTGACTAGTAATTTGCATACAATTGAGGTTAGGCTTATTGGGCGGTAATTTGACGGTAACGACTTGTCCCCTGCTTTAAAAATAGGAATTACATTAGCCATCTTCCACATATCAGGCACCACACCTGTTTGAAGAGATAAATTGAAAATATTAGTTAAAGGTTCACAAAGTTCCATTTTACACTCTTTAAGAACCCTTGAAAAAAAGCTAATCAGGGCCCGGGGATTTATTTGGCTTTAACCTGTCTATCTGTTTGATAACCATTTCGCTAGTGATTGTGATATTGCATAATTTATCATCTTCAAGCCCACTATAAAAATTAATTACTGGGATATTGTTAGTGTCCTCCTGTATGAAAACCGAGAGAAAATAATTATTAAGAATATAGCACATTTCATTCTCCTTGTTCTCCTTGTTCTCCTTATTTTTAATGGGACCTATCTTATCTCTAACTTTTGTTCTATAAACCTGGAAAAAACTTTTTGGGCTAGTTTTTGAATCCCTAGCAACTTTAATTTCATAGTCCCGTTTAGCTTTTCTTATCCCTTTTTAACGTCCCTTTTAATGTCAATATACTGATTCATAAGATGACCCTCACCTCTTTTGATGCGCCTATAAATTCCTTCTTTCTGTCCTAAAAGATATCTGAGCCTATTATTCATCCATTTGGGGTCATTTCTATTCGATCTAATTCCCTTACATGGGATAAATGTCCTTTGGGCAGCATGTATTGTGTTAAGAAAGCTGTCATACTGATAGCTCTCTTCGTTACTTCAGTCCACAGATGATAAGTGTTCTCTAAGCCCATTGTAATCTGCTAAGCTAAAATCTGGGACCATTACTGACTTATCCCTACTATCATACCTCCATTCAATGCTAAAGGTAATTGATTTGTGATCGCTTGATCACAAATCAATTACCTTTAGCATCAACTACCCTATTTCCAAACCAATACTTTCCAGTGAGGACGTTAGTGTACTCTCCAGTGAGGACGTTAGTGTGCTCTCCAGTGAGGACGTTAGTGTACTTTCCAGTGAGGACGTTAGTGTACTCTCCAGTGAGGACGTTAGTGTACTCTCCAGTGAGGACGTTAGGCTACTCTCCTTGGATTGAACCAAGATGTCCTCCATCGAGCAACTTCACCAGCAGCTTAAGGAAGAATTGAGGGTAGTGAAGATGGAGATACGGCGATTGACTGAGGAAAACAAGAGGATTCTTGAGTCGTCAGGTAAGGAAGGAAAATGGACAGTGGCTGGACAGCATGGAACGAAGTTGACGATCAAGAAGACGAATGGAAAGGTAGAAACGATGAAGAAGAAAGAGACTGCTGTGGAAACTGTTGTGGAAACATCTAATGCATTCTCTGTGCTACCCGACGAATGTGAGTCGACTACTGGAAACGTCACGACGAACGACACCAAGGAAGGTAAGAATATTGTTGTTGTTGGGGATAGCCAGGTTAGGTACATGGATAGGTCCTTCTGCTTGAAGGACAGGAGTAGGAGACAGAGGGTTTGCTTTCCTGGGGCTGGGATGGAAGATATTGTTAGCCGGCTTGACAACATCATGAACGGTAATGGGATCAATCCTGTTATCTGCCTCAGTGCTGGAGGCAGATAATAGTCTCCCTCTATCGTGATCCAAGCCAGGAGGTCGGTATATTACACCTAGAATTAGTTTTTCTTGACCTTCTACAAACTCTACCCAAACAGATTCTGTTACTGTTCCATCTATTTTAATAGCTGTTTTTATGCAACAATTAATATTTTCTCGAACATACAATGCAACTCCTCCCCCCTTCCCATTACATCTATCCACATTGAACAACTTAAATCCCTGAATATTACACTCAGCAGTCATATCCCGACTCTTTAAATCATACCACGTTTCAGTTAATGCAATGATATCAAAGTTCCCAGCACATGCTACCAAACGTAGTTCATTATTTTTATTTCTTGCACTTCGACTGTTAGCATAAAATACCATCATATGTTTTTTCTTCTGCACATTTTTCCTATTCATCTTTGTTTTTACACAATTTATGAAATTATCATTACCCAGAGTTACTCCATGACAGTTACTATTAAGATTCTTAATATCAGAGCATAAGTCAAATATATCCATACTCATTATTTATCATTTCTAAACCCATACCTCTAACTAATCCTAGTTTAAAGTCCTAGCAACTCCCTCAACTGAGCTAGCAAGAAAACCCACACCTGACTACTTGGAACAATTTAAAACCCTGTATGTGACATTCAGCAGGCATGTCCCGATTGTTCATGCTGAACCACGTCTCAATTAAGGCAAATACGTCAATGTTACCTGCACTAGCAACTAGTCTCAACTCATCCATCTTATTCCTAGCACTACGACTATTTGTGTAATATATATTTAAAGACCCTCCTTACTCTTTACCCTTCCTGCTTCTTTCTGTTATTCCACTATACCTGTTACTGTCCTCGTTACTCTTAAGATTTATAATTTCAAAGCCTAAATCCATATTCCGTGTTCTTGAAGATTCCCATATGTTGCATAAATGTCTCAGGTTAGGTTAGGTAAGGTTCGTCAGGAAACAGGACAAATGTTTCCTGACGCGGGTCTTAGTCAGATGATGACCCGCCTTTGGAGCTTTTGGTCATCTGACCGAGGCCTTCCGCTGGCTTACCGGTCCACCCCTTTAAAAATTATGGTCATTTATATAAATGTCTCAGTCTCCAACTTGTCGGTTTTCAAAACCATTTATTACACAAAATGTGAAAACGCTGCCTTCATGCTTCTAGGCACTACTCTCGCTTGCTCAAGGACAAGACACAGGCAGGACCACTGACTTGTTCAGTGTTAGTCCGTGTTAAGCAGTCTTGCTGTTCCTTGCTGACTGGCATATGATCAGTTTAGATCCGTAGGAATTAGATCAATACTTAGTGCCAATAAATTAGACACATGTGCAACACTTGGGTATCTTTATTGAAGAAACGTTTCGCCACACAGTGGCTTCATCAGTCCAATACAAAGAAGAATGGTGAAGATCAGAAGGAGTTTGAGATAATCAGTCGCTCAGCCTTGAGTCGATGTAATTAGTCCATCAGTCTTCAAAAGAATACAGCATATGCTCGAAGAAGTGGCTTATTCTGTATTGTTTTCTACATCGACTCCAGGCTGAGGGACTGATTACCTCAAACTTCTTCTCATCTTGACCAGTCTTCTTTGTAAAGGACTGATGAAGCCACTGTGTGGTGTAACGTTTCCTCAATAAAGTTACCCAAGTGTTGCACATGTCTTAATTTATCAACTTGTCGGTTCTCTCAACCATTCATCTTCACTTTGTGCAAAGTTATTTATGTGGACCATTAAACATAGGAACATAAGAAAGAAGGAACACTGCAGCAGGCCTACTGGCCCATGCCAGGCAGGTCCAAGTCTCCTACCGGCTTAAGCCAATGCTCCAACCTAGGGCAGGTCACATTCACTTAAGGCAGGAACATGACAACTGATCTAGCAGCACAAGCTAAGTGGGTACCTTGATCATCGTCGGTTAATGGCTATCGACTATACGAAGCAGTGATTATAGTAAATTCTCACTACATATATATATATATATATATATATATATATATATATATATATATATATATATATATATATATATAAACACTGATCTCTGGCTGAAGGAGACTCGAACCTACGGATCAAAGTCTAGCGCAAGCTGGACTCCAAGGTATTGTCCAGTGTGGGTAGATTGGTAAAGCACTGCGTACCTTGATAAATTAGACACATGTGTAACTCTTGGGTATCTTTATTGAGGAAACGTTTCGCCACACAGTGGCTTCATTAGTCCATACGTAGGAGAAACTTGAAGAACAGGAGGAGAATGAGGTAATCAGTCCCTCAACCTTGAGTCGATGTGTTCAGTCCATCAATCTTGAATAGAATACGGCATATGAGCAGAGAAGCAGCTTATAAACCATATGGCAGGAGAGGTGCAGCAGTCATAGGTGGTGTCACATTTGTTGAAAGACTGTGGAAAGACTGTGCTATAACTTAAATTGCCAGGCATACCATCTAAAGGGGACAAAAAGATACAAAACATCCAGGCCATGGGAAAACCTGGGTAGCCACAGCCACTCAAGAGGGAGAGGTTTTTTAGTGCCAGGAAGGAAAAAAAACTGGCAGGAAATGGCAGAAATCGTACACCAAATCCAGTCATTCCTGGAGTGGAACCACAGTCGATGGCCTCCACTCCAAACCAACAGATACAGATACTAATGCCGGAAAAAAATCCCCCCCCAGTACCAACAATACCACCAGTCCGATAACATTCTTCTTTGCAAATATACAGGGTCTAAAGCCAGCAACAAACAACAAAATACCTTTCATCCGTGGACTGCTTGCAGAGGCAAAGGCAATGTTTGCGGCTTTCACTGAGACCCACATAAAGGATCACTTGGACAACGAAATATGGATCCCAGGTTACAACCTATACAGATGTGACAGAGTGAACAGGCAAAAGGGGGGGGTTGGCCTGTACATTGCAGAGTCACTTGTTTGCACAGAACTGCTAAATGCCTCAAATGATGTAGTGGAAGTTTTAGCAGTAAAGGTCGAGAACCAAAACCTAGTCATTGTGGTAGTCTACAAGCCTCCGGATGCAACATCCCAGCAATTCCAGGAACAGCTGTTAAAAATTGACCACTGTCTGGAAAACCTTCCAGCTCCTGCACCCAACATCTTGCTCCTGGGGGATTTCAACTTAAGGCACCTAAAATGGAGGAATATAGCAAATAATATTGTTGCAGTAATAACACCAGGAGGCAGCTCTGATGAAAACTCACACTCACGCGAGCTTTTAAATCTCTGCACAAAATTCAATTTAAACCAGCAAATAATAGAGCCTACTAGACTGGAGAATACACTAGACCTCATCTTCACTAACAATGATGATCTGATAAGAAATGTCACCATATCAAAAACAATATACTCAGATCACAACATAATTGAGGTTCAGTCATGTATGCGCGGAGCCCCAGACCGACATAATGAGATTAGTCACGAGGGAGCATTCACCAAATTCAACTTCAATAACAAAAAACATAAAGTGGGACCAAGTAAACCAAGTCCTAACCGATATAAGCTGGGAAGATATACTAAGCAACACAGACCCCAACTTATGCCTAGAACAGATTAACTCGGTGGCACTCGATGTATGCACAAGGCTTATTCCTCTAAGAAAAAGGAGGAGTAGATGTAAAACAGAAAGAGACAGGCGCTCCCTTTACAGGCGACGGAAAAGAATAACAGAGCGGCTAAAAGAGGTCAATATATCTGAAATGCGTAGGGAGACACTGGTCAGAGAAATAGCAAGCATCGAACTTAAGCTAAAAGAATCCTTTAGGAGTCAGGAATCGCGGGAAGAACTAAAAGCCATAAATGAAATCGAAAGAAACCCAAAGTATTTCTTCTCCTATGCCAAATCAAAATCGAGAACAACGTCCAGTATTGGGCCCCTACTTAAACAAGATGGGTCCTACACAGATGACAGCAAGGAAATGAGTGAGCTACTCAAGTCCCAATATGACTCAGTTTTTAGCAAGCCGCTAACCAGACTGAGAGTCGAAGATCAAAATGAATTTTTTATGAGAGAGCCACAAAATTTGATTAAACACAAGCCTATCCGATGTTATCCTGACGCCAAATGACTTCGAACAGGCGATAAATGACATGCCCATGCACTCTGCCCCAGGGCCAGACTCATGGAACTCTGTGTTCATCAAGAACTGCAAGAAGCCCCTATCACGAGCCTTTTCCATCCTATGAAGAGGGAGCATAGACACGGGGGTCGTCCCACAGTTACTAAAAACAACAGACATAGCCCCACTCCACAAAGGGGGCAGTAAAGCAACAACAAAGAACTACAGACCAATAGCACTAACATCCCATATCATAAAAATCTTTGAAAGGGTCCTAAGAAGCAAGATCAACACCCATCTAGAAACCCATCAGTTACACAACCCAGGGCAACATGGGTTTAGAACAGGTCGCTCCTGTCTGTCTCAACTATTGGATCACTACGACAAGGTCCTAAATGCACTAGAAGACAAAAAGAATGCAGATGTAATATATACAGACTTTGCAAAAGCCTTCGACAAGTGTGACCATGGCGTAATAGCGCACAAAATGCGTGCTAAAGGAATAACAGGAAAAGTCGGTCGATGGATCTATAATTTCCTCACTAACAGAACACAGAGAGTAGTCGTCAACAGAGTAAAGTCCGAGGCAGCTACGGTGAAAAGCTCTGTTCCACAGGGCACAGTACTCGCTCCCATCTTGTTCCTCATCCTCATATCCGACATAGACATGGATGTCAGCCACAGCACCGTGTCTTCCTTTGCAGATGACACCCGAATCTGCATGACAGTGTCTTCCATTGCAGACACTGCAAAGCTCCAGGCGGACATCAACCAAATCTTTCAGTGGGCTGCAGAAAACAATATGAAGTTCAACGATGAGAAATTTCAATTACTCAGATATGGTAAACATGAGGAAATTAAATCTTCATCAGAGTACAAAACAAATTCTGGCCACAAAATAGAGCGAAACACCAACGTCAAAGACCTGGGAGTGATCATGTCGGAGGATCTCACCTTCAAGAACCATAACATTGTATCAATCGCATCTGCTAGAAAAATGACAGGATGGATAATGAGAACCTTCAAAACTAGGGAGGCCAAGCCCATGATGACACTCTTCAGGTCACTTGTTCTATCTAGGCTGGAATATTGCTGCACACTAACAGCACCTTTCAAGGCAGGTGAAATTGCCGACCTAGAAAATGTACAGAGAACTTTCACGGCGCGCATAACGGAGATAAAACACCTCAATTATTGGGAGCGCTTGAGGTTCCTAAACCTGTATTCCCTGGAACGCAGGAGGGAGAGATACATGATTATATACACCTAGAAAATCCTAGAGGGACTAGTACCGAACTTGCACACGAAAATCACTCACTACGAAAGCAAAAGACTTGGCAGACGATGCACCATCCCCCCAATGAAAAGCAGGGGTGTCACTAGCACGTTAAGAGACCATACAATAAGTGTCAGGGGCCCGAGACTGTTCAACTGCCTCCCAGCACACATAAGGGGGATTACCAACAGACCCCTGGTAGTCTTCAAGCTGGCACTGGACAAGCACCTAAAGTCAGTTCCTGATCAGCCGGGCTGTGGCTCGTACGTTGGTTTGCGTGCAGCCAGCAGCAACAGCCTGGTTGATCAGGCTCTGATCCACCAGGAGGCCTGGTCACAGACCGGGCCGCGGGGGCGTTGACCCCCGGAACTCTCCAGGTAAACTCCAGGTAATCAGTCCGTTCAGAGCACCGGAGTCTCGACTACGATTCTCTGAAATGTGTATCGGTTACTGACTCAGGTGATGCCTAAGAAACTGACTCCTGCTTATAGGCTGAGGGACTGATTACCTCGTCTTCCACTGTCTTCCGTATACATTCCATCAGTTATCAGATTATGTCCATGTATGTACTGATAAAGCCACTGGATAGCGAAACGTCTACAATAAAGATACCCAAATATACTTGTGTGTAATTCTTCATGTAGATGAACACACACACACACACACACACACACACATAGACACACACACACACACACACACACACACACACACACACACACACACACACACACACACACACACACACACATAGACACACACACACACACACACACACATAGACACACACACAGCAAAGAGTCAGGGGATACAGGTGACGTCTAAAGTCGTAAGATGTATCACAAGGACGTTAGGAAGTACTTTTTCAGCCTGAGGATGATACGCCGAACACACTGTACATAGAGGCGGTGAAGGCAAACACCATGCACAGCTTCAAGACAAGGTATAGCTGAAAGACCAGAAAGCAGTAAACCATTTTTATCACACTTAGGGGCTCTGGAGGCCTGGTGGTTAACGCTCTCACTTCACACGGCGAGGGCCTGGGTTCGATTCCCAGCCAGAGTAGAAACATTGGACGTGTTTCTTTCCACCTGTTGTCTATGTTCCCCATCAGTAAAATGGGTACCTGGGTGTTAGTCGACTGGTGTGGGTCGCATCCTGGGACACTGACCTAAGGAGGCCTGGTCACAGACCGGGCCGCGGGGGCGTTGACCCCCGGAACTCTCTCCAGATAAACTCTCCAGATAAACATTTTCTTCGGTATGAACGGAAGGCAATCAGGTTTGTTCCAAGGGAAAAGTTGCTCTGTTTCTTTGGATCAGAAGCTCATCGTGTCAGTTTTAATAATACACTTCACTCGAACTAGACCTTCTGTGTTTCTTGCTCCGAAGAAGTGAAGGGCAGCTCCAGCACCTTGGATCACGAGCTCTACCAGGCATCAAGGCATTCCCCCATTGGGAAAAAAATCAGGCTAAGAGTTGCGGTTGTGAGAATGTACTTACCAATGGAGAGAGCTATGAGCGGCTTCTCAGGGTGGGGGGTTATCTGGAGGTTGTCAACGATCTGTCTGATGGGGTTGAAGGCGTTGTTAGCGTAGCTCGAGGTCTTCACGTTCCACCACTTATCACACATTGTCACAAACTTGTACTCGTGTATATTTTTCTCTTACAGATCGGTGACACTGGTCTTACAAGATCACTGGTGACACTGGTCTTACAAGATCACTGGTGACACTGGTCTTACAAGATCACTGGTGACACTGGTCTTACAAGATCACTGGTCTTACAAGATCACTGGTGACACTGGTCTTACAAGATCACTGGTGACACTGGTCTTACAAGATCACTGGTGACACTGGTCTTACAAGATCACTGGTGACACTGGTCTTACAAGATCACTGGTGACACTGGTCTTACAAGATCACTGGTGACACTGGTCTTACAAGATCACTGGTGACACTGGTCTTACAAGATCACTGGTCTTACAAGATCACTGGTGACACTGGTCTTACAAGATCACTGGTGACACTGGTCTTACAAGATCACTGGTGACACTGGTCTTACAAGATCACTGGTCTTACAAGATCACTGGTGACACTGGTCTTACAAGATCACTGGTGACACTGGTCTTACAAGATCACTGGTGACATTGGTCTTACAAGATCACTGGTGACACTTGTGTACGGTGGTCCGGAGCCTGCACTCCCTCACACGACTTATTCGTCTCTCTTTCACAAACTCTCTATTTAATCACTATACCAAAAAAAAATCAATCCATATAAAAGTAATGAAATTGTTTGTCACTTCATTTTTCCAACAACTGACAAAATATAGCAAAGCATTGTTTCAGTTCGTAGCTCCACTAGGGAAGGAGTTGTATAGAGACTGACTCTCACTCAGCTCTGGTCTCTTCAAGAACGACTGACTCTCACTCAGCTCTGGTCTCTTCAAGAACGACTGACTCTCACTCAGCTCTGGTCTCTTCAAGAACGACTGACTCTCACTCAGCTCTGGTCTCTTCAAGAACGACTGAAAACTTGGGAAGAATTACAGTGGTTTAACATGCGCTCTGTGGGTAGCAAGGAACCGTGCAGGATGAGGGCTGGTGGCGTCCTGCATGAGACGAGAGAAGTGGCTATGTGGTGGTGGTGATGGTGGTAGTGATGGAGACTCCAGAACCAGACCTCTTCCCACCACAGACACGCCACCCTCCCCACCTCTTACATACCCCTTCCCCTCCAACGAGAGGATTTCCCCCCACCTCAGGTATTACCCTCCCCACTAACGACAATAAAACGCACATGAGGGCTGTAAAACTCACACAGGGACAATAAAATTCACACGGACAATAAAACTCACACAGGGACAATAAAACTCACACAGGGACAATAAAACCCACACAGGGACAATACAACCCACACAGGGACAATACAACCCACACAGGGACAATAAAATCTCGGAGATAACACTCACACACACATCCCTGCAAGGACATATAGGTGGGTGCACTGCAGGTTTAGTCTAACAAGTGGTTACTGGAATTAAATTCCAGCGAGTGTAAGGTTTTGGAAACTGGGGAATGGCAGGTGGGATGACAGTGGGTGCAAACCTCACTCTCGTAGCTGCTGTCTGCTTGATTGCTAGCGCTCTCAGCTCATACTGGGTCTGGGGTTCGATCCCCGGTACAGGTTGAAACATTAGGACGTGGTTCCTTAAGACATCTGGTGTCCCTGTTCACCTAGCAGTAAAATAGGTACCTGGATGTTAGTCGACTGGTGTGGGTCGCATCCTGGGGACAAAATTAATCTAATTTGCCAGAAGTGTTCTGCATAACAAGTGGCTTTCTATATAGTAGTATGTCACTGATGTCAGCTATGGTCTGTATACCTTGTACATGTACTTGTAGAAATAAAGATTATTATTATTATTATTATTATTATTATTATTATTATTAACTGCCAATCGTACGGTCCGAGGCGCACGTCAACATCTGCAGAAAATGCGCATCTGGCGAATCTGAAATTTGTTTTCAGGAATCTTAGTGTCCAAGATTGTTCAAATGCCTCACGGCACATAAGGGGGATTACCAATAGACCCCTGGCTGTCTTCAAGAAGGCGCTGGACAGGCACCTGAAGTCAGTACCTGACCAGCCGAGCTGTGGCTCGTACGTCGGTCTGGGTGCCACCAGCAGTAACAGCCTGGTTGATCCGGCCGTGATCCACCGCGAGGACTGGTCATGAACCGGGCCGCGGGGGCGTTAACCCCCGAAGCACCCTCCAGGTATGCTCCAGGTCATTCACGATGTACGTCAGGCCCATCTTGGAGGGCACTACTGACTATGCTTCATTATATATCCTAGTTAATTTACACACATGTTAAACTATACAATAAGATAACAGTAAAAAGGTGATATCACAATATGCAAAACAACCACAGTGAAAAAATAAGTGAACTTCCAAGCGCTTTCTTGATTTTTCACATCATCAAGGTCCTTGATAATGTGAGAAATCACGAGGGATCTTGGAAGTTCACTATTTTTTTTATAATGGTTGTTTTGTATATATTAACCTATGTATGATAATTGTAATTATGTGTACCTGTATATAAATAAACTTACATACACGGGGCTGAGGGGTGTGGGCTAGTAGAAGAGACTAGGTAAACTAACCTGATGACGTAAGAGGACAGAAATACCAGGGGAGACATGATAATGATGTACAAAATATTGAGAGGAATTAATAGGGCAGACAGGGGAAGGTTGTTGGAGAGGCTGGAAACAAGTACAAAGGGGTACAGCTGGAAGCTCAAAACACAGACGAGTCACAAGAGTATTAGGAAATATTTATTCAGTCTGAGTGTGATTAGGAAGTGTAACGACGTGGATGATGGGGTGGTCGAGGCAGGATACATACATAGCTTTAAGAATAAGCATGGTAGAGCTCACGCAGCCAGGAGAATGGGGTTATTTAGGCATAAGTACAGTTAACATATATAGTTTAATGTATGTGTAAATTTCATAGGATAACCCAATCCAGTAATGAATCCTGTATCGACCAGGTGAAACACAGGACCAGGAGCTGAGACTCGAACCCTGCAACCACAAATAAATGAGTACAAATAGGTGATTACACACACACACACACACACACACAAACATCCAAGTGTTTATCGACACGTGCCTTTGACAAACGGCAACTAAGACAGTAGCCTCATTCCCCACCTGCGTCCAGCCCACTCAACTCTCACACCATCTGGGTCCACCAATGGTAGTCTCGTCTTGTGCCCGTACCCTGCCCCTCCCTTGCCCTTCCCACTGCCCCCCCTCCTCCCCCTCAACACCTCTGCCCTCCTCCTTCCCTCGCCACGACTTACTAACAACGAAGTACACTAACAAATTTGTACAATGTTTCGAGCATATTTATTCACGAAAATATTCAGCCAGACTGCGAGTGATTCTTACCAACTATGCATATTTAATTTGCCTATATTCCCAAAAGTACATAATTTTGGTTCCATAAGATTTATTGCATTTTTTAAGACTTTTTACTCCAAATTAATGCGCATTAAGGAGACCGAAACTTGTGACGATGTTTCTGCCCGACTTGGACCATTAAACCCTGAAGCTTAATGAAGATACTTCCTCCCTTCCCTACAGAGACCAAAAAGGCACAATCCCGTGACTTTATAAATGGTGCAAGTCGGAGTATACTATCTTGTGTGTATATATACAGAGAGACACGTCTCTCGGTGTACACACACACAAGTACACACCTCTCGGTGTATATTCAGAAATACAAGCATTGCCAATGTATATATAAGGATACGCGTCTCTTGGTGTATACACACAGATATATGCACATCTCAGTGCATATACAGTGTTGTTGGATGCTGTGAGGGTGACGTGTGGAGAACCTGCACATATTATCAACCTTCCCTGACCTGGCTGCCTGAAGACAGATGTCAAACCTCCAGCACCTCCGTACTTCCTTATAATGTACAAAACATTATAGGAGAGCTCTTTCTACCTTACAATGCACTAAGCATTGTAAGAAAGCTCTCTAGTACTTTACATTGTAGCGAACATCACACCATTATATTTTATAATACCACCTCCAATAGAATACTGCGTGGTAACACATGTTGACGTACACCTTCAGGGCTACGCGTGCTGATTGGTCAGGGGAAGGGTGTGGCATTAGCAGAGGCTGCTCCATTGGTCCAACAGTGGGACACACCCCCACACGGGTAGTCTGCTGGCTGGATGTAGAGGTCACGCTTCCAGACACAGGGTATATACACAGATGTGTACGTATCTCCCAGTTTATATACGCAGAGGTGTGTATTTCCCAGTGTATATACACAGATGGTGAAGGTCACTGGCAGAGTGGTGAGGGTCACTGGCAGGGTGGTGATCACTGGTAGGGTGGTGAAGGTCACTAGCAGAGTGGTGAAGGTCACTGGCAGGGTGGTGAAGGTCACTGGCAGAGTCAGGACAACACTTGTCTTAGAACTTAGATGCTCGGAGCCAGGCGCAGACGTCCAAGGATGACTGGTACTTATTATCCCCTTAGTCGTCACTGTGTGTGTGTACTCATCTATTTGTGGTTGCAGGGGTCGAGTCTCAGTTCCTGACTTCGCTTCTTCGCTCGTCGCTACTAGGTCCACTCGCCCTGCTCCATGAGCTTTATCGTAAGTTGTGGTTGCAGGGGTCGAGTCACAGCTCCTGGCCCCGGTGTGTGTGTGTGTGTGTGTGTGTGTGTGTGTGTGTGTGTGTGTGTGTGTGTGTGTGTCCACGATCACGGGTTAGTGTGAATTATATTTAAAGTTAACTGTTGGTTGAATATTGTTCACCTTGAGAGATGCTGGAGCCTGGTGACTATTATTATACCTCTCACCACCACCACCATCACCAGGAACTGATTAGCTGTCGGTCGCTGCGTGATAAGAAAAAGATATCTCCCTTATCCCACAATCCTAGCCTCCTTTCCCTCCTCTACCACTCCAGTTACATAGGTTATTATCAGTAAGGAATAGTGCAGCGTGCGGCATAAGCCTCTAGTGCAGAGTAGTGAAACAGTCTCTTGTCGATGTAGCTCAACCTCCTCAAGAGGACAAGGAGCAAGAGATCAACATATTCAAGAGGACCAGGAGCTAGAGATCACATTTAAGAGGACCAGGAGCTAGAAATCAACACATTCAAGAGGACCAGGAGCTAGAGATCAACACCTCCAAGAGGACCAGGAGTTAGAGATTAACACCTTCAAGAGAACCATGAGCTAGATATCAACACCTTTAAGAGGTCAAGGAGCTACACATCAACACCTTCAAGAGGGTCAGGAGCTACACATCAACACCAAGAGGACCAGGAGCTAGAGATCAACACCTTTATGAATACCTGTCAAACTTCACAAAGTATCTTCCCTTAAAGTCAGACCCATCAACTCAAAGTTTGAAATCGTTCCGAGGCTGCATTTTCAAGATATCACCCGGTCAAACAATTAGCAAACTGGCAGTTACACTGTGCAGTAAATAAATATCCGCTTCTCTCACGTGAACTACAAGAATGTGCAAGGTTTGAAGCCGATTAGGAGAACCATTCTCCAGTTTTACACACATACCACTGCGATATTTGCATATATATATATATATATATATATATATATATATATATATATATATATATATAGATATATATATATATATAAATTGGGAACATGACTCACGAAATCGTAATGGCACGATTGCAAACAAACCATACCACGGTGGGGATAAAACCCGCGATCAGAGTCTCAAAGCTAACGCGACGGTCATTAGTTTTGAGACTCTGATCGCGGGTTCTATCCCCGCCGTGTTATGGTTTATGAATTGGGAAGTTGTCATCCCACACAGCTTCCAGTAACACTCCTCAACCTTCTTCTAAGAGAAACAAACACCCAGAGTTTGAAGTCTATCGGAAAAGGCGTTTTCAAATTACAAGAGATAATTTGTATCATGTACTTGTAGAAATAAAGATTAGTATTAATTATTATTATTATTATTATAATTATAAGTATTCTTAATCATTAACAACAACAGCTCCCTCACAGCTCCTCCCCCTTCCATTCACTCCCCCACTTCTACCCCTAACCCCCCCCCCGTATCCCTACGGTCCCTGACCCTCCTACCTTCCGAGACTTGTACAGCGCCCGTGGAACAGCAGGGAATCAGCTTTGATCCGCGGAAGGTGAGGGTTGATCAAACTCCTTGGATCAAGAGTCACAATAAAAATACCCAGATGTTGCACATGTGTCTAACTCCTCATTCTGTCGTTATTGTACACCATACATGTACATCTTGTCAGACACAGGAATATCATGGAATCTCGGTACAGAGAACATCACAACTTTCTTCACTACTACTGGCCCGTCCCTCGGATATTACCTATTTCCACTGGGTAATCACGTCTGCTACACGTCCGCTACACGTCCGCTACACGTCCCTCACCTGACCCAGCATATAAGCGACAATCTTCCTGCTTGTGCTTCAGAGTCTTTAAGACCACGGTGCTCTTCACCAACTCCAAGACTGAGGGACTGATTACCTCGTTTTTTGTATACATTTCTACAGTCTTCCCATTATGTCCTGGAATTTGTATTGATAAAGCCACTGGATGGCGAAACATCTACAATAAAAATACCCAGATGTTACACATGTGTCTAATTCTTCACCAAGAAACACAAAAATGAAGGCGCTTTCCTCTCTGAAAATCCACAGGTGTTGAGATCTATACAGGTGTTGAGGTGAGTCACATGTAAATGGTGGTAAATTGCCTATAATATGTTAGGTAAAAATAACACATATGTTAACTTTTCGCTCTCCAGGAGCTCCTCCTCCTTCTCTACAATCATTCTTTTAATTACACACACTTAACTGGGCTCTCAAATCACTGACTTACGTGTAAGTCCGTAGCCGCCGTTGGTATGCTCTGCGGCAGCAGCAAGATACATACTCCAAGACGTGTATGTATTTCTCTCAGCGTAAGATAAGAGATAAGATTTTGTTCGGATTTTTAACCCCGGAGGGTTAGTCACCCAGGATGACCCAATAAAGTCAGTGCGTCATCGAGGACTGTCTAATTTTCACTGGGGTTCTCAATGTTGTCCCCCAGGATGCGACCCACACCAGACGACTAACACCCAGGTACCTACTTTTTATATGAACAGGACAAGAGGTGTAAGGAAAGGCGCCCAGTGTTTACACCCCGGCCGGGAATCGAACCCGGAACCTCAGCGTATGAAGCGAGAGCTTTGTCATCGAGGCTACGGGGCCTGGCTGTAGGATGTAACCCACAACAGTAGGATGTAACCCACAACAGTAGGATGCAACCCACAACAGTAGGATGTAACCCACAGCAGTAGGATGCGACCCACAACAGTAGGATGCGACCCACAACAGTAGGATGCGACCCACAGCAGTAGGATACAACCCACAACAGTAGAATGCGACCCACAACAGTAGGATGTAACCCACAACAGTAGGATGCGACCCACAACAGTAGGATGCGACCCACAACAGTAGGATGCAACCCACAACAGTAGGATGCAACCCACAACAGTAGAATGCGACCCACAACAGTAGGATGCGACCCACAACAGTAGGATGCAACCCACAACAGTAGGATGCAACCCACAACAGTAGAATGCGACCCACAACAGTAGGATGCGACCCACAACAGTAGGATGCAACCCACAACAGTAGGATGCAACCCACAACAGTAGAATGCGACCCACAACAGTAGGATGCGACCCACAACAGTAGGATGCGACCCACAACAGTAGGATGCGACCCACAACAGTAGGATGCGACCCACAACAGTAGGATGCGACCCACAGCAGGATGTAATCCACAGCAGTAGGATAGAACCCATAACAGTAGGATAGAACCCATAACAGTAGAATGCGACCCACAACAGTAGGATACGACCCACAACAGTAGGATGCTACCCACAACAGTAGGATACGACCCACAACAGTAGGATGCAACCCACAACAGTAGGATGCAACCCACAACAGTAGGATGCGACCCACAACAGTAGGATGCGACTCACAACAGTAGGATGCGACCCACAACAGTAGGATGTGACCCACAACAGGTGAAGGTCTCCTGACCAACCATTCTGAGAGACAACAGGTTGTGAGACACGCAAAACAGACTTATTATAACAGTACCTTGTAAACCAAGCTATCTTCTTTCTTAAGTCTGTGACTTGTAAAACTTCGTTATTATCATTATCATAATTATTATCGTCATTATCATTATTATTATCATCGTCATTATTCTTATCATCATCATCATTTTCTTCTTCATTTTAACAAGAACAATCGATATATTGCAGTCACTCCTTATTTCATTTTCTCTTTCAAAAAAGTATAAATAATTTTCTATGAAGCTCCAACAAGTTAGGGGAGACTCCAGCATAGTCGCTAACACTTCCCCTGCACTCATATATGTGTACTCACCTATATGTGGTTGTAGGGTCGATTCATAGCTCATGGCCCCGCCTCTTCACTAGTCGATGCTAATTCACTCTCTCCCTGCTCCATGATCTTTGTCATACCTCTTCTTAAAGCTATTTATGGAACTTGCTTCCACTACTTCTCCAGATTATTCCAAATCCTGACAACTCTAAGACTAAAGAAATACTTCCTAACATCCCTATGACTCATCTGGGTTTTCAGCTTCCAATTGTGTCCCCTTGTTTCTGTATCCCATCTCTGAAACATTCGATCCTTGTCCACCTTGTCAATGCCTCTCAGTATTTTATACGTTGTTATCATGTACCCTCTATCCCTCCTATCCTCTAGTGTCATCAGGTTGAGTTCCCTTAACCTCTCCTCACAAGGCATACCCCTCAGTTCCGGGACTAATCGTGTTGCAAATTTTTGCACTTTCTCCAATTTCGTGACGTGTTTGACTAAGTGAGGGTTCCATACTGGCGCTGCATATTCCAGTATAGGCCTTACGTACACGGTGTACAATGTCGTGAATGACTTCTTACTCAGATGTCTAAACGCCAATCTCAGGTTTGCCAATCTCCCATATGCTGCAGCAGTTATTTGATTGATGTGTGCCTGAGGGGACATGTTCGTTATAATGCTTACCCCAAGATCCTCTTCTTTAATTGACGTTTGGAGCTGTTGGTTTCCTAACCTGTACTCCGTCTGCGGTCTTCTGTGTCCTTCCCCAATCTTCATGACCTTACACTTACTGGGATTAAACTCCAGGAGCCATTTGTTGGACCATACTTGTAGTTTGTCCAGATCCCCTTGTAATCTTAACTGATCCTCGCCCACTTGTATTCTCCTCATCAGTTTCACATCATCAGTGAACAGTGACACTTCTGAATCTATTCCTTCCACCATGTCATTCACGTATACAAGAAACAGCACCGGCCTAGGACTGAACCTTGTGGAACCCCACTGGACACATGCGCCCACTCCGACATTTCAGCACGTACCAACACTCGTTGTTTCCTTCCTGTCAGGTATTCCCTGATCCATTGCAGTACTTTCCCTGTTATTCCTGCCTGCTCCTCTAATTTTTGCACCAGTCTCTTGTGTGGTACTGTGTCAATAGCCTTCTTGCAGTCTAAAAAGATGCAGTCTACCCATCCCTCTCTCTCCTGTCTTACTTCTGTTACCTTATCGTAGAACTCAAGTAGATTTGTGACACAGGATTTCCCATCTCTGAAGCCGTGCTGACTGTCATATATGAGCCCAGTCTTTTCAATGTGTTCCACCACTCTTTTCCTGATATTCTTTTTCAGTGACACTGGTCTGTAGTTTAATGCTGCCCGTCTGTCTTCTTTCTTAAAAATTGGAACTACATGTGCTGTCTTCCACGCCTCAGGCAACTGCCCAGTTTCGATAGATTTACTGAAGATTGCTGCTAGCGGCACACACAGTTCCTCTGTTCCCTCTCTCAGTATCCATGGAGATATATTATCTGGGCCAACTGCCTTTGAGGTATCGAGTTCGTCTAGCAGTTTCTTCACCTCTACCTTGGTTATGTGTATTGTGTCCAGCACCTGCTGGTGCACCCTACCTCCACAGTTTGCTGGAAGCATTCCTGACTCTATTGTGAATACTTCTCTAAATCTTTTGTTTAGTTCATCACATACTTCTCGGTCACTCTTCGTCAGCTCCCCTCCTTCTTTCCTCAGTCTGATTACCTGGTCCTTGACTGATGTTTTTCTCCTAATGTGACTGTATAACAACTTTGGTTCAGATTTGGCTTTTGATGCTATGTTGTTCTCGTATTGCTTCTGGGCCTCTCTCCTTATCCCTGCATATTCGTTTCTGGTTCTTCTGCTCATCTCCTTGTTTTCTTGAGTCCTTTGCCTTCTATACCTTTTCCATGCTTTAGCACACTTGGCTTTGGCCTCTTTACACCTCCAGTTAAGCCATGGGCTCACTCTGGTCTTACCATTTTTCATGTTGCCCTTTGGTATGAACTCCGTCTGCGGTCTTATTTGCCCTTCCCCATCTTCATGGCTTTGCACTTGGTGGGATTGAACTCCAGGAGCCTATTGCTGGACCAGGTCTGCAGCCTGTCCAGATCCCTTTGTAGTTCTGCCTGGTCTTCGATCGAGTGAATTCTTCTCATCAACTTCACGTCATTTGTGTTTGTGTGTGTGTGTTTACTAGCTTGTCGTTCTTTGAAAAAGAGTGGGGGGGGGTGACGTTAACACACTATTGTTGTTGTTGTTGGTTCACCGGTACTCTCCCGGCCCGGATCTTTGTTGTTCTTGGTTCACCGGTACTCTCCCGGCCCGGATAGTTCCCCTCTCATACTCCACCACACAGGATAGTTCCCCTCTCATACTCCACCACACAGGATAGTTTCCGTCTCATACTCCACCACACAGGATAGTTTCCCTCTCATACTCCACCACACAGGAGAGTTCCCCTTTCATACTCCACCACACAGGATAGTTCCCCTCTCATACTTCACCACACAGGATAGTTCCCCTCTCATACTCCACCACACAGGATAGTTTCCCTCTCATACTCCACCACACAGGATAGTTCCCCTCTCATACTCCACACAAGATAGTTCCCCTCTCATACTCCACCACACAGGAAAGTTTCCCTCTCATACTCCACCACACAGGATAGTTCCCCTCTCATACTCCACCACACAGGATAGTTTCCCTCTCATACTCCACCACACAGGATAGTTCCTCTCTCATACTCCACACAAGATAGTTCCCCTCTCATACTCCACCACACAGGAAAGTTTCCCTCTCATACTCCACCACACAGGATAGTTCCCCTCTCATACTCCACCACACAGGATAGTTTCCCTCTCATACTCCACCACACAGGATAGTTTCCCTCTCATACTCCACCACACAGGATAGTTCCCCTCTCATACTCCACCACACAGGATAGTTCCCCTCTCATACTCCACCACACAGGATAGTTTCCCTCTCATACTCCACCACACAGGATAGTTTCCCTCTCATACTCCACCACACAGGATAGTTTCCCTCTCATACTCCACCACACAGGATAGTTCCCCTCTCATACTCCACCACACAGGATAGTTCCCCTCTCATACTCCACCACACAGGATAGTTTCCCTCTCATACTCCACCACACAGGATAGTTTCCCTCTCATACTCCACCACACAGGATAGTTCCCCTCTCATACTCCACCACACAAGATAGTTCCCCTCTCATACTCCACCACACAGGAAAGTTTCCCTCTCATACTCCACCACACAGGATAGTTCCCCTCTCATACTCCACCACACAGGAAAGTTTCCCTCTCATACTCCACCACACAGGATAGTTCCCCTCTCATACTCCACCACACAGGATAGTTCCCCTCTCATACTCCACCACACAGGAAAGTTTCCCTCTCATACTCCACCATACAGGATAGTTCCCCTCTCATACTCCACCACACAGGATAGTTCCCCTCTCATACTCCACCACACAGGATAGTTCCCCTCTCATACTCCACCACACAGGATAGTTCCCCTCTCATACTCCACCACACAGGATAGTTTCCCTCTCATACTCCACCACACAGGATAGTTCCCCTCTCATACTCCACCACACAGGATAGTTCCCCTCTCATACTCCACCACACAGGATAGTTCCCCTCTCATACTCCACCACACAGCATAGTTCCCCTCTCATACTCCACCACACAGGAAAGTTCCCCTCTCATACTCCACCACACAGCATAGTTCCCCTCTCATACTCCACCACACAGGATAGTTCCCCTCTCATACTCCACCACACAGCATAGTTCCCCTCTCATACTCCACCACACAGGATAGTTTCTCCTCTCATACTCCACCACACAGGATAGTTCCCCTCTCATACTCCACCACACAGGATAGTTCCCCCTCTCATACTCCACCACACAGGATAGTTCCCCTCTCATACTCCACCACGCAGGATAGTTTCTCCTCTCATACTCCACCACACAGGATAGTTTCTCCTCTCATACTCCACCACACAGGAGAGTTCCCCTCTCATACTCCACCACACAGGATAGTTCCCCTCTCATACTCCACCACGCAGGATAGTTTCTCCTCTCATACTCCACCACACAGGATAGTTTCTCCTCTCATACTCCACCACACAGGAGAGTTCCCCTCTCATACTCCACCACACAGGATAGTTCCCCTCTCATACTCCACCACACAGGATAGTTTCCCTCTCATACTCCACCACACAGGATAGTTCCCCTCTCATACTCCACCACACAGGATAGTTCCCCTCTCATACTCCACCACACAGGAAAGTTTCCCTCTCATACTCCACCACACAGGATAGTTTCTCCTCTCATACTCCACCACACAGGATAGTTCCCCTCTCATACTCCACCACACAGGATAGTTCCCCTCTCATACTCCACCACACAGGATAGTTCCCCTCTCATACTCCACCACGCAGGATAGTTTCTCCTCTCATACTCCACCACACAGGATAGTTTCTCCTCTCATACTCCACCACACAGGAGAGTTCCCCTCTCATACTCCACCACACAGGATAGTTTCCCTATCATACTCCACCACGCAGGATAGTTTCTCCTCTCATACTCCACCACACAGGATAGTTCCCCTCTCATACTCCACCACACAGGATAGTTCCCCTCTCATACTCCACCACACAGGATAGTTCCCCTCTCATACTCCACCACACAGGATAGTTCCCCTCTCATACTCCACCACACAGGATAGTTCCCCTCTCATACTCCACCACATAGGATAGTTCCCCTCTCATACTCCACCACACAGGATAGTTCCCCTCTCATACTCCACCACACAGGATAGTTCCCCTCTCATACTCCACCACACAGGATAGTTCCCCTCTCATACTCCACCACATAGGATAGTTCCCCTCTCATACTCCACCACACAGGATAGTTCCCCTCTCATACTCCACCACACAGGATAGTTCCCCTCTCATACTCCACCACACAGGATAGTTCCCCTCTCATACTCCACCACACAGGATAGTTCCCCTCTCATACTCCACCACACAGGATAGTTCCCCTCTCATACTCCACCACACAGGATAGTTCCCCTCTCATACTCCACCACACAGGATAGTTCCCCTCTCATACTCCACCACACAGGATAGTTCCCCTCTCATACTCCACCACATAGGATAGTTCCCCTCTCATACTCCACCACACAGGATAGTTCCCCTCTCATACTCCACCACACAGGATAGTTCCCCTCTCATACTCCACCACACAGGATAGTTCCCCTCTCATACTCCACCACACAGGATAGTTCCCCTCTCATACTCCACCGCACAGGATAGTTCCCCTCTCATACTCCACCACACAGGATAGTTCCCCTCTCATACTCCACCACACAGGATAGTTCCCCTCTCATACTCCACCACACAGGATAGTTCCCCTCTCATACTCCACCACATAGGATAGTTCCCCTCTCATACTCCACCACACAGGATAGTTCCCCTCTCATACTCCACCACGCAGGATAGTTTCTCCTCTCATACTCCACCACACAGGATAGTTTCTCCTCTCATACTCCACCACACAGGAGAGTTCCCCTCTCATACTCCACCACACAGGATAGTTTCCCTATCATACTCCACCACGCAGGATAGTTTCTCCTCTCATACTCCACCACACAGGATAGTTCCCCTCTCATACTCCACCACACAGGATAGTTCCCCTCTCATACTCCACCACACAGGATAGTTCCCCTCTCATACTCCACCACACAGGATAGTTCCCCTCTCATACTCCACCACACAGGATAGTTCCCCTCTCATACTCCACCACATAGGATAGTTCCCCTCTCATACTCCACCACACAGGATAGTTCCCCTCTCATACTCCACCACACAGGATAGTTCCCCTCTCATACTCCACCACACAGGATAGTTCCCCTCTCATACTCCACCACATAGGATAGTTCCCCTCTCATACTCCACCACACAGGATAGTTCCCCTCTCATACTCCACCACACAGGATAGTTCCCCTCTCATACTCCACCACACAGGATAGTTCCCCTCTCATACTCCACCACACAGGATAGTTCCCCTCTCATACTCCACCACACAGGATAGTTCCCCTCTCATACTCCACCACACAGGATAGTTCCCCTCTCATACTCCACCACACAGGATAGTTCCCCTCTCATACTCCACCACACAGGATAGTTCCCCTCTCATACTCCACCACATAGGATAGTTCCCCTCTCATACTCCACCACACAGGATAGTTCCCCTCTCATACTCCACCACACAGGATAGTTCCCCTCTCATACTCCACCACACAGGATAGTTCCCCTCTCATACTCCACCACACAGGATAGTTCCCCTCTCATACTCCACCGCACAGGATAGTTCCCCTCTCATACTCCACCACACAGGATAGTTCCCCTCTCATACTCCACCACACAGGATAGTTCCCCTCTCATACTCCACCACACAGGATAGTTCCCCTCTCATACTCCACCACATAGGATAGTTCCCCTCTCATACTCCACCACACAGGATAGTTCCCCTCTCATACTCCACCACACAGGATAGTTCCCCTCTCATACTCCACCACACAGGATAGTTCCCCTCTCATACTCCACCACACAGGATAGTTCCCCTCTCATACTCCACCACACAGGATAGTTCCCCTCTCATACTCCACCACACAGCATAGTTCCCCTCTCATACTCCACCACACAGGATAGTTCCCCTCTCATACTCCACCACACAGGAAAGTTCCCCTCTCATACTCCACCACACAGCATAGTTCCCCTCTCATACTCCACCACACAGGATAGTTTCTCCTCTCATACTCCACCACACAGGATAGTTCCCCTCTCATACTCCACCACACAGGATAGTTCCCCTCTCATACTCCACCACACAGGATAGTTCCCCTCTCATACTCCACCACGCAGGATAGTTTCTCCTCTCATACTCCACCACACAGGATAGTTTCTCCTCTCATACTCCACCACACAGGAGAGTTCCCCTCTCATACTCCACCACACAGGATAGTTTCCCTCTCATACTCCACCACGCAGGATAGTTTCTCCTCTCATACTCCACCACACAGGATAGTTCCCCTTTCATACTCCACCACACAGGATAATTCCCCTCTCATACTCCACCACACAGGATAGTTCCCCTCTCATACTCCACCACACAGGATAGTTCCCCTCTCATACTCCACCACACAGGATAGTTCCCCTCTCATACTCCACCACACAGGATAGTTCCCCTCTCATACTCCACCACACAGGATAGTTCCCCTCTCATACTCCATTACGCAGATTTAAGTTTTTAACTAAGAGAGCCAAATCTGTTCATATATATGCAACTCAAATTGAGTTCGAGTGATGAGTATAGTTTTGACCTCTAAGTAATCCTAACTTCATTAAATATCAAGAGTTAATGTATCTTTTATTGAATGAATTTGTGTTGGATCTTATGATAACCTTTAACGAAGCTCTGAAGAACGTTAAGTGCCCCATTAAGGTATGTGATCTCTGACTTTACCGGTGGTGAAATAGGCCGAAATTCGATAGATGAAATTGGTACTCTTAAGAAGTTCCACATAAACTACTCCACAGCAGGGGTAGCAGCAGCAGCAGCAGCAGCAGCAGCAGCAGCAGCAGCAGCAGCAGCAGCAGCAGCAGCAGCAGTAGTAGTAGTGGTAGTAACAGCAGAAGCAGCAGCAGAAGCAGCAGCAACAGCAGCAGCAGCAGTAGCAGCAACAACAACAGTAGTAGTACTAGTAGTAGTAACAGCAACAGCAGCAACAGAACTAACAACAATAACAACAGCAGCAGCAGCAAGAACTGGTGATTCAGTCAGTCATCTAGCCTGTGGTTCTGACTTGCTTTGAGTCCATGAAGGTTCTGAAGAGTGCTAGATATTTTCCCAGTCAACATAATTCAGACTGTTACATAAGACCTGGATTATGACTGAACAAGATTATTCTGCCGTCTAGTTATGAAATAACGTAAAACCACAAGAAAGCCGAGGTTCATGGCCTTGCCAGCAACACATTTCAAGACCTAGGCGTACTTCTGTTTGCTTACCATGCCAGCTTGTAACACCTTATGCATCTTTGTGTTATCAGGAGATATATAATTGTCCATTATGACAGCGTACTGCATTACACTATCATTCTGGCAGCTTATAACACCCTATCAATCATTATTACAGCTCATTATACCCTATTACACATTGCTGTAATTTGTACTATCTCTCAGTCAACCTTCCCCACAGCCAATTACTCAACAAGGTTCTCTGTTATAACCTTATCTCTTCACTCTTTTTTTATCATTCTGCATTTTATCACGATAAGGCGATCTGGCGAGTGATATACTTGACGTGATTTTGTTTACACTGCAATACTGGATTATCTCACTAACTCATTAAAAAGAGTATTGGTGATATATATATATATATATATATATATATATATATATATATATATATATATATATATATATATATATATATATATATGTCGTGCCAAATATGTAAAACTGGTCAATTAGCAAGAACTCATTTAAAATTAAGTCCTTTCTGAAATTTTCTCTTATACGTTTAAAGATTTATTTGTTTCATTAATGCTAATGTAAAAAATTTTAATTTTGCACCAAAAGGAACTTAGAAAACTTACCTAACCTTATTATAACAAAAACAATTTATTTTAGCCTAACCCAACTAAATATATTTTAAATACGTTTACAATAATTTAGTACTAAACAAACACAATCAATATATTTTTTTTGTTAGGTTCAGAGTGATTTTGGCGAAATTATTGCATACACAAATTTTCACTTGTCCTATATGGCAAAATGAGCGTTGCTATTTAAGCCGACCCCTTATATAGCTTTCTTGGATGCTTCACTTTCATAGTTCCTTGATAATGTGAGTAGTCACGAAAGCGCTTGGAATTTCTCTATTCTTTCAGAGTGGTTGTTTTGCATATATATATATATATATATATATATATATATATATATATATATATATATATATATATATATATATATATATATATATATATATATATATATATATATATATGACTGTTGATCTTTATGAAATAAAGTTTATTTAAGTTTTAATTTGCCTGTTGTATTGAACAAATTGATTTCTGTGCAGTAACAAGAGAAGCACACACACAACTATCCTCAGAACCCCACAACCTATCACCATCCCAACACACAATACAATCCATACCCACAGCTTCCACCCAACCCCCAACCATAGAATCCCACAGTATGCTACCAGGTCTCCCACCCCCACAGGCTCCCCAAACCACAGTGTTGGAAAGGAAACTGAAGGTATGGTACACAAACGCTGATGGAATAACAAACAAGTGGGAGGAGTGGCACGAAAGAGTCAAAGAGGCATCACCAGACATCATAGCGATCACAGAAACCAAGCTTACAGGTATGATAACAGATGCCATCTTTCAAGCGGGATACCAGATCCTGAGAAAAGACAGAAGGAACAGGAGGGGGGGTGGAGGAGTGGCATTGCTGATCAAACACCGATGGAATTTTGATGAACTGGAGAGAGGAGACAACGGAGAAGAAAGTGATTACATAGCGGGAACGCTTCACTCTGGTGGTCCCAAGGTGATAATTGCAGTGATGTATAACCCACCACAGAACAGCAGGAGGCCAAGGCAAGAGTATGACGAGAGCAATAGAGCGATGATTGACACACTGGCTGCAGTGGCCAGAAGAGCTCATGCATGCAGGGCAAAGCTCCTGATCATGGGCGACTTTAACCACAAGGAAAACTTCATGTACCAACACGTAAGGGACACTACAAGAGAGAGAGGAGAGGATGAACCAGCAAGACTGGACTTAGTATTCACCTTGAGTAGTGCAGATATTGAGGACATCACATATGAAAGACCCCTTGGGGCCAGCGATCATGTGGTTTTGAGCTTCGAATACACAGTAGAGCTACAAGTGGAGGGGGAAGCAGGAAGGCAAGGACAAATGAAACCAAACTACAGGAAAGGGGACTACACAGGAATGAGGAACTTCCTGAATGAGGTCCAGTGGGACAGAGAACTGGCAGGGAAGCCAGTTAATGAGATGATGGAATATGTAGCAACAATGTGCAAGGAGGCTGAGGAGAGGTTTGTACCTAAGGGTAACAGGAATAATGAAAAAGCCAGGATGAGCCCATGGTTCACCCAAAGATGCAAGGAGGCAAAAACCAAGTGTGCTAGGGAATGGAAGAAATTAGAAGGCAAATGACCCAGGAGAATAAGGAGAGCACTCGTAGAGCCAGAAACGAATATGCACAGATAAGAAGGGAGACCCAACGTCAATATGAAAATGACATAGCAGCAAAAGCCAAATCTGACCCGAAGCTGTTATACAGCCACATCAGGAAGAAAACAACCGTTAAGGACCAGGTAATCAGGCTAAGGAAGGAAGGAGGAGAGACAACAAGAAATGACCGTGAAGTATGTGATGAACTCAACAAGAGATTCAAAGAAGTGTTCACAGAGGAGACAGAAGGGGCTCCAGAAAGACGGAGAGGTGGGGTACACCACCATGTGCTGGACACAGTACACACAACCGAGGAAGAAGTGAAGAGGCTTCTGAGTGAGCTAGATACCTCAAAGGCAATGGGGCTAGATAACATCTCTCCATGGGTCCTGAGAGAGGGAGCAGAGGCGCTATGTGTACCCCTAACAACAATATTCAATACATCTATCGAAACAGGGAGATTGCCTGAGGCATGGAAGACAGCAAATGTGGTCCCAATCTTTAAAAAAGGAGACAGACATGAAGCACTAAACTACAGACCAGTGTCACTGACATGTATAGCATGCAAAATCATGGAGAAGATTATCAGGAGAAGAATGGTGTAACATCTAGAAAGGAATGATCTCATCACCAGCAGCCAACATGGTTTCAGAGATGGGAAATCCTGTGTCACAAACCTACTGGAGTTCTATGACATGGTGACAGTAGTAAGACAAGAGAGAGAGGGGTGGGTGGATTGCATTTTCTTGGACTGCAAGAAGGCTTTTGACACAGTACCACACAAGAGATTAGTGCAAAAACTGGAGGACCAAGCAGGGATAACAGGGAAGGCACTGCAGTGGATCAGGGAATACTTGTCAGGAAGGCAGCAGCGAGTAATGGTACGTGGCGAGGTGTCAGAGTGGGCACCTGTGACCAGCGGGGTCCCACAGGGGTCAGTCCTAGGACCAGTGCTGTTTCTGGTATTTGTGAACGACATGACGGAAGGAATAGACTCTGAGGTGTCCCTGTTTGCAGATGACGTGAAGTTGATGAGAAGAGTTCATTCGATCGAAGACCAGGCAGAACTACAAAGGGATCTGGACAGGCTGCAGACCTGGTCCAGCAACTGGCTCCTGGAGTTCAATCCCACCAAGTGCAAAGTCATGAAGATTGGGGAAGGGCAAAGAAGACCGCAGACGGAGTACAGTCTAGGGGGCCAGAGACTACAAACATCACTCAAGGAAAAAGATCTTGGGGTGAGTATAACACCAGGCACATCTCCTGAAGCGCACATCAACCAAATAACTGCCGCAGCATATGGGCGCCTGGCAAACCTCAGAACAGCATTCCGACATCTTAATAAGGAATCGTTCAGGACCCTGTACACCGTGTACGTTAGGCCCATATTGGAGTATGCGGCACCAGTTTGGAACCCACACCTAGCCAAGCATGTAAAGAAACTAGAGAAAGTGCAAAGGTTTGCAACAAGACTAGTCCCAGAGTTAAGAGGTATGTCCTATGAGGAGAGGTTAAGGGAAATCAACCTGACGACACTGGAGGACAGGAGAGATAGGGGGGACATGATAACGACTTACAAAATACTGAGAGGAATTGACAAGGTGGACAAAGACAGGATGTTCCAGAGATGGGACACAGCAACACGGGGACACAGTTGGAAGCTGAAGACACAGATGAATCAAAGGGATGTTAGGAAGTATTTCTTCAGCCACAGAGTAGTCAGGAAGTGGAATAGTTTGGGAAGCGATGTAGTGGAGGCAGGATCCATACATAGCTTTAAGCAGAGGTACGATAAAGCTCATGGTTCAAGGAGAGTGACCTAGTAGCGACCAGTGAAGAGGCGGGGCCAGGAGCTTGGACTCGACCCCTGCAACCTCAACTAGGTGAGTACACACACACACACACACACACACACACACACACACACACAGGGAGGCAGCAGCGAGTCATGGTACGTGAAGAGGTATCACAGTGGGCGCCTGTGACGAGCGGGGTCCCACAGGGGTCAGTTCTAGGACCAGTGCTATTTTTGATATATGTGAAGGACATGATGGAAGGAATAGACTCTGAAGTGTCCCTATTCGCAGATGATGTGAAGTTGATGAGAAGAATTAAATCGGATGAGGATGAGGCAGGACTGCAAAGAGACCTGGACAGGCTGGACATGTGGTCCAGTAACTGGCTTCTCGAATTCAATCCAGCCAAATGCAATGTCATGAAGATTGGGGAGGGGCAAAGAAGACCGCAGACAGAGTATAGGCTAGGTGGACAAAGACTACAGACCTCACTCTGGGAGAAAGACCTTGGGGTGACCATAACACCGAGCACATCACCGGAGGCACACATCAACCAAATAACTGCTGCAGCATACGGGCGCCTGGCAAACCTGAGAATAGCATTCCGATACCTTAATAAGGAATCGTTCAAGACACTGTACACTGTGTATGTTAGGCCCATACTGGAGTATGCAGCACCAGTTTGGAATCCACACCTAGTCAAGCACGTCAAGAAATTAGAGAAAGTGCAAAGGTTTGCAACAAGACTAGTCCCAGAGCTACGGGGATTGTCCTACGAAGAAAGGTTGAGGGAAATCGGCCTGACGACACTGGAGGACAGGAGGGTCAGGGGAGACATGATAACGACATATAAAATACTGCGCGGAATAGACAAGGTGGACAAAGACGTCAGGCCCATACTGGAGTATGCAGCACCAGTCTGGAACCCACACCTGGTCAAGCACGTCAAGAAGTTAGAGAAAGTACAAAGGTTTGCAACAAGGCTAGTCCCAGAGCTCAGGGGAATGTCGTACGAGGAAAGGTTGAGGGAGATCGGACTGACGACACTGGAGGACAGAAGGGTCAGGGGAGACATGATAACGACTTACAAGATACTGCGGGGAATAGACAAGGTGGACAGAGATAGGATGTTCCAGAGAGGGGACACAGGGACAAGGGGTCACAACTGGAAGCTGAAGACTCAGACGAGTCACAGGAACGTTAGGAAGTATTTCTTCAGTCATAGAGTTGTCAGGAAGTGGAATAGCCTAGCAAGCGAAGTAGTGGAGGCAGGAACCATACATAGTTTTAAGAAGAGGTATGATACAGCTCAGGAAACAGAGAGAGAGAGGACCTAGTAGCAATCAGTGAAGAGGCGGGGCCAGGAGCTGAGTCTCGACCCCTGCAACCACAATTAGGTGAGTACAATTAGGTGAGTACACATACACACACACACAGGGAGGCAACAACGAGTCATGGTACGCGACGAGGTGTCAGAGTGGGCGCCTGTGACAAGCGGGGTTCCACAGGGGTCAGTCCTAGGACCTGTGCTGTTCTTGGTATATGTGAACGACATAACGGAAGGGATAGACTCAGAAGTGTCCTTGTTTGCAGATGATGCGAAATTAATGAGAAGAATCAAATCGGATGAGGATCAGGCAGGACTACAAAGAGACCTGGACAGGCTACAAGCCTGGTCCAGCAACTGGCTCCTTGAATTTAACCCTGCCAAATGCAGTCATGAAGATTGGGGAAGGGCAAAGAAGACCGCAGACACAATATAGTTTAGATGGCCAAAGACTGCAAACCTCACTCAAGGAAAAAGATCTGGGGGTGAGTATAACACCGAGCATATCTCCTGAGGCGCACATCAATCAGATAACTGCTGCAGCATATGGGCGCCTGGCAAACCTACGGATAGCGTTCCGATACCTCAGTAAGGATTCGTTTAAGACTCTGTATACCATTTACGTCAGGCCCATACTGGAGTATGCAGCACCAGTTTGGAATCCACACCTAGTCAAGCACGTCAAGAAATTAGAGAAAGTGCAAAGGTTTGCAACAAGACTAGTCCCAGAGCTACGGGGATTGTCCTACGAAGAAAGGTTGAGGGAAATCGGCCTGACGACACTGGAGGACAGGAGGGTCAGGGGAGACATGATAACGACATATAAAATACTGCGCGGAATAGACAAGGTGGACAAAGACGGGATGTTCCAGAGAAGGGACACAGACACAAGAGGTCACAATTGGAAGTTGAAGACTCAGATGAATCAAAGGGATGTTAGGAAGTATTTCTTCAGTCATAGAGTAGTCAGGCCGTGGAATAGCTTAGAAAGTGACGTAGTGGAGGCGGGAACCATACATAGTTTTAAGGCGAGGTATGATAAAGCTCATGGAGCAGGGAGAGAGAGGACCTAGTAGCAATCAGCGAAGAGGCGGGGCCAGGAGCTATGACTCGACCCCTGCAACCACAAATAGGTGAGTACAAATAGGTGAGTACACACACACACACACACACACTCACACTCACACACACACTCACACACACACACTCACACACACACACACTCACACACACACACACTCACACACACACACTCACACACACACACACTCACACACACACACAC
>NC_091335.1:9113071-9133071 GCF_038502225.1 Cherax quadricarinatus | reverse complement strand
CTAGTAGTGTTGTGTAGTTCTAGTAGTGTTGTGTAGTGTCTAGTAGTGTTGTGTAGTTCTAGTAGTGTTGTGTAGTTCTAGTAGTGTTGTGTAGTTCTAGTAGTGTTGTGTAGTTCTAGTAGTGTTGTGTAGTTCTAGTAGTGTTGTGTAGTTCTAGTAGTGTTGTGTAGTTCTAGTAGTGTTGTGTAGCGTCTAGTAGTGTTGTGTAGTTCTAGTAGTGTTGTGTAGTTCTAGTAGTGTTGTGTAGCGTCTAGTAGTGTTGTGTAGTTCTAGTAGTGTTGTGTAGTTCTAGTAGTGTTGTGTAGTTCTAGTAGTGTTGTGTAGTGTCTAGTAGTGTTGTGTAGTTCTAGTAGTGTTGTGTAGTGTCTAGTGGTGTTGTGTAGTTCTAGTAGTGTTGTGTAGTGTCTAGTAGTGTTGTGTAGTTCTAGTAGTGTTGTGTAGTGTCTAGTAGTGTTGTGTAGTTCTAGTAGTGTTGTGTAGTGTCTAGTAGTGTTGTGTAGTTCTAGTAGTGTTGTGTAGTGTCTAGTAGTGTTGTGTAGTTCTAGTAGTGTTGTGTAGTTCTAGTAGTGTTGTGTAGTGTCTAGTAGTGTTGCGTAGTTCTAGTAGTGTTGTGTAGTGTCTAGTAGTGTTGTGTAGTACTAGTAGTGTTGTGTAGTTCTAGTAGTGTTGTGTAGTTCTAGTAGTGTTGTGTAGTTCTAGTAGTGTTGTGTAGTTCTAGTACTGTTGTGTAGTTCTAGTAGTGTTGTGTAGTGTCTAGTAGTGTTGTGTAGTGTCTAGTAGTGTTGTGTAGTTCTAGTAGTGTTGTGTAGTTCTAGTAGTGTTGTGTAGTTCTAGTAGTGTTGTGTAGCGTCTAGTAGTGTTGTGTAGTTCTAGTAGTGTTGTGTAGTTCTAGTAGTGTTGTGTAGTTCTAGTAGTGTTGTGTAGTTCTAGTAGTGTTGTGTAGCGTCTAGTAGTGTTGTGTAGTTCTAGTAGTGTTGTGTAGCGTCAAGTAGTGTTGTGTAGTTCTAGTAGTGTTGTGTAGTTCTAGTAGTGTTGTGTAGTGTCTAGTAGTGTTGTGTAGTTCTAGTAGTGTTGTGTAGTTCTAGTAGTGTAGTGTAGTGTCTAGTAGTGTTGTGTAGTTCTAGTAGTGTTGTGTAGTTCTAGTAGTGTAGTGTAGTGTCTAGTAGTGTTGTGTAGTTCTAGTAGTGTTGTGTAGTGTCTAGTAGTGTTGTGTAGTGTCTAGTAGTGTTGTGTAGTTCTAGTAGTGTTGTGTAGCGTCTAGTAGTGTTGTGTAGTTCTAGTAGTGTTGTGTAGTTCTAGTAGTGTTGTGTAGTTCTAGTAGTGTTGTGTAGTTCTAGTAGTGTTGTGTAGTTCTAGTAGTGTTGTGTAGTTCTAGTAGTGTTGTGTAGTGTCTAGTAGTGTTGTGTAGTGTCTAGTAGTGTTGTGTAGTTCTAGTAGTGTTGTGTAGTTCTAGTAGTGTTGTGTAGTTCTAGTAGTGTTGTGTAGCGTCTAGTAGTGTTGTGTAGTTCTAGTAGTGTTGTGTAGTTCTAGTAGTGTTGTGTAGTTCTAGTAGTGTTGTGTAGTTCTAGTAGTGTTGTGTAGCGTCTAGTAGTGTTGTGTAGTTCTAGTAGTGTTGTGTAGCGTCTAGTAGTGTTGTGTAGTTCTAGTAGTGTTGTGTAGTTCTAGTAGTGTTGTGTAGTGTCTAGTAGTGTTGTGTAGTTCTAGTAGTGTTGTGTAGTTCTAGTAGTGTAGTGTAGTGTCTAGTAGTGTTGTGTAGTTCTAGTAGTGTTGTGTAGTTCTACTAGTGTAGTGTAGTATCTAGTAGTGTTGTGTAGTTCTAGTAGTGTTGTGTAGTGTCTAGTAGTGTTGTGTAGTGTCTAGTAGTGTTGTGTAGTTCTAGTAGTGTTGTGTAGCGTCTAGTAGCGTTGTGTAGTTCTAGTAGTGTTGTGTAGTTCTAGTAGTGTTGTGTAGTTCTAGTAGTGTTGTGTAGTTCTAGTAGTGTTGTGTACTTCTAGTAGTGTTGTGTAGTTCTAGTAGTGTTGTGTAGTTCTAGTAGAGTTGTGTAGTTCTAGTAGTGTTGTGTAGCGTCTAGTAGTGTTTTGTAGTTCTAGTAGTGTTGTGTAGTTCTAGTAGTGTTGTGTAGTTCTAGTAGTGTTGTGTAGTTCTAGTAGTGTTGTGTAGTTCTAGTAGTATTGTGTAATTCTAGTAGTGTTGTGTAGTTCTAGTAGTGTTGTGTAGTTCTAGTAGTGTTGTGTAGCGTCTAGTAGTGTTGTGTAGTTCTAGTAGTGTTGTGTATTTCTAATAGTGTTGTGTAGTTCTAGTAGTGTTGTGTAGTTCTAGTAGTGTTGTGTAGTTCTAGTAGTGTTGTGTAGTGTCTAGTAGTGTTGTGTAGTTCTAGTAGTGTTGTGTAGCGTCTAGTAGTGTTGTGTAGTTCTAGTAGTGTTGTGTAGTTCTAGTAGTGTTGTGTAGTTCTAGTAGTGTTGTGTAGTTCTAGTAGTGTTATGTAGTTCTAGTAGTGTTGTGTAGCGTCTAGTAGTGTTGTGTAATTCTAGTAGTGTTGTGTAGTTCTAGTAGTGTAGTGTAGTGTCTAGTAGTGTTGTGTAGTTCTAGTAGTGTTGTGTAGTGTCTAGTAGTGTTGTGTAGTGTCTAGTAGTGTTGTGTAGTTCTAGTAGTGTTGTGTAGTTCTAGTAGTGTTGTGTAGTTCTAGTAGTGTTGTGTAGTTCTAGTAGTGTTGTGTAGTTCTAGTAGTGTTGTGTAGCGTCTAGTAGTGTTGTGTAGTTCTAGCAGTGTTGTGTAGTTCTAGTAGTGTTTTGTAGTTCTAGTAGTGTTGTGTAGTTCTAGTAGTGTTGTGTAGTTCTAATAGTGTTGTGTAGTTCTAGTAGTGTTGTGTAGTTCTAGTAGTGTTGTGTAGTTCTAGTAGTGTTGTGTAGTTCTAGTAGTGTTGTGTAGTTCTAGTAGTGTTGTGTAGTTCTAGTAGTGTTGTGTAGTTCTAGTAGTGTTGTGTAGTTCTAGTAGTGTTGTGTAGTTCTAGTAGTGTTGTGTAGTTCTAGTAGTGTTGTGTAGTTCTAGTAGTGTTGTGTAGTTCTAGTAGTGTTGTGTAGTGTCTAGTAGTGTTGTGTAGTTCTAGTAGTGTTGTGTAGTTCTAGTAGTGTTGTGTAGTTCTAGTAGTGTTGTGTAGTGTCTAGTAGTGTTGTGTAGTTCTAGTAGTGTTGTGTAGTGTCTAGTAGTGTTGTGTAGTTCTAGTAGTGTTGTGTAGTGTCTAGTAGTGTTGTGTAGTTCTAGTAGTGTTGTGTAGTGTCTAGTAGTGTTGTGTAGTTCTAGTAGTGTTGTGTAGTGTCTAGTAGTGTTGTGTAGTTCTAGTAGTGTTGTGTAGTAGTAGTGTTGTGTAGTGTCTAGTAGTGTTGTGTAGTTCTAGTAGTGTTGTGTAGTGTCTAGTAGTGTTGTGTAGTTCTAGTAGTGTTGTGTAGTGTCTAGTAGTGTTGTGTAGTTCTAGTAGTGTTGTGTAGTTCTAGTAGTGTTGTGTAGTGTCTAGTAGTTGTGTAGTTCTAGTAGTGTTGTGTAGTTCTAGTAGTGTTGTGTAGTTCTAGTAGTGTTGTGTAGTTCTAGTAGTGTTGTGTAGTTCTAGTAGTGTTGTGTAGTTCTAGTAGTGTTGTGTAGTTCTAGTAGTGTTGTGTAGTTCTAGTAGTGTTGTGTAGTGTCTAGTAGTGTTGTGTAGTGTCTAGTAGTGTTGTGTAGTTCTAGTAGTGTTGTGTAGTTCTAGTAGTGTTGTGTAGTTCTAGTAGTGTTGTGTAGTTCTAGTAGTGTTGTGTAGTTCTAGTAGTGTTGTGTAGTTCTAGTAGTGTTGTGTAGTTCTAGTAGTGTTGTGTAGTTCTAGTAGTGTTGTGTAGCGTCTAGTAGTGTTGTGTAGTTCTAGTAGTGTTGTGTAGTGTCTAGTAGTGTTGTGTAGTTCTAGTAGTGTTGTGTAGTTCTAGTAGTGTTGTGTAGTGTCTAGTAGTGTTGTGTAGTTCTAGTAGTGTTGTGTAGTTCTAGTAGTGTTGTGTAGTGTCTAGTAGTGTTGTGTAGTTCTAGTAGTGTTGTGTAGTTCTAGTAGTGTAGTGTAGTGTCTAGTAGTGTTGTGTAGTTCTAGTAGTGTTGTGTAGTGTCTAGTAGTGTTGTGTAGTGTCTAGTAGTGTTGTGTAGTTCTAGTAGTGTTGTGTAGCGTCTAGTAGTAGTTCTAGTAGTGTTGTGTAGTTCTAGTAGTGTTGTGTAGTTCTAGTAGTGTTGTGTAGTTCTAGTAGTGTTGTGTAGTTCTAGTAGTGTTGTGTAGTTCTAGTAATGTTGTGTAGTTCTAGTAGTGTTGTGTAGTTCTAGTAGTGTTGTGTAGTCTAGTAGTGTTGTGTAGTTCTAGTAGTGTTGTGTAGTTCTAGTAGTGTTGTGTAGTTCTAGTAGTGTTGTGTAGTTCTAGTAATGTTGTGTAGTTCTAGTAGTGTTGTGTAGTTCTAGTAGTGTTGTGTAGTTCTAGTAGTGTCTAGAAGTGTTGTGTAGTTCTAGTAGTGTTGTGTAGCGTCTAGTAGTGTTGTGTAGTTCTAGTAGTGTTGTGTAGTTCTAGTAGTGTTGTGTAGTTCTAGTAGTGTTGTGTAGTTCTAGTAGTGTTGTGTAGTTCTAGTAGTGTTGTGTAGTTCTAGTAGTGTTGTGTAGTTCTAGTAGTGTTGTGTAGCGTCTAGTAGTGTTGTGTAGTTCTAGTAGTGTTGTGTAGTTCTAGTAGTGTTGTGTAGTTCTAGTAGTGTTGTGTAGCGTCTAGTGTGTGTCTAGTAGTGTTGTGTAGTTCTAGTAGTGTTGTGTAGTTCTAGTAGTGTTGTGTAGTTCTAGTAGTGTTGTGTAGTTCTAGTAGTGTTGTGTAGCGTCTAGTAGTGTTGTGTGTCTAGTAGTGTTGTGTAGTCTAGTAGTGTTGTGTAGTTCTAGTAGTGTTGTGTAGTTCTAGTAGTGTGTGTAGTAGTGTTGTGTAGTCTAGTAGTGTTGTGTAGTTCTAGTAGTGTTGTGTAGTTCTAGTAGTGTTGTGTAGTTCTAGTAGTGTTGTGTAGTCTAGTAGTGTTGTGTAGTTCTAGTAGTGTTGTGTAGTTCTAGTAGTGTTGTGTAGTTCTAGTAGTGTTGTGTAGTTCTAGTAGTGTTGTGTAGTTCTAGTAGTGTTGTGTAGTTCTAGTAGTGTTGTGTAGCGTCTAGTAGTGTGTGTAGTTCTAGTAGTGTTGTGTAGTTCTAGTAGTGTTGTGTAGTTCTAGTAGTGTTGTGTAGTTCTAGTAGTGTTGTGTAGTTCTAGTAGTGTTGTGTAGTTCTAGTAGTGTTGTGTAGTTCTAGTAGTGTTGTGTAGTTCTAGTAGTGTTGTGTAGTTCTAGTAGTGTTGTGTAGTAGCGTCTAGTAGTGTTGTGTAGTTCTAGTAGTGTGTAGTTCTGTAGTGTTGTGTAGTTCTAGTAGTGTTGTGTAGTTCTAGTAGTGTTGTGTAGTTCTAGTAGTGTTGTGTAGTTCTAGTAGTGTTGTGTAGTTCTAGTAGTGTTGTGTAGTTCTAGTAGTGTTGTGTAGTTCTAGTAGTGTTGTGTAGTTCTAGTAGTGTTGTGTAGTTCTAGTAGTGTTGTGTAGTTCTAGTAGTGTGTAGTTCTAGTAGTGTTGTGTAGTTCTAGTAGTGTTGTGTAGTTCTAGTAGTGTTGTGTAGTTCTAGTAGTGTTGTGTAGTTCTAGTAGTGTTGTGTAGTTCTAGTAGTGTTGTGTAGTTCTAGTAGTGTTGTGTAGTTCTAGTAGTGTTGTGTAGTTCTAGTAGTGTTGTGTAGTTCTAGTAGTGTTGTGTAGTTCTAGTAGTGTTAGTTCTAGTAGTGTTGTGTAGTTCTAGTAGTGTTGTGTAGTTCTAGTAGTGTTGTGTAGTTCTAGTAGTGTTGTGTAGTTCTAGTAGTGTTGTGTAGTTCTAGTAGTGTTGTGTAGTTCTAGTAGTGTTGTGTAGTTCTAGTAGTGTTGTGTAGTTCTAGTAGTGTTGTGTAGTTCTAGTAGTAGTTCTAGTAGTGTTGTGTAGTTCTAGTAGTGTTGTGTAGTTTGTGTAGTTCTAGTAGTGTTGTGTAGTTCTAGTAGTGTTGTGTAGTGTCTAGTAGTGTTGTGTTCTAGTAGTGTTGTGTAGTTCTAGTAGTGTTGTGTAGTTCTAGTAGTGTTGTGTAGTTCTAGTAGTGTTGTGTAGTTCTAGTAGTGTTGTTGTGTAGTTCTAGTAGTGTTGTGTAGTTCTAGTAGTGTTGTGTAGTTCTAGTAGTGTTGTGTAGTTCTAGTAGTGTTGTGTAGTTCTAGTAGTGTTGTGTAGTTCTAGTAGTGTTGTGTAGTTCTAGTAGTGTTGTGTAGTTCTAGTAGTGTTGTGTAGTTCTAGTAGTGTTGTTTAGTTCTAGTAGTGTAGTTCTGTAGTTTTGTGTAGTTCTAGTAGTGTTGTGTAGTTCTAGTAGTGTTGTGTAGTTCTAGTAGTGTTGTGTAGTTCTAGTAGTGTTGTGTAGTTCTAGTAGTGTTGTGTAGCGTCTAGTAGTGTTGTGTAGTTCTAGTAGTGTTGTGTAGTTCTAGTAGTGTTGTGTTCTAGTAGTGTTGTGTAGTTCTAGTGTTGTGTAGTTCTAATAGTGTTGTGTAGTTCTAGTAGTGTTGTGTAGCGTCTAGTAGTGTTGTGTAGTTCTAGTATTGTGTAGTTCTAGTAGTGTTGTGTAGTTCTAGTAGTGTTGTGTAGTTCTAGTAGTGTTGTGTAGTTCTAGTAGTGTTGTGTAGTTCTAGTAGTGTTGTGTAGCGTCTAGTAGTGTTGTGTAGTTCTAGTAGTGTTGTGTAGTTCTAGTAGTGTTGTGTAGCGTCTAGTAGTGTTGTGTAGTTCTAGTAGTGTTGTGTAGTTCTAGTAGTGTTGTGTAGTTCTAGTAGTGTCTAGTAGTGTTGTGTAGTTCTAGTAGTGTTGTGTAGTTCTAGTAGTGTTGTGTAGTTCTAGTAGTGTTGTGTAGTTCTAGTAGTGTTGTGTAGTTCTAGTAGTGTTGTGTAGTTCTAGTAGTGTTGTGTAGTTCTAGTAGTGTTGTGTAGCGTCTAGTAGTGTTGTGTAGTTCTAGTAGTGTTGTGTAGTTCTAGTAGTGTTGTGTAGTTCTAGTAGTGTTGTGTAGTTCTAGTAGTGTTGTGTAGTTCTAGTAGTGTTGTGTAGTTCTAGTAGTGTTGTGTAGTGTCTAGTAGTGTTGTGTAGTTCTAGTAGTGTTGTGTAGTTCTAGTAGTGTTGTGTAGTTCTAGTAGTGTTGTGTAGTTCTAGTAGTGTTGTGTAGTTCTAGTAGTGTTGTGTAGTTCTAGTAGTGTTGTGTAGTTCTAGTAGTGTTGTGTAGTTCTAGTAGTGTTGTGTAGTTCTAGTAGTGTTGTGTAGTTCTAGTAGTGTTGTGTAGTTCTAGTAGTGTTGTGTAGTTCTAGTAGTGTTGTGTAGTTCTAGTAGTGTTGTGTAGTCTAGTAGTGTTGTGTAGTTCTAGTAGTGTTGTGTAGTTCTAGTAGTGTTGTGTAGTTCTAGTAGTGTTGTGTAGTTCTAGTAGTGTAGTTCTAGTAGTGTTGTGTAGTTCTAGTAGTGTTGTGTAGATCTAGTAGTGTTGTGTAGTTCTAGTAGTGTTGTGTAGTTCTAGTAGTGTTGTGTAGTTCTAGTAGTGTTGTGTAGCGTCTAGTAGTGTTGTGTAGTTCTAGTAGTGTTGTGTAGTTCTAGTAGTGTTGTAGTAGTGTTGTGTAGCGTCTAGTAGTGTTGTGTAGTTCTAGTAGTGTTGTGTAGCGTCTAGTAGTGTTGTGTAGTTCTAGTAGTGTTGTGTAGTTCTAGTAGTGTTGTGTAGTGTCTAGTAGTGTTGTGTAGTTCTAGTAGTGTTGTGTACTTCTAGTAGTGTTGTGTAGTAGTGTTGTGTAGTAGTGTTGTGTAGTTCTAGTAGTGTTGTGTAGTTCTAGTAGTGTTGTGTAGCGTCTAGTAGTGTTGTGTAGTTCTAGTAGTGTTGTGTAGTTCTAGTAGTGTTGTGTAGTTCTAGTAGTGTTGTGTAGTTCTAGTAGTGTTGTGTAGTTCTAGTAGTGTTGTGTAGTTCTAGTAGTGTTGTGTAGTCTAGTAGTGTTGTGTAGTTCTAGTAGTGTTGTGTAGTTCTAGTAGTGTTGTGTAGTTCTAGTAGTGTTGTGTAGTTCTAGTAGTGTTGTGTAGTTCTAGTAGTGTTGTGTAGTTCTAGTAGTGTTGTGTAGTTCTAGTAGTGTTGTGTAGTTCTAGTAGTGTTGTGTAGTTCTAGTAGTGTTGTGTAGTTCTAGTAGTGTTGTGTAGTTCTAATAGTGTTGTGTAGTTCTAGTAGTGTTGTGTAGTTCTAGTAGTGTTGTGTAGTTCTAGTAGTGTTGTGTAGTTCTAGTAGTGTTGTGTAGTTCTAGTAGTGTTGTGTAGTGTCTAGTAGTGTTGTGTAGTTCTAGTAGTGTTGTGTAGTTCTAGTAGTGTTGTGTAGTTCTAGTAGTGTTGTGTAGTTCTAGTAGTGTTGTGTAGTTCTAGTAGTGTTGTGTAGTTCTAGTAGTGTTGTGTAGTTCTAGTAGTGTTGTGTAGTTCTAGTAGTGTTGTGTAGTTCTAGTAGTGTTGTGTAGTTCTAGTAGTGTTGTGTAGTTCTAGTAGTGTTGTGTAGTTCTAGTAGTGGTGTGTGTGTAGTGTTGTGTTCTAGTAGTGTTGTGTAGTTCTAGTAGTGTTGTGTAGTTCTAGTAGTGTTGTGTAGTTCTAGTAGTGTTGTGTAGTTCTAGTAGTGTTGTGTAGTTCTAGTGTTGTGTAGTTCTAGTAGTGTTGTGTAGTGTCTAGTAGTGTTGTGTAGTTCTAGTAGTGTTGTGTAGTTCTAGTAGTGTTGTGTAGTTCTAGTAGTGTTGTGTAGTTCTAGTAGTGTTGTGTAGTTCTAGTAGTGTTGTGTAGCGTCTAGTAGTGCTGTGTAGTTCTAGTAGTGTTGTGTAGTTCTAGTAGTGTTGTGTAGTTCTAGTAGTGTTGTGTAGTTCTAGTAGTGTTATGTAGTTCTAGTAGTGTTGTGTAGTTCTAGTAGTGTTGTGTAGCGTCTAGTAGTGTTGTGTAGTTCTAGTAGTGTTGTGTAGTTCTAGTAGTGTTGTGTAGTTCTAGTATTGTTGTGTAGCGTCTAGTAGTGTTGTGTAGTTCTAGTAGTGTTGTGTAGTGTCTAGTAGTGTTGTGTAGATCTAGTAGTGTTGTGTAGCGTCTAGTAGTGTTGTGTAGTTCTAGTAGTGTTGTGTAGTTCTAGTAGTGTTGTGTAGCGTCTAGTTGTGTTGTGTAGTTCTAGTAGTGTTGTGTAGTTCTAGTAGTGTTGTGTAGCGTCTAGTAGTGTTGTGTAGTTCTAGTAGTGTTGTGTAGTTCTAGTAGTGTTGTGTAGTTCTAGTAGTGTTGTGTAGTTCTAGTAGTGTTGTGTAGTTCTAGTAGTGTTGTGTAGTGTCTAGTAGTGTTGTGTAGTTCTAGTATTGTTGTGTAGTTCTAGTAGTGTTGTGTAGTTCTAGTAGTGTTGTGTAGTGTCTAGTAGTGTTGTGTAGTTCTAGTAGTGTTGTGTAGTTCTAGTAGTGTTGTGTAGTTCTAGTAGTGTTGTGTAGTTCTAGTAGTGTTGTGTAGTTCTAGTAGTGTTGTGTAGTTCTAGTAGTGTTAGTTCTGTAGTTCTAGTAGTGTTGTGTAGTTCTAGTAGTGTTGTGTAGTTCTAGTAGTGTTGTGTAGTTCTAGTAGTGTTGTGTAGTTCTAGTAGTGTTGTGTAGTTCTAGTAGTGTTGTGTAGTTCTAGTAGTGTTGTGTAGTTCTAGTAGTGTTGTGTAGTTCTAGTAGTGTTGTGTAGTTCTAGTAGTGTTGTGTAGTTCTAGTAGTGTTGTGTAGTTCTAGTAGTGTTGTGTAGTTCTAGTAGTGTTGTGTAGTTCTAGTAGTGTTGTGTAGTTCTAGTTCTAGTAGTGTTGTGTAGTTCTAGTAGTGTTGTGTAGTTCTAGTAGTGTTGTGTAGTTCTAGTAGTGTGTGTTCTAGTAGTGTTGTGTTCTAGTAGTGTTGTGTAGTTCTAGTAGTGTTGTGTAGTTCTAGTAGTGTTGTGTAGTTCTAGTAGTGTTGTGTAGTTCTAGTAGTGTTGTGTAGTTCTAGTAGTGTTGTGTAGTTCTAGTAGTGTTGTGTAGTTCTAGTAGTGTTGTGTAGCGTCTAGTAGTGTTGTGTAGTTCTAGTAGTGTTGTGTAGTTCTAGTAGTGTTGTGTAGTTCTAGTAGTGTTGTGTAGTTCTAGTAGTGTTGTGTAGTTCTAGTAGTGTTGTGTAGTTCTAGTAGTGTTGTGTAGTTCTAGTAGTGTTGTGTAGTTCTAGTAGTGTTGTGTAGTTCTAGTAGTGTTGTGTAGTTCTAGTAGTGTTGTGTAGCGTCTAGTAGTGTTGTGTAGTTCTAGTAGTGTTGTGTAGTTCTAGTAGTGTTGTGTAGTTCTAGTAGTGTTGTGTAGTTCTAGTAGTGTTGTGTAGTTCTAGTAGTGTTGTGTAGTTCTAGTAGTGTTGTGTAGTTCTAGTAGTGTTGTGTAGTTCTAGTAGTGTTGTGTAGTTCTAGTAGTGTTGTGTAGTTCTAGTAGTGTTGTGTAGTTCTAGTAGTGTTGTGTAGTTCTAGTAGTGTTGTGTAGTTCTAGTAGTGTTGTGTAGTTCTAGTAGTGTTGTGTAGTTCTAGTAGTGTTGTGTAGTTCTAGTAGTGTTGTGTAGTTCTAGTAGTGTTGTGTAGTTCTAGTAGTGTTGTGTAGTTCTAGTAGTGTGTGTCTAGTAGTGTTGTGTTCTAGTAGTGTTGTGTAGTTCTATTAGTGTTGTGTAGTTCTAGTAGTGTTGTGTAGTTCTAGTAGTGTTGTGTAGTTCTAGTAGTGTTGTGTAGTTCTAGTAGTGTTGTGTAGTTCTAGTAGTGTTGTGTAGTTCTAGTAGTGTTGTGTAGTTCTAGTAGTGTTGTGTAGTTCTAGTAGTGTTGTGTAGTTCTAGTAGTGTTGTGTAGTTCTAGTAGTGTTGTGTAGTTCTAGTAGTGTTGTGTAGTTCTAGTAGTGTTCTAGTAGTGTTGTGTAGCGTCTAGTAGTGTTGTGTAGTTCTAGTAGTGTTGTGTAGTTCTAGTAGTGTTGTGTAGTTCTAGTAGTGTGTAGTTCTAGTAGTGTTGTGTAGCGTCTAGTAGTGTTGTGTAGTTCTAGTAGTGTTGTGTAGTTGTAGTAGTGTTGTGTAGTTCTAGTAGTGTTGTGTAGTTCTAGTAGTGTTGTGTAGTTCTAGTAGTGTTGTGTAGTTCTAGTAGTGTTGTGTAGTTCTAGTAGTGTTGTGTAGTTCTAGTAGTGTGTAGTTCTAGTAGTGTTGTGTAGCGTCTAGTAGTGTTGTGTAGTTCTAGTAGTGTTGTGTAGTTGTAGTAGTGTTGTGTAGTTCTAGTAGTGTTGTGTAGTTCTAGTAGTTCTAGTAGTGTTGTGTAGTTCTAGTAGTGTTGTGTAGTTCTAGTAGTGTTGTGTAGTTCTAGTAGTGTTGTGTAGTTCTAGTAGTGTTGTGTAGTTCTAGTAGTGTGTGTAGTTCTAGTAGTGTTGTGTTCTAGTAGTGTTGTGTAGTTCTAGTAGTGTTGTGTAGTTCTAGTAGTGTTGTGTAGTGTCTAGTAGTGTTGTGTAGTTCTAGTAGTGTTGTGTAGTTCTAGTAGTGTTGTGTAGTTCTAGTAGTGTTGTGTAGTTCTAGTAGTGTCTGTGTAGTTCTAGTAGTGTTGTGTAGTTCTAGTAGTGTTGTGTAGTTCTAGTAGTGTTGTGTAGTTCTAGTAGTGTTGTGTAGTTCTAGTAGTGTTGTGTAGTTCTAGTAGTGTTGTGTAGTTCTAGTAGTGTTGTGTAGTTCTAGTAGTGTTGTGTAGTTCTAGTAGTGTTGTGTAGTTCTAGTAGTGTTGTGTAGTTCTAGTAGTGTTGTGTAGTTCTAGTAGTGTTGTGTAGTTCTAGTAGTGTTGTGTAGTTCTAGTAGTGTTGTGTAGTTCTAGTAGTGTTGTGTAGTTCTAGTAGTGTTGTGTAGTTCTAGTAGTGTTGTGTAGTTCTAGTAGTGTTGTGTAGTTCTAGTAGTGTTGTGTAGTTCTAGTAGTGTTGTGTAGTTCTAGTAGTGTTGTGTAGTTCTAGTAGTGTTGTGTAGTTCTAGTAGTGTTGTGTAGTTCTAGTAGTGTTGTGTAGTTCTAGTAGTGTTGTGTAGTTCTAGTAGTGTTGTGTAGTTCTAGTAGTGTTGTGTAGTTCTAGTAGTGTTGTGTAGTTCTAGTAGTGTTGTGTAGTTCTAGTAGTGTTGTGTAGTTCTAGTAGTGTTGTGTAGTTCTAGTAGTGTTGTGTAGTTCTAGTAGTGTTGTGTAGTTCTAGTAGTGTTGTGTAGTTCTAGTAGTGTTGTGTAGTTCTAGTAGTGTTGTGTAGTTCTAGTAGTGTTGTGTAGTTCTAGTAGTGTTGTGTAGTTCTAGTAGTGTTGTGTAGTTCTAGTAGTGTTGTGTAGTTCTAGTAGTGTTGTGTAGTTCTAGTAGTGTTGTGTAGTTCTAGTAGTGTTGTGTAGTTCTAGTAGTGTTGTGTAGTTCTAGTAGTGTTGTGTAGTTCTAGTAGTGTTGTGTAGTTCTAGTAGTGTTGTGTAGTTCTAGTAGTGTTGTGTAGTTCTAGTAGTGTTGTGTAGTTCTAGTAGTGTTGTGTAGTTCTAGTAGTGTTGTGTAGTTCTAGTAGTGTTGTGTAGTTCTAGTAGTGTTGTGTAGTTCTAGTAGTGTTGTGTAGTTCTAGTAGTGTTGTGTAGTTCTAGTAGTGTTGTGTAGTTCTAGTAGTGTTGTGTAGTTCTAGTAGTGTTGTGTAGTTCTAGTAGTGTTGTGTAGTTCTAGTAGTGTTGTGTAGTTCTAGTAGTGTTGTGTAGTTCTAGTAGTGTTGTGTAGTTCTAGTAGTGTTGTGTAGTTCTAGTAGTGTTGTGTAGTTCTAGTAGTGTTGTGTAGTTCTAGTAGTGTTGTGTAGTTCTAGTAGTGTGGAGTAGTAGTGTTGTGTAGTTCTAGTAGTGTTGTGTAGTTCTAGTAGTGTTGTGTAGTTCTAGTAGTGTTGTGTAGTTCTAGTAGTGTTGTGTAGTTCTAGTAGTGTTGTGTAGTTCTAGTAGTGTTGTGTAGTTCTAGTAGTGTTGTGTAGTTCTAGTAGTGTTGTGTAGTTCTAGTAGTGTTGTGTAGTTCTAGTAGTGTTGTGTAGTTCTAGTAGTGTTGTGTAGTTCTAGTAGTGTTGTGTAGTTCTAGTAGTGTTGTGTAGTTCTAGTAGTGTTGTGTAGTTCTAGTAGTGTTGTGTAGTTCTAGTAGTGTTGTGTAGTTCTAGTAGTGTTGTGTAGTTCTAGTAGTGTTGTGTAGTTCTAGTAGTGTTGTGTAGTTCTAGTAGTGTTGTGTAGTTCTAGTAGTGTTGTGTAGTTCTAGTAGTGTTGTGTAGTTCTAGTAGTGTTGTGTAGTTCTAGTAGTGTTGTGTAGTTCTAGTAGTGTTGTGTAGTTCTAGTAGTGTTGTGTAGTTCTAGTAGTGTTGTGTAGTTCTAGTAGTGTTGTGTAGTTCTAGTAGTGTTGTGTAGTTCTAGTAGTGTTGTGTAGTTCTAGTAGTGTTGTGTAGTTCTAGTAGTGTTGTGTAGTTCTAGTAGTGTCTAGTAGTGTTGTGTAGTTCTAGTAGTGTTGTGTAGTTCTAGTAGTGTTGTGTAGTTCTAGTAGTGTTGTGTAGTTCTAGTAGTGTTGTGTAGTTCTAGTAGTGTTGTGTAGTTCTAGTAGTGTTGTGTAGTTCTAGTAGTGTTGTGTAGTTCTAGTAGTGTTGTGTAGTTCTAGTAGTGTCTAGTAGTGTTGTGTAGCGTCTAGTAGTGTTGTGTAGTTCTAGTAGTGTTGTGTAGTTCTAGTAGTGTTGTGTAGTTCTAGTAGTGTTGTGTAGTTCTAGTAGTGTTGTGTAGTTCTAGTAGTGTTGTGTAGTTCTAGTAGTGTTGTGTAGTTCTAGTAGTGTTGTGTAGTTCTAGTAGTGTTGTGTAGTTCTAGTAGTGTTGTGTAGTTCTAGTAGTGTTGTGTAGTTCTAGTAGTGTTGTGTAGTTCTAGTAGTGTTGTGTAGTTCTAGTAGTGTTGTGTAGTTCTAGTAGTGTTGTGTAGTTCTAGTAGTGTTGTGTAGTTCTAGTAGTGTCTAGTAGTGTTGTGTAGCGTCTAGTAGTGTTGTGTAGTTCTAGTAGTGTTGTGTAGTTCTAGTAGTGTTGTGTAGTTCTAGTAGTGTTGTGTAGTTCTAGTAGTGTTGTGTAGTTCTAGTAGTGTTGTGTAGTTCTAGTAGTGTTGTGTAGTTCTAGTAGTGTTGTGTAGTTCTAGTAGTGTTGTGTAGTTCTAGTAGTGTTGTGTAGTTCTAGTAGTGTTGTGTAGTTCTAGTAGTGTTGTGTAGTTCTAGTAGTGTTGTGTAGTTCTAGTAGTGTTGTGTAGTTCTAGTAGTGTTGTGTAGTTCTAGTAGTGTTGTGTAGTTCTAGTAGTGTTGTGTAGTTCTAGTAGTGTTGTGTAGTTCTAGTAGTGTTGTGTAGTTCTAGTAGTGTTGTGTAGTTCTAGTAGTGTTGTGTAGTTCTAGTAGTGTTGTGTAGTTCTAGTAGTGTTGTGTAGTTCTAGTAGTGTTGTGTAGTTCTAGTAGTGTCTAGTAGTGTTGTGTAGCGTCTAGTAGTGTTGTGTAGTTCTAGTAGTGTTGTGTAGTTCTAGTAGTGTTGTGTAGTTCTAGTAGTGTTGTGTAGTTCTAGTAGTGTTGTGTAGTTCTAGTAGTGTTGTGTAGTTCTAGTAGTGTTGTGTAGTTCTAGTAGTGTTGTGTAGTTCTAGTAGTGTTGTGTAGTTCTAGTAGTGTTGTGTAGTTCTAGTAGTGTTGTGTAGTTCTAGTAGTGTTGTGTTACCACTGAGACTTGAAGGATCAGTCAGGTTATCTAGGTGTTTATAATGGGAGGAAATCAATATGCTTGACTCCCACTCTTGTAGACACAGAGCTTCTTGTGCACGCTGTTGTGCACACTCCTCTTGTGCACGCTGTTGTGCACACTCCTCTTGTGCACGCTGTTGTGCACACTCCTCTTGTGCACGCTGTTGTGCACACTCCTCTTGTGCACGCTGTTGTGCACACTCCTCTTGTGCATGTCCCTCTTACACTCACCTCTTGCGCACACACCTCTTGTGCACCCCGTTTCACTTATGTCTGTCCTTCCTCGAGGTTCCTCTTGCTACATCTAAGTTCCACCTACTACATCTAGTTTGGCCATGTGTGTCTTTCGCGTCACATCACTCCCTTCCCCCTCACACACACACACACACACACACACACACACACACACACACACACACACACACACACACACACACACACACACACACACACATACACTTAAAGCTCACCTGTGTGGAAAACGTCATCCTGAAACACCGTTGGTGACAATGACTTTCTTCTTACGTTAAGGTTGTTCTAGCGACCTCCAAACTTGCCTTCCTCCTGGCCTCCCCTTCCTCCTGGCCTCCCCTTCCTCCTGGCCTCCCCTTCCTCCTGGCCTCCCCTTCCTCCTGGCCTCCCCTTCCTCCTGGCGTCCCCTTCCTCCTGGTCTCCCCTTCCTCCTGGACTCCCCTTCCTCCTGGCTTCCCCTTCCTCCTGGCTTCCCCTTCCTCCTGGCCTTTCCTTCCTCCTGGCTTCCCCTTCCTCCTGGCTTCCCCTTCCTCCTGGCCTCCCCTTCCTCCTGGCTTCCCCTTCCTCCTGGCTTCCCCTTCCTCCTCACTTCCCCTTCCTCCTGGTCTCCCCTTCCTCCTGGCCTCCCCTTCCTCCTGGCCTCCCCTTCCTCCTGGCCTCCCCTTCCTCCTGGCCTCCCCTTCCTCCTGGCCTCCCCTTCCTCCTGGCCTCCCCTTCCTCCTGGCCTCCCCTTCCTCCTGGCTTCCCCTTCCTCCTGGCCTCTCCTTCCTCCTGGCCTCCCCTTCCTCCTGGCTTCCCATTCCTCCTGGCCTTCCTTCCTTCTTTCCCTCCTAGAATTTACATTTTTCGAATTAAAGCTGATGGACGGGAAGACTTGCTCATATGTAGGTTGAAAAATATATATATAATTCTGATTAGAGATTGATCAGTGATTTGACGAAGGTGTGTGACTGGAGTGGGAGGTTGTGAGTGAGAGGTTTGCCGTGTACCTTCAGTCTGGTTTCAAGTTATTGCTTCAATTCCTGCAAGATCTCTGTTTTATAGGATCATTTCGAGGCTCTCTAGGAGCATTTCGAGGCTCTCTAGGAGCATTTCGAGGCTCTCTAGGAGCATTTCGAGGCTCTCTAGGAGCATTTTTAGGCTCTCTAGGAGCATTTTTGAGGCTCTCTAGTGTCAGCATAGTTGCTGATCCCTGTGTGATATAGCATAGCATATAGTATCATCCATGTGCTTTAGATAGGAGATCCCTTTTAGGCCTGTGACTTTGTGTGACGTCACGGGATGTGCATGTGTACGTTCGTACCTCTGCCTCGGCCTCAGTCGGCGTTAGACATCCAGGCTAGGACAGGCAGAGGCTGGGCTCCATTTCTCATCATCACAGTCTGACAATACATCGTTACCATCCAACAAGTATGTCTACCTTCCACCCTCGATATCTCCATCTAAGAACCCCTACGATACTAGGAGCATTTCGAGGCTCTCTAGGAGCATTTCGAGGCTCTCTAGGAGCATTTCGAGGCTCTCTAGGAGCATTTTGAGGCTCTCTAGGAGCATTTCGAGGCTCTCTTTCTAGGAGCATTTCGAGGCTCTCTAGGAGCATTTCGAGGCTCTCTAGGAGCATTTCGAGGCTCTCTAGGAGCATTTCGAGGCTCTCTAGGAGCATTTTGAGGTTCTCTAGGAGCATTTCGAGGCTCTCTAGGAGCATTTCGAGGCTCTCTTTCTAGGAGTATTTTGAGGCTCTCTAGGAGCATTTCGAGGCTCTCTAGGAGCATTTCGAGGCTCTCTAGGAGCATTTCGAGGCTCTCTAGGATCATTTCGAGGCTCTCTTTCTAGGAGTATTTTGAGGCTCTCTAGGAGCATTTCGAGGCTCTCTAGGAGCATTTAGAGGCTCTCTAGGAGCATTTCGAGGCTCTCTAGGAGCATTTCGAGGCTCTCTAGGAGCATTTTGAGGCTCTCTAGGAGCATTTCGAGGCTCTCTTTCTAGGAGCATTTTGAGGCTCTCTAGGAGCATTTCGAGGCTCTCTAGGAGCATTTCGAGGCTCTCTTTCTAGGAGCATTTTGAGGCTCTCTAGGAGCATTTAGAGGCTCTCTAGGAGCATTTCGAGGCTCTCTAGGAGCATTTCGAGGCTCTCTAGGAGCATTTTTAGGCTCTCTAGGAGCATTTTTGAGGCTCTCTAGTGTCAGCATAGTTGCTGATCCCTGTGTGATATAGCATAGCATATAGTATCATCCATGTGCTTTAGATAGGAGATCCCTTTTAGGCCTGTGACTTTGTGTGACGTCACGGGATGTGCATGTGTACGTTCGTACCTCTGCCTCGGCCTCAGTCGGCGTTAGACATCCAGGCTAGGACAGGCAGAGGCTGGGCTCCATTTCTCATCATCACAGTCTGACAATACATCGTTACCATCCAACAAGTATGTCTACCTTCCACCCTCGATATCTCCATCTAAGAACCCCTACGATACTAGGAGCATTTCGAGGCTCTCTAGGAGCATTTCGAGGCTCTCTAGGAGCATTTCGAGGCTCTCTAGGAGCATTTCGAGGCTCTCTATGAGCATTTTGAGGCTCTCTAGGAGCATTTCGAGGCTCTCTAGGAGCATTTCGAGGCTCTCTAGGAGCATTTCGAGGCTCTCTAGGAGCATTTCGAGGCTCTCTAGGAGCATTTCGAGGCTCTCTAGGAGCATTTTGAGGCTCTCTAGGAGCATTTCGAGGCTCTCTAGGAGCATTTCGAGGCTCTCTAGGAGCATTTCGAGGCTCTCTAGGAGCATTTCGAGGCTCTCTAGGAGCATTTCGATGCTCTCTAGGAGCATTTCGAGGCTCTCTAGGAGCATTTTGAGGTTCTCTAGGAGCATTTCGAGGCTCTCTAGGAGCATTTCGAGGCTCTCTTTCTAGGAGTATTTTGAGGCTCTCTAGGAGCATTTCGAGGCTCTCTAGGAGCATTTCGAGGCTCTCTAGGAGCATTTCGAGGCTCTCTAGGAGCATTTCGAGGCTCTCTAGGAGCATTTCGAGGCTCTCTTTCTAGGAGTATTTTGAGGCTCTCTAGGAGCATTTCGAGGCTCTCTAGGAGCATTTCGAGGCTCTCTAGGAGCATTTCGAGGCTCTCTAGGAGCATTTCGAGGCTCTCTAGGAGCATTTCGAGGCTCTCTAGGAGCATTTTGAGGCTCTCTAGGAGCATTTCGAGGCTCTCTTTCTAGGAGCATTTTGAGGCTCTCTAGGAGCATTTCGAGGCTCTCTAGGAGCATTTCGAGGCTCTCTTTCTAGGAGCATTTTGAGGCCCTTTCTAGGGTCATTTTGAGGTTCTCTTTCTAGGAGCATTTTGAGAATTTCTTTTCAGGAGCATTTTTAAGTTCGCTTGGGAACATTTTAGAACATTTAAGATATCTTTCACGACCACTTTTAAGATATCTTTCACGACCACTTTTAAGATATCTTTCACGACCACTTTTAAGATATCTTTCACGACCACTTTTAAGATATCTTTCACGACCACTTTTAAGATATCTTTCACGACCACTTTTAAGATATCTTTCACGGCCACTTTTAAGATATCTTTCACGACCACTTTTAAGATATCTTTCACGACCACTTTTAAGATATCTTTCACGACCACTTTTAAGATATATTTCACGACCACTTTTAAGATATCTTTCACGACCACTTTTAAGATATCTTTCACGACCACTTTTAAGATATCTTTCACGACCACTTTTAAGATATCTTTCACGACCACTTTTAAGATATCTTTCACGACCACTTTTAAGATATCTTTCACGGCCACTTTTAAGATATCTTTCACGACCACTTTTAAGATATCTTTCACGACCACTTTTAAGATATCTTTCACGACCACTTTTAAGATATATTTCACGACCACTTTTAAGATATCTTTCACGACCACTTTTAAGATATCTTTCACGACCACTTTTAAGATATCTTTCACGACCACTTTTAAGATATCTTTCACGACCACTTTTAAGATATCTTTCACGACCACTTCTAAGATATCTTTCACGACCACTTTTAAGATATCTTTCACGACCACTTTTAAGATATCTTTCACGACCACTTTTAAGATATCTTTCACGACCACTTTTAAGATATCTTTCACGACCACTTTTAAGATATCTTTCACGACCACTTTTAAGATATATTTCACGACCACTTTTAAGATATCTTTCACGACCACTTTTAAGATATCTTTCACGACCACTTTTAAGATATCTTTCACGACCACTTTTAAGATATCTTTCACGACCACTTTTAAGATATCTTTCACGACCACTTTTAAGATATCTTTCACGACCACTTTTAAGATATCTTTCACGACCACTTTAGAACTGTTTTCACCCATTAGATTATTTTCCCGTACGAAAGAAACACTTGTTCTAGATTCCTAGAACAATTTTATAATACAGCCGATGTTTTGCTCTGTGCAAAAGTTGACGAAGTTATGACTTGTTGTAGCTCTACACTGAGCGAAATGTCGTACCAGTGAAAGGTATTGCTCTGTTTCTGTGCTCTTGAGGTCGACCCACTCCCCATACACACACACACACAGAATATACACTCAGTGTATTTAATATACATTAAGTCTTGCTTTGGAGATGAATTTATTCTTGACTGGTGGTGACATGTAGCCTTAATGACCCTCGTGAAGCCCATAGGCTTTAAACCTCACCAAACAGCCCATTAACCAAGCCACCCATTAACTAACCCTCCCCATTAACCAACTCATTAACAAACTAACTATGAAACTTTAAAAGCCCTTTTGTAGTCGATAGACTTTGAACCCCATTAACCAGTCACGCAGCCTTGATGACCCTCGTGAAATCAATAGACTTTGAGCCCCATTAACCAACCATCCACTCAATCAACCACTTAACCAGTCAACCCACCATCCCATCAACTAACC
>NC_091335.1:9023071-9108071 GCF_038502225.1 Cherax quadricarinatus | reverse complement strand
AGCCTCTTTTGTGAGGAGCGAATGTGGAGTGCATGGAGGATGTGGAGTGCATGGAGGATGTGGAGTGCATGGAGGATGTGGAGTGCATGGAGGATGTGGAGTGCATGGAGGATGTGTAGTGCTTTGACGGTGTGGATTACTTAGAGGGTGTGTGTTACATAGAGGGTCTGGATTGCTTAGAGGATGTGGAGTACTTGGAGGGTGTGGAGAGAGCCTTCTGCTTTACTATCTTAAACTTTACAATCTACATAGAAGCAGTGGCAGGTAGAGTGTCGTTGCTTACAATAAACTTCCATTTTCATGTACTTTCTATCTATCTATCTATCTTTCTCTGTCATAGAAGGAAGCGTCAACTCACCAACCCATGATAGTTTGTGCATCTATGCATCTGTCTATCTGTCTGTGTCATAGGAGCAGGCGTCACCTCCCATGATGGTGACTAATTAGTGATAACCAACACCAATTTGCTGTCACTCGGGGGTGTTTGGGGGGATCAGTCCCCTGCCGCCTTTGTCTGGCACTCTGTCTCTCCCCATCTAAGGAAGAGTTATTCATCGGTCTGTCCGTGCATAATATTCACCTAAGTATGGGAAGGAGAGTCGTTCTTATCACTAATGGTGTTTGGTAAGGTGAGGGCGCAGTTAGAGAGGTTCCCCTCACTGCCTCTCTATTCCCCCCTACTCTATCTGCCTTCTCTCTCTCACTGCCTCCTACTCCAGTGGAGTTCGATCCCCTACCCGCACATGCGCACCCGCAAATTTGAAAACTTCCCCTCGTTTTCGTTCGCTTTCACTCCCTTTGGGACTTCTTTCCGTTTTGGACTCGTGGGGAGTCGCACAAATTTTTGGAGATTGTCATTTCAGTGACTCGCATATGTTTCAGTGTGTGTTGGTCGATGAGATGGTGGTGGTTGAGTTGGTTGTCGATGCGGCACTGAGGGAGGAAGTGTGGCACTTGTTGGGGTAAATTGTGCCTGAGTGTGAAGGTCCAGCTGTGAATGAAGGCTCATGACGTCACCAGCTCGCTCTGGTGGCAGTTCGGGGAATCTCACGCTTTGAACAGCTGTTTACCAGGCCTGTGCTGAACATATGGACGTACAAGTGGCTATCACTGCGAACTGGACCTGATTTGGGAATTAGATTTCGCGGACCGTCGTACACAGTAAGTACACGCAGGCTGGTGCAGCCAATTCCACGCACTGGTCAATGTCTGAGAGGTATTGCAGCAGTTGTGGAGGAGGAGGCGTATGGCGCGGCAGAGCCCTGTTCTTCTAGCAGCCTGTTGCATCTCATTCATAAAGCGGATTTTTCCGACGGCATCTGGTGGGAGGGAGGTTGTTCAGGCCGCCAGGTATGCAGGCAAGACATGCACTTCGTGTGCTGCTGTAGTGTGTACAACCCTCGCAGGGTGATAGTGTCTGGGTCCTGGAAGGTACCAGCTCGATGTCGCAGTCGTGGTGTAGTCTTTGCCTTGCTACGTGCTTGTGTTCCTCCCCCTTCAGAACCACTAAGTCTCCCGGTCTGTGCTCCATAACAAATACATCACAAGCAGTTGCTGACTATCTCTTTTATACTCAATGTCTTCATGTCTTCACGTCTCGTGGAAATTGCGTATTTATTCCTTTGGGATCACTCCTTCAGGACCACTGAGTTTCCCGGTCCGTGTTCCATAACAATTCCCTCATCACAAACGCTGATGAACTAGTTCGACTCCCAGTTGCTTCGAGTCTCGCAAAAATTAAGCTCTTTCTCTGGTCAAAGAGGTGTCGCATTTTATGTGTCTCTTCGTCAGATACCAGAGTAAAAGTCGTGATTTTTTTCGGTGAAGCAGAGTGCATACACTTGAAGTGTATGCATGACAGCTGACGGTGTAGTTAACACTGGGTGACGCCCATGGTGTATACTGTTGCACCCATCCTTGAAGATACACTGGTTGCAAGCACGTCCAACTACAAGGTAGCAACATACACGGTCACACACTGCTTGTTGCAAGCACACCAGGCAGCACACCAGCATCATGAATATAATGATGATGATGATAATAATAATAATAATAATAATAATAATAATAGCTATAGGCCAGTCTTTGTTATGCCGTTGTTCCAGCCTCACATGTGTCGTTGTTCTAGTTATTCATATGTCGTTCCAGCCTCACATGATTTGTTCCAGTTCCTTATGTGTCGTTCCAGTCCTTCATGCGTTGTTTCAGTCCCTCATGTGTCATTGTTCCAGTCCCTCATGTGTCATTGTTCCAGTCCCTCATGTGTCATTGTTCCAGTCCCTCGTGTCATTGTTCTAGTCCCTCATGTGTCATTGTTCCAGTCCCTCATGTGTCATTGTTCCAGTCCCTCATGTGTCATTGTTCCAGTCCCTCATGTCCAGCCTTTCCACCGCCACACGTGTCGTCGCTCCAGCCCCATATGTGTCGTCACTGCAGCCCCACGTGTGTCGTTCCAGTCTCTCACTTGACGTCATTCTAGCCCCATATGTGTAGTCGTTCCAGTCCCCATATGTGTCGATGCATCTAAGTATGTGCAGCTGCTTCTTGCTCATATGTGTCTCTCCTCCTTAAATTATGTATATGTGTCCCACCACATCTATATATGTTGCATTGCCACGTATGTCATGACTTGCCATGATCTCATCTCCACGTATCATGATGGCACTACACGTGACACAGTTCACTGTAATTTAGCGTGACTTCGTATGCACCACGTATCCAGGTTATGTATCTACCACATGTGTCACAACATATGTGTCATTACCCACTTAGATATGTTATGCTTTTACTCTCTATGTGAGTCATGGTGTCATGATTTCGAAATCACTATGTATCATGGTTATGCCAAATGTATCATGGTCCTGTCATATGTGTTATAGTTCAACAATATGTGTCACAGATCTACCATATGTGTCATTCAATCCTATGTGTCATGGTTCAACCATATGTGCCGTACATCTACCATATGTGCCAATAACCCATATGTGGCATAGTACAACCACATGTATCATAGTTCTACCATATGTGTCTTTGTTAACCCATTGGAGTCGTAGTTCAACTCTGTGTCATAGCTCTACCCTGTGTCAATTCTGTCATGTGTGTCACAATTCTACCATATGTCATAGCTCTGTCATGTATCACATTTCTGCCATATGACTGCTGGTGCCCTCCTAGGCTGTCGTAAAAGGCATCATTTAAATATTCTTCATCTAGATATCCGGCGACCCCTGGCACAAATTTTAGGCCTTTTTGTCAAAATAGAAAATTGACCTCGGAGTAAATTAGCATCGACGACGTGTCTACAAAGTATTTTTCCCTTTTTAACTTTGTTTACAAGAGAATAGTAACAGCTGTAAGCGTTGTTTACTACACGCTGTAGTTATACCACCCACTGGAAATATAAACACATGTGCAGTATAATGTGATCCTTTATTGACAACGTTTCGCCCACACAGTGGATTTTATCAAGTCACAAACAGATCTGTTTGTGACTAGATAAAGCCCACTGTGTGGGCGAAATGTTGTCAATAAAGGATCATGTTATACTGCTTATGTGTTTATATTTCCATTGTGTCGGTATTTTATACCATTTATTTCCATACCACTCACTAGTTGACACGTCTCCCCCACGCTCCACTCCCTTGGACGGGGAGAGGTGCAACCTTCCCTATATATTCTTGTTCTCCTTTCACTTATTTATCTGCTGAAGAGGATCCCAGAAGGGGTCGAAATATACCGATCAATTAACCTTCAGAGTTTATCTCCATGTGGGTTAAGAATGAGTATACTAATACAACTTTTGCATCGGTTTACAGTTGTGTAATGTTAGCAGACTAGACGTGTGCACGTCTAGCAGGTTGTTACATCGGTTTACAGTTGTATAATGTTAGTAGACTAGACGTGTGCACGTCTAGCAGGTTGTTACATCGGTTTACAGTTGTATACTGTTAGTAGACTAGACGTGTGCACGTCTAGCAGGTTGTTACATCGGTTTACAGTTGTATAATGTTAGCAGACTAGACGTGTGCACGTCTAGCAGGTTGTTACATCGGTTTACAGTTGTATACTGTTAGTAGACTAGACGTGTGCACGTCTAGCAGATTGTTACATCGGGTTAGGTTAGGTAACGTTCGTCAGGAAACAGAACAAGTGTTTCCTGACGCGGATCTTAATCGGACGATGACTCGCCCTTGGAGCTTTTGGTCATCTGACCGAGGCCTTCCACTGGCTTACCAGTCCACCCTCTTTAAAAATTATGGACACAGTTATAATCATTCTGTTTTGGTTGATACATATCTATGTCATTCTTCAGTTCTTTCCACACATTCACTTTACCTATGTCATCATTTATTCTAACACGGAGTGGTATAAATGTCAGCTGCTGGTGTCTGGGAAACAGTATAACCCAGGCTCCACAAGAAGTCTACAAGGAGGAGCGTGGGAGGAGGGGCATTTGATGTAGGTCGTCACTCACTGTCCATATGACAGGGAACTTCACATTGGGATAATTATATCACTGTATTCAGATATCTGCAGGTTACTGATGCTTGTGGTACAGTGGTACAGCTGCTGGCTCCTGTTTGGCCATTTTCCAATCCCAGGACGATCACCCAAGAAGTTATCACTCTCTTTTATGGTTATATATATATATATATATATATATATATATATATATATATATATATATATATATATATATATATATATATATATATATCAACATTAAAATGGTATAAAATACCGACAGGTTGTTAGGTAAGACACATATGCAACAGTTAGGTATCTTTATTTTGAAACGTTTCGCCTACACAGTAGGCTTCTTCAGTCGAGTACAGAAAAGTTGATAGAAGCAGAAGAGACTTGAAGACGATGTAATCAGTCCATCACCCTTAAAGTTTTGAGGTGGTCAGTCCCTCAGTCTGGAGAAGAGTATTGTTCCGAAGTCTGAAACAATATCTATATATTGTCTGAAACAATATATATAATATATATATATATATATATATATATATATATATATATATATATATATATATATATATATATATATATATATATATATATATATATATATATATATATATATATCGTGCCGAATATGTAAAACTGGTCAATTAGCAAGAATTTATTTAAAATTAAGACCTTTTTAAAATTTTCTCTTGTATGTTTAAAGATATATTTTTTTCATTAATGTTAATGTAAAAAATTTTAATTTTGCTCCAAAAGAATCTTAGAAAACTTACCTAACCTTATTATAACAAGAACAATTTATTTTAGCCTAACCCAACTAAATATATTTTAGATTTGTTTACAATAATTTAATACTAAACAAACACAGTGAAATATATTTTTTTCGTTAGGTTCAGAATGATTTTGGCGAAATTATTGCATACACAAATTTTCACTTGTCCTATATGGCAAGATGAACGTTGCTATTTAAGCCAAGATCGCAAGTTCTGCCTATTCGGCACGATATATATATATATATATATATATATATATATATATATATATATATATATATATATATATATATATATATATATATATATATATATATTATATATATATATATGTCTAGAAAAGGATTCGAACCTGCTCACTCTGCATCAAAGTACACAGTACTTTAGCCACACCCAGACCAAGATATAATGTTGCTACCTGTCGGAAGGTAGCCGTTGTTTCCCTATACCCCGAAGCACCTGGCTTGTGCTAAGTTATTCCATCTCATCCTGCCAAACACACACATACACACACGCACACACCAGGGAAGGCGCTACAATGGATCTGGGAATACCTGTCAGGAAGACAGCAGCGAGTCATGGTATGTGGGGATGTGTCAGAGTGGATACCTGTGACGAATGGAGTTCCACAGGGATCAGTCCTAGGACCAGTGCTGTTTCTGGTATTTGTGAATGACATGACGGAAGGAGTAGACTCCTAAGTGTCCCTGTTTGCAGATGATGTGAAGTTGATGAGAAGAATTCAGTCGGACGAGGACCAGGCAGAACTACAAAGGGATCTGGACAGGCTGCAGATCTGGTCCAGCAATTGGCTCCTGGAGTTCAACCCCACCAAGTGCAATGTCATGAAGATTGGGGTAAGGCAAAGAAGACCGCAGACGGAGTATAGTCTAGGGGGCCAGAGACTACAAACCTCACTCAAGGAAAAAGATCTTGGGGTGAGTATAACACCAGGCACATCTCCTGAAGCGCACATCAACCAAATAACTGCTGCAGCATATGGGCGCCTAGCAAACCTCAGAACAGCATTCCGACATCTTAATAAGGAATCGTTCAGGACCCTGTACACTGTGTACGTTAGGCCCATATTGGAGTATGCGGCACCAGTTTGGAACCCACATCTAGCCAAGCACGTGAAGAAACTAGATAAAGTAAAAAGGTTTACAACAAGACTAGTCCCGGAGCTAAGGGGTATGTCCTACGAGGAGAGGTTAAGGGAAATCGACCTGACAACACTGGAGGACATGATAACGACATATAAAATACTGAGAGGAATTGACAAGGTGGACAAAGACAGGATGTTCCAGAGATGGGACACAGCAACAAGGGGACACAGTTGGAAGTTGAAGACTCAGATGAATCACAGGAATGCTAGGAAGTATTTCTTCAGTCACAGAGTTGTCAGGAAGTGGAATAGTTTGGGAAGCGATGTAGTGGAGGCAGGATCCATACAGAGTTTTAATAAGAGGTATGACAAAGCTCACGGAGCGGAAAGAGTGACCTAGTAGCGGCCAGTGAAGAGGTGGGGCCAGGAGCTGTGACTCGACCCCTGCAACCACAACTAGGTGAGCACACATGCCGGCACTTCTTCCTACAGACTTCATTATTTTAGGTTCGTTTTGATTACAATTAAGATTCACCAACCTATTAAATACTTACGTACGAACACAAATACTTTACGATATCTGGCAGGATGCGTCTGGCAGCGCGGTGTCTTGGCGAACGCAGAAGACGTTGAAATCTGTATATTTGTCAGTGGTTGTGGTGAGACGAGGAGCTTGTTGCTTGGTTTATGAGTTTCAATCCTGTCGTGTAGCCTGTCTACCAGCTGTCAAGAATAGTTTAGTATTTAAAATATTGATTAAACTGGCAGTGTATGTACACTGATGGACATACACCTGTCAGTGTATATAAACTGATATACATATGTCAGTGTATATACGCTGATATAAACCTCTCAGTATATAAACTCAGAGAGACATACACCTGTCAGTATATAAACTCAGAGAGACATACACCTGTCAGTGTATATAAACTGATATACACCTGTCAGTGTATATGAACCGAGAGACATACCTCTGTCAGTGTATATACGCTGATATGCACCTGTCAGTATATAAACTCAGAGAGACATACACCTGTCAGTGTATTCTATCCTGAGCGGCGTTACACCTGTACACCTGTGTACATAAGGCAGGTGATGACAGACAAATAAAGCCAGACACTTGTCCAAATATTTGTGTTGGTGTGTTGGGCAATGTTATGTTGAGTGTGACCCGTGTGGAGGCTCGTTCCTCCGTACATTAAGTGCTGCTCCTCATTTATCAGTCAGGTTGTGATGAATGGTTTGAAAAACCGGTTTTTCAAACCATTCATCACAACTGTCAGACACGGCAGCATCATGGGATCTTGTTACAAAGAATTCTTCAACACTTGTTCAACCTTTGGACGAAGACCTACTTCGACTAGTGGATGGTACCACTATGACCCCGCCTCCGCCTGCTTCACCTCACCTCACTACAGTATATAAGCCACGTCTACGGCCCTATGCTGTACATTCTACAAGATTGATGGACTGAACACATCGACTCCAGGTTGAGGGACTGATTACCTCATTCTCCTCCTCTCCTTACGCCTTCCTCTTTGTATTGGACTGATGAAGCCACTGTGTGGCGAAACGTTTCCTGAATAAAGATTCCCATATGCTGCATAAGTGTCTCAATCTTCAACTATCAGTCAGGTTGTTGGTGCTGGAGGGGTTAGGCAGAGCGACCCAGTGTTCGCTATGACAATTTCGAATGTTTTCTGAATTTTCGCTCAGGAAAGAGGTTACACGTCGATGTGTCCTGGATATGTGTCTTAGTTATGTTTCCTGATTATGTTTCATGATAAAAACATAAGACTGGAGGAACACTGCAGGAGGCCTACTGGCCCAACCATTCCCACTCACCTATTTGTTCCATCTTTTGCCAAAGCTAACGAAGAATCAGCTTCAGTACCTCAGGTACTTATCAAACCCAGCTCTCCCCACTCATATATTTGTCTAATCTCTTATTTTATAACTACCCAAAGTTTTAGCTTCTGTAACCCTACTCGGCAGATTGTTCCACGCATCGACAACTCTGTTTGAAAACCAGTACTTACCTACCTTCTTTCTAAATCTTAATTTATCTAATTTAAATCCGTTATTGCTAGTTCTTACTTGATTCCAGAACATCAGTACTTTATTTAAATCACATATTGATGTCAATCTTCCACTTATATATGTCGTGCCGAATAGGCAGAACTTGCTATCTTGGCTTAAATAGCAACGCTCATCTTGCCATATAGGACAAGTGAAAATTTGTATATGCAATAATTTCGCCAAAATCATTCTGAACCTAACGAAAAAAATATATTTCACTGTGTTTGTTTAGTATTAAATTATTGTAAACGTATTTAAAATATATTTAGTTGGGTTAGGCTAAAATAAATTGCTCTTGTTATAATAAGGTTAGGTAAGTTTTCTAAGATTCTTTTGGAGCAAAATTAAAAATTTTTACATTAACATTAATAAAAAAAATATATCTTTAAACATAAAAGAGAAAATTTCAGAAAGGACTTAATTTTAAATGAGTTCTTGCTAATTGACCAGTTTTACATATTCGGCACGACATATGCATCAAAGATATCTCATTCTACGTCTGTCAAGAGAGCGAAGGTTCAAGGCTGTAAATCAATCGTCATAGGAGGATTGATTTCTTCTCTATATATTCTCAATGCATTAATATCCATCCAGTAGTAAGGAGACCAAAACTGAGCAGCATAATTTAAGTGAGGCCTCACTAGTGATGATTAGAGCTGTAAAAAAACTTCGGGACTCCTGTTACTTATACTTGTGCAAGACAGGTATACAATACCGACAAGATGAAAGTTAAGACACGTGTGCAACATCTGGTTATCTTTATTGTAGACGTTTCGCCCTCCAGTGGCTTTATCAATGCAGATTCTTGGACATAACAAGAAAACAGAAGAACTATGTACAAAAGATGAGGGACTGATTACCTCATCTTTTTATCCAAGAATCTGTACTGATAAAGCCACTGGATGGCGAAACGTCTACAATAAAGATAGCCAGATGTTGCACAAGTGTCTTAACTTACTTATACTTCTTGATATAAATCCCAGTAATCTGTTAGGTTTATTGCGCACACTTAGGCACTGTTGCTTTGGTTTTAGATTTCTGCTTACCATGACTCCCAAGTCTTTTTCGCGTCCTGTCTTCAGACTTTACGTCACCTAGTATGGTCAAGCTGTATGTCACCATGGGTATGGTCAGACACCATGGGTATGGTCAGACCATCGGTATGTTCAGACACCATGGGTATGGTCAGACACCATGGGTATGGTCAGACCATCGGTATGGTCAGACACCATGGGTATGGTCAGACACCATGGGTATGGTCAGACCATCGGTATGTTCAGACCATGAGTATGTTCAGACCATGGGTATGTTCAGACCATGAGTATGTTCAGACCATGAGTATGTTCAGACCATGGGTATGTTCAGACCATGAGTATGTTCAGACCATGAGTATGTTCAGACCATGAGTATGTTCAGACCATGGGTATGTTCAGACCATGAGTATGTTCAGACCATGAGTATGTTCAGACCATGGGTATGTTCAGACCATGAGTATGTTCAGACCATGAGTATGTTCAGACCATGAGTATGTTCAGACCATGAGTATGTTCAGACCATGAGTATGTTCAGACCATGGGTATGTTCAGACCATGGGTATGTTCAGACCATGAGTATGTTCAGACCATGAGTATGTTCAGACCATGGGTATGTTCAGACCATGAGTATGTTCAGACCATGAGTATGTTCAGACCATGAGTATGTTCAGACCATGAGTATGTTCAGACCATGAGTATGTTCAGACCATGAGTATGTTCAGACCATGAGTATGTTCAGACCATGAGTATATTCAGACCATGAGTATGTTCAGACCATGAGTATGTTCAGACCATGAGTATGTTCAGACCATGAGTATGTTCAGACCATGGGTATGTTCAGACCATGAGTATGTTCAGACCATGAGTATGTTCAGACCATGAGTATATTCAGACCATGAGTATGTTCAGACCATGAGTATGTTCAGACCATGAGTATATTCAGACCATGAGTATGTTCAGACCATGGGTATGTTCAGACCATGAGTATGTTCAGACCATGGGTATGTTCAGACCATGGGTATGTTCAGACCATGAGTATGTTCAGACCATGAGTATATTCAGACCATGAGTATGTTCAGACCATGAGTATGTTCAGACCATGAGTATGTTCAGACCATGAGTATGTTCAGACCATGGGTATGTTCAGACCATGGGTATGTTCAGACCATGAGTATGTTCAGACAATGAGTATGTTCAGACCATGGGTATGTTCAGACCATGAGTATGTTCAGACCATGGGTATGTTCAGACCATGAGTATGTTCAGACCATGAGTATGTTCAGACCAAGGGTATGTTCAGACCATGAGTATGTTCAGACCATGAGTATGTTCAGACCATGGGTATGTTCAGACCATGAGTATGTTCAGACCATGGGTATGTTCAGACCATGAGTATGTTCAGACCATGAGTATGTTCAGACCATGGGTATGTTCAGACCATGAGTATGTTCAGACCATGGGTATGTTCAGACCATGAGTATGTTCAGACCATGAGTATGTTCAGACCATGGGTATGTTCAGACCATGAGTATGTTCAGACCATGGGTATGTTCAGACCATGAGTATGTTCAGACCATGGGTATGTTCAGACCATGGGTATGTTCAGACCATGGGTATGTTCAGACCATGAGTATGTTCAGACCATGGGTATGTTCAGACCATGGGTATGTTCAGACCATGAGTATGTTCAGACCATGGGTATGTTCAGACCATGGGTATGTTCAGACCATGGGTATGTTCAGACCATGGGTTACCCACAACCCAACCCACCCCAATAAAACCCAGTCCAACCCAACTCATCCCAACCCAGCCAGGCTATGACCACCTGGCTTCTTATTATCCACTCAGGTTGAAAGAGCTATATATAGGAGGGGGCGGAGACCCCTAATTTCGGGGTCTCAGGAATTTGTCTCTGTAAAGCTTGTGCCTTGACACTGGTGAAGGGCTTTTAATCCAATGAATCGGAGCTGTTTTTATCAATGCATGACGTGATGAACTTTCTCTGGAAGTGGATTATTATTATTATTATTATTATTATTATTATTTTTATAATTATTATTATTATTATTATTATTATTATTATTATTATTATTATTGTTATTATTTTTATTATTATTATTATTATTATTGTTATTATTATTATTATTATTGTTATTATTTTTATTATTATTATTATTATTTTTATTATTATTATTATTATTATTATTATTATTATTATTATTTTTATTATTATTATTATTATTATTATTTTTATTATTATTATTATTATAGTGATTATCATTGTAATTATTATTACTGTATTATTATTAGTGTGATCATTATTAATATCGTTATGATTATTATTATTGTGATTATAATTGTAATCATATTATTATTAATATTATTATTATCATCATCATCATTGTTGTTGTTATTATTGGGGAAGCACTAAACTCGCATGGGTCATACAGCGCCTGTATGACAACCTCCCTACACTCCTGACAACCTCCCTACACTCCTGACAACCTCCCTACACTCCTGACAACCTCCCTACACTCCTGACAACCTCCCTACACTTCTGACAACCTCCCTACACTCCTGACAACCTCCCTACACTCCTGACAACCTCCCTACACTCCTGACAACCTCCCTACACTCCTGACAACCTCCCTACACTCCTGACAACCTCCCTACACTCCTGACAACCTCCCTACACTCCTGACAACCTCCCTACACTCCTGACAACCTCCCTACACTTCTGACAACCTCCCTACACTCCTGACAACCTCCCTACACTCCTGACAACCTCCCTACACTCCTGACAACCTCCCTACACTCCTGACAACCTCCCTACACTCCTGACAACCTCCCTACACTCCTGACAACCTCCCTACACTCCTGACAACCTCCTTACACTCCTGACAACCTCCCTACACTCCTGACAACCTCCCTACACTCCTGACAACCTCCCTACACTCCTGACAACCTCCCTACACTCCTGACAACCTCCCTACACTCCTGACAACCTCCCTACACTCCTGACAACCTTCCCACACTCCTGACAACCTTCAAACACCCTTGACAACCTCCCCACACCCCTGACAACCTCTCCACACACCTGATAACCTCCCCACACCCCTGATAACCTCCCCACACCCCTGACATCCTTCCGACACTCCTGACAACTTTTCCACACCCCTGACAACCTTCTGACACTCCTGGCAACCTCCCCACACCCCTGACAACCTCCCCACCCCCTGACAACCTCTCTACTCCAATGACACCCTTAAATCCAGATCCTTCCATTGGCATCAATATACTAGGTATCAAGGACTGGGTCATACCCATGAAAACTATGATCATGGGTCATACCCATGAAAACTGTGATCATGGGTCATACCCATGAAAACTGTGATCGTGGGTCATACCCATGAAAACTATGATCATGGGTCATACCCATGAAAACTGTGATCGTGGGTCATACCCATGAAAACTGTGATCATGGGTCATACCCATGAAAAATGTGATCATGGGTCATACCCATTAAAACTGTGATCATGGGTCATACCCATTAAAACTGTGATCATGGGTCATACCCATGAAAACTGTGATCATGGGTCATACCCGTGAAGAATGTGATCATGGGTCACCCATGAAAACTGTCATCATCCCGCTCCGTCTAGACATCAGTATGAAGATTAAATAAATGCGAGGTGTCTAGACTCTCAGCCATACAGACGGCCTCAAGAGCCAGTCAGGTCTGCTTTCCAACCTTTCTTTTTATATACAAATAACAAGGAAAGTAACTTCGTAGATAATTACTGGGGTCACAGACGAGGTCACAGTAGGTCAGTTTGTGACACCCGAGGTCAGAACGATGACCCTGACCTTGTGAATGTGACAAATTATTGAAGGTCTTTTCTGGTTCGGTTCAGATTGTTATACGCTAATATTTAAGTACGTAATAAACTTAGGCCGCTCTCTGAAGTGTTACTATCGTGTGTATTGTGGTGAAGGTGACCCGGCTTATGCAAGACCACCGTACATTGCTTGGATTACACAGCCACTGCAGTGGTTGTGTGGGAGGTGGCGGTGGTGGTGGTGGGAGGGGTGGCGGTGGTGGCGGTGGTGGTGGTGGTGGTGGTGGCGGTGGTGGTGGCGGTGGGGAGTAGGCGGTGGTGGTGGTGGAGTGGCGGTGGTGGTGGTGGAGTGGCGGTGGTGGTGGTGGTGGCGGTGGTGGAGGTGGCGGTGGTGGTGGTGGCGGTGGGGTGGTGGTGGCGGTGGTGGGAGTGGCGGTGGTGGTGGTGGCGGTGGTGGTGGAGCGGTGGTGGTGGTGGTGGCGTGGTGGGGTGAGGGTGGCGGTGGTGGTGGTGAGTGGCATGGTGGTGGTGGTGGTGGTGGTGGTAGGTGGTGGTATGTGAGGCGGTGGTGGTGGTGGTGGTGGCGGTGGTGGTGGTAGAGTGGCGGTGGTGGTGGTGGTGGTGGCGGTGGTGGTGGTGGCGGTGGTGGTGGGAGTGGCAATGGTGGTGGTGGTGGTGGTGGCGGTGGTGGTGGTGGTGGTGGTGGCGGTGGTGGTGGTAAGTAACAGTAGTTGTAGTAGTAGCAGCAGTAGTAGTAGCATCAGAGGTAGTATAGTTTACCATCATTCATAATAATAATATCAATAACAACAACAAAAATAATAATAATAATAATAATAATAATAATAATATTTACCTGTTAATTGAAAACAGTGGAACGGTGTTTTACGCAGTGGATTTAACCAGACTGTTGTAGTGAACACGTTGTTTTAACAACAAACATCATTACTCTTTAATTAAGGAATCATTTGTGACAGGAGTCATCTTGAGAATCACACACACACACACACACACACACACACACAGGATCAGGCACACATAACAGGAAAGGCACTGCAATGGATAAGAGAATACCTTACAGGGAGGCAACAACGAGTCATGGTACGTGACAAGGTGTCAAAATGGGCGTCTGTGACAAGCGGGGTTCCACAGGGGTCAGTCCTAGGACCTGTGCTATTCTTGGTATATGTGAATGACATAACGGAAGGGATAGACTCAGAAGTGTCCTTGTTTGCGGACGATGTGAAGTTAATGAGAAGAATCAAATCGGATGAGGATCAGGCAGGACTACAAAGAGACCTGGACAGGCTACAAGCCTGGTCCAGCAACTGGCTCCTTGAGTTTAACCCCGCCAAATGCAAAGTCATGAAGATTGAGGAAGGGCAAAGAAGACCGCAGACACAATATAGTTTAGATGGCCAAAGTCTGCAAAACTCACTCAAGGAAAAAGATCTGGGGGTGAGTATAACACCGAGCATATCTCCTGAGGCGCACATCAATCAGATAACTGCTGCAGCATACGGGCGCCTGGCAAACCTACGGATAGCGTTCCGATACCTCAGTAAGGAGTCGTTCAAGACTCTGTATACCATTTACGTCAGGCCCATACTGGAGTATGCAGCACCAGTTTGGAATCCACACCTAGTCAAGCACGTCAAGAAATTAGAGAAAGTGCAAAGGTTTGCAACAAGACTAGTCCCAGAGCTACGGGGATTGTCCTACGAAGAAAGGTTGAGGGAAATTGGCCTGACGACACTGGAGGCCAGGAGGGTCAGGGGAGACATGATAACGACATACAAAATACTGCGCGGAATAGACAAGGTGGACAAAGACAGGATGTTCCAGAGATGGGACACAGACACAAGAGGTCACAATTGGAAGTTGAAGACTCAGATGAATCAAAGGGATGTTAGGAAGTATTTCTTCAGTCATAGAGTAGTCAAGCCGTGGAATAGCCTAGAAAGTGAAGTAGTGGAGGCGGGAACCATACATAGTTTTAAGGCGAGGTATGATAAAGCTCATGAAGCAGGGCGAGAGAGGACCTAGTAGCAATCAGTGAAGAGGCGGGGCCAGGAGCTATGAATCGACCCCTGCAACCACAAATAGGCGAGTACACACACACATGGAGTAAGGGGAGAGAGGACCTAGTAGCGATCAGTGAAGAGGCGGGGCCAGGAGATGAGTCTCGACCCATGCAACCACAAATAGGTGAGTACAAAAAGGTGAGTATACACACACACACACACACACACACACACACCTTTACTAGGTGAGTACACCGAGCCTTGTAAGCTTGTGATTACCTACTCTTCTTAGCAAAGTTGGATATATCAGTAGTATGCTGCTGCTGCTGCTGCTGCTGCTGCTGCTGCTGCTGCTGCTCTATTCTGCATGATAGTTACCCACTGGGAGCAAAAGCTAGCTATGTTTCGTTGTTTGAGGCATTGAATTTCTTCTACAACTCCAGTGCTAAGTCTCTGATCAGCCTTAAGGGCCACACCTGCTTCCGCTAGTGGGCCCCGTCCACATGTGACGAGGTCTTCAACTACTGCACTTCACTAATTCTTCCATTGGCTGATACGTCGCAGTAAAGATGCCCAGATGTTACACATGTGTCTTATTCATAAACCTGACAGTATTGTGCACCAATGATTCAGGGAAAGGTGATACATTTAACGAAACTTGATACATTCCCTCAAACTCGCGTCAGGAAACACTTGTCCTGTTTCCCGACGAATCTTAACCTAACCTAACCTAACCTCCCTGGGTACGTATTGTGGTATTTGTGAGTGATCTGTGGGAACGTTCCCATTGATGCTTCTGTGTATATGTTTTCAGGTGTATCTGTGTATGTCCAGTATGTTTAGTGTATAAGTATATGTTGTGTGTGTGTGTGGTCATCTCTAACAGTGGTTGTCATGGCCTGAGCGCTGTTAGAGAGGCAAAGTTTTGTTTTGGTTGTCCAGTCTTCCTGTAGTAACTGTTTGAGGTTAAAACTTGCGTGGACCACAAAGGCCTTAGTCCTTGTTCTTGATAATAATAATAATAATAATAATAATAATAATAATAATAATAATAATAATAATTATAATAATAATAATTATTATTATAATAATTATTATAATTTAAATCCAATATGTAGTCAGAAATGTAGCACCAGATTAGAGGGATTCAACCATAGTGAATAATAGAGAAACAGGTTGCTGTTGTTATGTCAACGTTTCGCTCAACGTAGAACTTTATCAAGCTTTGAACTTGATGGAGCTTTAAAGTATGTTGTTGACAATGCTTCATTTAGTAAAACTTTTGGTACTGTGTTCACTTTTTTGTATCGTGGTATTGACTGTATTTCCAGTGGTTCGCTGAATATTTCCAGTGGTTCGCTGAATATTTCCAGTGGTTCGCTGAATATTTCCAGTGGTTCGCTGAATATTTCCAGTGGTTCGCTGAATATTTCCAGTGGTTCGCTGAATATTTCCAGTGGTTCGCTGAATATTTCGAGTGGTTCGCTGAATATTTCCAGTGGTTCGCTGAATATTTCCAGTGGCTCGCTGAATATTTCCAGTGGTTCGCTGAATATTTCCAGTGGTTCGCTGAATATTTCCAGTGGTTCGCTAAATATTTCCAGTGGTTCGCTGAATATTTCCAGTGATTTATAGGCGGGTCTTATCACAGTGGTTGTTGTAGATGGGTGTTATCTTAGTGGTTGTTCAAGGTGGTGCTATCACAGTGGTTTGCAGATGGTGTTATCACAGTGGTTGTTTTAGGTGGGTGTTTTCACAGTGGTTGTTGTAGGTGTTATCACAATGGTTGTTCAGTGTTATCACAGTGGTTGTAGGTGGTGTTATCACAGTGGCTGTTTTAGGTGGGTGTTTTCAAAGTGGTTGTTGTAGATGGTGGTATCACAGCGGCTGTTGTAGGTGGTATCACATTGGTTGTTCTAGGTGGTGTTATTACAGTGGTTGTTATAGGTGGGTGTTATCACAGTGGTTGTAGTAGGTGGTGTTATCACAGTGGTTGTTCTAGGTGGATGTTATCACAGTGGTTGTGGTAGGTAGTGTTATCACAATGGCTGTTGTAGGTAGGTATCACAGTGGTTGTTGTAGGTGGTGTTATCACAGTGATTGTTCGAGATGGATGTTATCACAGTGGTTGTTGTAGGTGGTGTTATCACAGTGGTTGTTCTAGGTGGGTGTTATCACAGTTGTTCTTGTAGGTGGTGTTATCACAGTGGCTGTTCTAGGTGGGTGTTATCACAGTGGTTGTTCTACGTGGGTGATATCACAGTGGTTGTTCTACGTGGGTGATATCACAGTGGTTGTTCTAGGTGGGTGTTATCACAGTGGTTGTTGTTGGTGGGTGTTATCACAGTGGTTGTTGTAGGTGGTGTTATCACAGTGGTTGTTGTAGGTGGTGTTATCACAGTGGTTGTTGTAGGCGAGTGTTATCACAGTGGTTGTTGTACGTGGTGTTATCACATTGGTTGTTGTAGATGGTATCACAATGGTTGTTGTAGGTGGGTGTTATCACAGTGGTTGTTGTAGATGGTGTTATCACAGTGGTTGTAGATGGTGTTATCACAGTGGTTGTTGTAGATGGTGTTATCACAGTTGTTGTTCTAGGTGGGTGTTATCACAGTGGTTGTAGGTGAGTGTTATCACAGTGGTTGTTGTAGGTGGTGTTATCACATTGGTTGTTGTAGGTGGTGTTATCACAGTGGTTCTAGGTGGTGTTATTACAGTGGTTGTTATAGGTAGGTGTTATTACAGTGGTTGTAGGTGGTGTTATCACAGTGGTTTTTATAGGTGGGTGTTTTCACAGTGGTTGTAGTAGGTGGTGTTATGACAGTAGTTGTTCTAGGTGGGTGTTATTACAGTGGTTGTTGTAGGTGGGTGTTATCATAGTGGTTGTAGGTGGGTGTTATCACAGTGGTTGTTGTAGGTGGTGTTATCACAGTGATTGTTCTAGGTGGGTGTTATCACAGTGGTTGTCTAGGTGGGTGTTATCACAGTGGTTGTTCTAGGTGGTGTTATCACAGTGGTTGTTCTAGGTGGGTGTTATCACAGTGGTTGTTGTTGGTGGGTGTCATCACAGTGGTTGTTCTAGGTGGGTGTTATCACAGTGGTTGTTCTAGCTGGTGTTATCACAGTGGTTGTTGTAGTTGGGTGTTATTACAGTGGTTGTTCTAGGTGGGTGTTATCACAGTGGTTGTTGTACGTGGGTGTTGTCAGAGTGGTTGTTGTAGGTGGGTGTTATCACAGTGGTTGTTATAGGTTGGTGTTATCACAGTGGTTGTTGTAGGTGGTGTTATCACAGTGATTGTTCTAAGTGGGTGTTATAACAGTGGTTGTTGTAGGTGGGTGTTATCACAGTGGTTGTTGTAGGTGGGTGTTATCACAGTGGTTGCTGTAGGTGGGTGTTATCACAGTGGTTGTTGTCGGTGGGTGTTATCATAGTGGTTGCTGTAGGTGGGTGTTATCACAGTGGTTGTTGTAGGTGGGTGTTATCACAGTGGTTGCTGTAGGTGGGTGTTATCACAGTGGTTGTTGTCGGTGGGTGTTATCACAGTGGTTGTTCTAAGTGGGTGTTATAACAGTGGTTGTTGTAGGTGGGTGTTATCACAGTGGTTGTTGTAGGTGGGTGTTATCACAGTGGTTGCTGTAGGTGGGTGTTATCACAGTGGTTGTTGTAGGTGGGTGTTATCACAGTGGTTGCTGTAGGTGGGTGTTATCACAGTGGTTGTTGTCGGTGGGTGTTATCATAGTGGTTGCTGTAGGTGGGTGTTATCACAGTGGTTGTTGTAGGTGGGTGTTATCACAGTGGTTGCTGTAGGTGGGTGTTATCACAGTGGTTGTTGTCGGTGGGTGTTATCACAGTGGTTGCTGTAGGTGGGTGTTATCACAGTGGTTGTTGTCGGTGGGTGTTATCACAGTGATTGTTGTAGATGGATGGTATCACAGTGGTTGTTGTAGGTGGGTGTTATCACAGTGGTTGTTCTAGGTGGGTGTTATCACAGTGGTTGTTGTAGGTGGGTGTTATCACATTGGTTGTTGTAGGTGGGTGTTATCACAGTGGTTGTTGTAGGTGGGTGTTATCACAGTGGTTGTTGTAGGTGAGTGTTATCACAGTGGTTGTTGTAGGTGGGTGTTATCATAGTGGTTGTTGTAGGTAGGTGTTATCGCAGTGGTTGTTGTAGATGTTATCACATTGGTTGTTGTAGGTGTGTGTTATCACAATGATTGTTCTAGGTGGGTGTTATCACAGTGGTTGTTGTAGGTGGGTGTTATCACAGTGGTTGTTGTAGGTGGGTGTTATCACAGTGGTTGTTGTAGGTGGGTGTTATCACAGTGGTTGTTGTAGATGGGTGTTATCACAGTGGTTGTTGTAGGTGGGTGTTATCACATTGGTTGTTGTAGGTGGGTGTTATCACATTGGTTGTTGTAGGTGGGTGTTATCACATTGGTTGTTGTAGATGGGTGTTATCACAGTGGTTGTTGTAGGTGGGTGTTATCACATTGGTTGTTGTAGGTGGGTGTTATCACATTGGTTGTTGTAGGTGGGTGTTATCACAGTGGTTGTTGTAGATGGGTGTTATCACAGTGGTTGTTGTAGGTGGGTGTTATCACATTGGTTGTTGTAGGTGGGTGTTATCACAGTGGTTGCTGTGGGTAGTGTTATCACAGTGATTGTTCTAGGTGGGTGTTATCACAGTGGTTGTTGTAGGTGGGTGTTATCACAGAGGTTGCTGTAGGTGAGTGTTATCACAGTGGTTGTTGTAGATGGGTGTTATGGTGCTGTGGCGCCATCTCCCGGAAGATAATTAATCACGCAGTTCAACTAACATTTCCCCTCCTAAATATTCATGTCTAATTGATCACCTGGTTAAAAAAAATCCCAACTGGAATTTTTAACATTTCTGGTAATTATTTTCATTTTTTAACCCCGTGGGGAATGCCAGACGGGATAATCACCCCCCTGGGGAATGCCAGACGGGGTAATCACCCCCCTGGGAATAACTTCTTTTCGGCTGTGACGATTCTTGTGGTTAGAGTGGTATTTCATTCGCCAGGAGAAATGTTTAAAAATTTTCTGGTGATGTGAGTTAAGAGTCGTTATGATGCGGTCGGTGGAATCCCTTTGGTCACTCCACTGAGCACTTCAGCCGGTCCACTGGTCTACCTTGTATGAAAAATGTGCTGTATCACTCTGGTGGATGTGATGTTGTGGTCTCCACAACACGTTAAGTATAATGGCCATCTCTCATAGCTAGGCGGGTGAGGCATTTAGTAGCTAGGAGGGCAAGACAGATAGTGGCTAGGAGGACAAGACATACTAGCCTAGCAAACAGGAGGTTTGTCCAAGCTTAGGTCGGCCCTGAAGCACTGTCCACTATTTTAAAGACTTCAGCGAATTAAATTACCCCCTTCAGGACACACTGCAAGAGAAATCTCCGAATTGTGTGGGTTAGTTGAGGATTGTTATTGTCCCGGCAGTGTGGCTGTGATTATTGTGTGGGTAACGTTGTTGTGGCAGTTGCTAGTTAGTTCTGTGAGGCTCATTGTTCACCTTCATACAAGTATTGTCCTTACTTGATGGGCATATATATATTGTAAGAAGAGCCTAGTTACTAGGCCCTTTGTGTATCCGTATGCTATTGTGCTGCCGTCCATAGGATGGATAGTATGTGGTGCACAATAAACTAGTCACTACCATCCACAGGATGGATATGAGGTGCACAATAAACTAGCCACTGCCATCCACAGGATGGATATGGGGTACACAGTAAACTAACCACTACCATCCACAGGATGGATATGGGGTACACAATAAACTAGCCACTGCCATCCACAGGATGGATATGGGGTACACAGTAAACTAACCACTACCATCCACAGGATGGATATGGGGTACACAATAAACTAACCACTGCCATCCACAGGATGGATATGGGGTACACAGTAAACTAGCCACTGCCATCCACAGGATGGATATGGGGTACACAATAAACTAGCCACTACCATCCACAGGATGGATATGGGGTACACAATAAACTAGCCACTACCATCCACAGGATGGATATGGGGTACACAATAAACTAGCCACTACCATCCACAGGATGGATATGGGGTACACAATAAACTAGCCACTACCATCCACAGGATGGATATGGGGTACACAGTAAACTAGCCACTGCCATCCACAGGATGGATATGGGGTACACAATAAACTAGCCACTACCATCCACAGGATGGATATGGGGTACACAGTAAACTAGCCACTGCCATCCACAGGATGGATATGGGGTACACAATAAACTAGCCACTACCATCCACAGGATGGATATGGGGTACACAATAAACTAGCCACTACCATCCACAGGATGGATATGGGGTACACAATAAACTAGCCACTACCATCCACAGGATGGATATGGGGTACACAATAAACTAGCCACTACCATCCACAGGATGGATATGGGGTACACAATAAACTAGCCACTACCATCCACAGGATGGATATGGGGTACACAATAAACTAGCCACTACCATCCACAGGATGGATATGGGGTACACAATAAACTAGCCACTACCATCCACAGGATGGATATGGGGTACACAATAAACTAGCCACTACCATCCACAGGATGGATATGGGGTACACAATAAACTAGCCACTACCATCCACAGGATGGATATGGGGTACACAATAAACTATCCGCTTCAGTGTCAAACTTCACAAGTCAGTCATGAAAAAAGAAAGCACATTTACCATTATTTATGCCCTAGCTTCCTCTCTAGTAGAGCACAGATATCACAGTACAATGGTAAGTCGTATAAAAGCACCATTTCTGTTCGCCTTACACAGTGCCGACATTGTACTACGCTTACACTCCAACAGCACTTGAAGACAGAGAAAGCACTCCTTTCCATTCCTATCTAAATTGCGTGCTGAATGTTAAAGCCATTACCTCTTAAAACCTCCTTCACATTCCCCCTACAACCCTACATCTGACACTCCATACACTCTAGAGTTATACACCCACTTAATCTTGTCCCATTTTCCTCGTACATGACCAAGCATCTCAACAGTTGCATTTCCACACATTGATTTATGGTTCAGAAAGACACGTCAGCAAGCACTAGGACTTATTAGAAAACGTTTTGGTCCTGGAAACTGCGGAATTTCGGAAAACAAAAGCATGCTTGGTACAGAAAGAAATGGAAGGCACAATACCGTGACTGGAACGATACACAAATAACCCGCACATAGGAGAGAGGAGCTTATGACGACATTCCGGTCCGACTTTGACCATTTACAAAGTCAGTGTGACTTTGTAAATGGTCCAGGTCAGACCGAAACGTCGTTGTATGCTCCTCTATCTCCGATGTGCATGTTATTTGAGCATACATGATACTCAACCAGGCAAAGCACCACCTGCCTAACAACACAGGAGCCATATGATCACATTGTCTAACTGTCTTCATCCCAGAATGTCATTCTTCAGGTCACCTTGTGTCACAACTCACTCTAAGTCTGTATATACCGTCTTTTTTAACCTCTGTATATTAGAAGTGATCAAGGTGCCAGGACCGAAACATTTTCCAATAAATATGTCCTAGTGTTTGCTTACCTGTCTTTCTTAACCAATTTCTCTGTATTTATTTCCGCCGTGTAACTACAGCGTCCTCTTATTTCTTTGCTCCTTCATTTTGTGCATAATAATCCATACATTGACCTCAGACACGACACCTGTACTACCTTATCCTCCTCCTCACTGCAATATTTAAAGATCATGCCTTTTAATACCCCACATAGTCTCTATACGTGATACGAGTTGTGGCTCAACACTGGTTCTTGTGACTAATATACAGGGCACCTACTACCATAGTAATCCATGGGTAAATCATGCATTATCTCACTAAGTGTGGTAAATGTATGTTGAGTGAGGCTCATACCGTGGCTGTAATGGCTGGAGGAGAGGTCATGCAACTCTGTGTTAGGGCACAGCAACATGCAACCATCACCTGTGTATTGCTGCCTCCGCACCTCGCTCTTCACGGCTCACTGCCATATTAAGAATTAGTATTTTACAGTGTTTGCTGCTGCTGCTCCTGCTGCTGCTGCTGCTGCTGCTCCTGCTGCTCCTGCAGCTGCTCCTCCTGCTGCTGCTCCTCCTGCTGCTGCTCCTGCTCCTGCTGCTGCTGCTCCTGCTCCTGCTGCTGCTGCTCCTGCTCCTGCTGCTCCTGCTGCTGCTCCTGCTGCTCCTGCTGCTGCTCCTCCTGCTGCTGCTGCTGCTCCTGCTGCTACTGCTGCTGCTGCTGCTCCTGCTCCTGCTGCTCCTGCTGCTGCTGCTGCTGCTGCTGCTGCTGCTCCTGCTGCTGCTGCTGCTCCTGCTGCTGCTGCTGCTGCTGCTCTTGCTGCTGCTGCTGCTGCTGCTGCTCCTCCTCCTCCTCCTCCTTCTCCTGCTCCTCCTCCTGCTGCTGCTGCTGCTGCTGCTGCTCCTCCTCCTCCTCCTCCTGCTGCTGCTGCTGCTCCTGCTCCTGCTGCTGCTGCTGCTGCTCCTGCTGCTCCTGCTGCTGCTCCTGCTGCTGCTCCTCCTGCTGCTGCTGCTGCTGCTGCTCCTGCTGCTGCTTCTGCTGCTCCTGCTGCTGCTCCTGCTGCTCCTGCTGCTGCTCCTCCTGCTGCTGCTGCTGCTGCTCCTGCTCCTGCTGCTGCTCCTGCTGTTGTTGTTGATGTTGCTGCTGCTCCTGCTGTTGTTGTTGATGTTGCTGCTGCTCCTGCTACTGTTGTTGATGTTGCTGCTGCTCCTGCTACTGTTGTTGATGCTGCTGCTGCTCCTGCTACTGTTGTTGATGTTGCTGCTGCTCCTGCTAATGTTATTGATGTTGCTGCTGCTCCTGCTACTGTTGTTGATGTTGCTGCTGCTCCTGCTACTGTTGTTGATGCTGCTGCTGCTCCTGCTACTGTTGTTGATGTTGCTGCTGCTCCTGCTACTGTTGTTGATGCTGCTGCTGCTCCTGCTACTGTTGTTGATGTTGCTGCTGCTCCTGCTACTGTTGTTGATGCTGCTGCTGCTCCTGCTACTGTTGTTGATGCTGCTGCTGCTCTTGCTGTTATTGTTGATGTTGCTCCTGCTCCTGCTACTATTGTTGATGTTGCTGCTGCTCCTGCTACTATTGTTGATGTTGCTGCTGCTCCTGCTACTGTTGTTGATGCTGCTGCTGCTCCTGCTACTATTGTTGATGTTGCTGCTGCTCCTGCTACTGTTGTTGATGCTGCTGCTGCTCCTGCTACTGTTGTTGATGTTGCTGCTGCTCCTGCTACTGTTGTTGATGCTGCTGCTGCTCCTGCTACTGTTGTTGATGCTGCTGCTGCTCTTGCTGTTATTGTTGATGTTGCTCCTGCTCCTGCTACTATTGTTGATGTTGCTGCTGCTCCTGCTACTATTGTTGATGTTGCTGCTGCTCCTGCTACTGTTGTTGATGCTGCTGCTGCTCCTGCTACTGTTGTTGATGTTGCTCCTGCTCCTGCTACTGTTGTTGATGTTGCTGCTGCTCCTGCTACTGTTGTTGATGCTGCTGCTGCTCCTGCTACTGTTGTTGATGCTGCTGCTGCTCCTGCTACTATTGTTGATGTTGCTGCTGCTCCTGCTACTGTTGTTGATGCTGCTGCTGCTCCTGCTACTATTGTTGATGTTGCTGCTGCTCCTGCTACTGTTGTTGATGTTGCTGCTGCTCCTGCTACTGTTGTTGATGTTGCTGCTGCTCCTGCTACTGTTGTTGATGTTGCTGCTGCTCCTGCTACTGTTGTTGATGTTGCTGCTGCTCCTGCTACTGTTGTTGATGCTGCTGCTGCTCCTGCTACTGTTGTTGATGTTGCTGCTGCTCTTGCTGTTATTGTTGATGTTGCTCCTGCTCCTGCTACTGTTGTTGATGTTGCTGCTGCTCCTGCTACTATTGTTGATGTTGCTGCTGCTCCTGCTACTGTTGTTGATGCTGCTGCTGCTCCTGCTACTGTTGTTGATGCTGCTGCTGCTCTAGCTGTTATTGTTGATATTGCTCCTGCTACTGTTGTTGATGCTGCTGCTGCTCCTGCTACTGTTGTTGCTGCTGCTCCTGCTACTGTTGTTGATGTTGCTGCTGCTCCTGCTACTATTGTTGATGTTGCTGCTGCTCCTGCTACTATTGTTGATGTTGCTGCTGCTCCTGCTACTGTTGTTGATGCTGCTGCTGCTCCTGCTACTGTTGTTGATGCTGCTGCTGCTCCTGCTACTGTTGTTGCTGCTGCTGCTGCTCTAGCTGTTATTGTTGATATTGCTCCTGCTACTGTTGTTGATGCTGCTGCTGCTCCTGCTACTGTTGTTGCTGCTGCTGCTCCTGCTACTGTTGTTGATGCTGCTGCTGCTCTAGCTGTTATTGTTGATGTTGCTCCTGCTACTGTTGTTGATGCTGCTGCTGCTCTAGCTGTTATTGTTGATGTTGCTCCTGCTACTGTTGTTGATGCTGCTGCTGCTCTAGCTGTTATTGTTGATGTTGCTCCTGCTACTGTTGTTGATGCTGCTGCTGCTCCTGCTACTGTTGTTGATGCTGCTGCTGCTCTAGCTGTTATTGTTGATGTTGCTCCTGCTACTGTTGTTGATGCTGCTGCTGCTCTAGCTGTTATTGTTGATATTGCTCCTGCTACTGTTGTTGATGCTGCTGCTGCTCTAGCTGTTATTGTTGATATTGCTCCTGCTACTGTTGTTGATGCTGCTGCTGCTCCTGCTACTGTTGTTGATGCTGCTGCTGCTCTAGCTGTTATTGTTGATATTGCTCCTGCTACTGTTGTTGATGCTGCTGCTGCTCCTGCTACTGTTGTTGCTGCTGCTGCTCCTGCTACTGTTGTTGATGCTGCTGCTGCTCTAGCTGTTATTGTTGATGTTGCTCCTGCTACTGTTGTTGATGCTGCTGCTGCTCTAGCTGTTATTGTTGATATTGCTCCTGCTACTGTTGTTGATGCTGCTGCTGCTCTAGCTGTTATTGTTGATGTTGCTCCTGCTACTGTTGTTGATGCTGCTGCTGCTCTAGCTGTTATTGTTGATGTTGCTCCTGCTCCTGCTACTGTTGTTCTTGTTAATGTTGCTGCTGCTACTGTTGTTGTTGTTGATGCTGTTCCTGCTACTGTTATTGCTGCTACTGTTGTTCTTGTTGATGCTGTTACTGCTACTGTTATTGATGCTACTGTTGTTCTTGTTGATGCTGTTCCTGCTACTGTTATTGATGATGCTGTTGTTCTTGTTGATGGTGTTGCTCCTGCTCCTGCTGCCGTTGCTGTTACTGCTGCTCCTGCTTGTTATTTTTGTTGATGCTGCTGCTGCTGTTGTTGATATGCTGCTGCTGCTCCTGTTACTGCTGCTGCTGCTGCTAATGGTGGTGCTGCTATTGCTGGTGCTGCTACTGTTGCTGCTGGTGGTGGTGCTGAGTTAGTCCAATTCCGAAGTTTTGCTATTAGAAAACCGAGGATCGAGCCTTCATTACTCCTCTCGTAGAAGAACCCACACGGGTTGTCAGAGCGTTCCAAGATAAATGAAGGCACCTACAAAATATTGTGCCCTGACTGTGATAAATTTTATACTGGGGTCCACTTCGACACCCGAAGATGGTTTATTGTCAGTTCGAAATATACAACACTACCATCATCGTCTTTATTTTCTGCCTGTTGGTTTATGTTTTACTAGAGATGTTGGCTCTAAATTAATATTACAGGAAAATAAGGAAAAAATAACTCTTAGAGAATTGGTTTTATTGTTCACTAGTTTTAAGAAATGGGTTTATGGTGTACTAGTTTTTAAGTGGTTTACGGTGTATTAGTTTTAAGAAGTTGGTTTACTTTTCATTAGTTTTAAGAAATTAGTTTATGGGGCATTAGTTTTAAGCTGGTTTACGGTTCATTAGGTTTAAGAATTGTAGCACTCTAAGTATATTATGCTTTTTCTAATCGTAGGTTTTAAGGTAATTGGTTTATGACATTTATCAGAGAATAATATCCCTTAGATTCACATTTCTTCATATTACTTCTTTTAGAGAAGTTGAGAGAAATGTAAATGAAAGGTTCGGAGAACCGACACATGTGCAACACAAGGTTGAGAGAGGTGCAGTCCTGGACGAAGTGTGTTCCGTGTTTTAAGATTTAGGTGCAGTCCTGGACGAAGTGTGTTCCGTGTTTTAAGATTTAGGTGCAGTCCTGGACGAAGTGTGTTCCGTGTTTTAAGATTTAGGTGCAGTCCTGGACGAAGTGTGTTCCGTGTTTTAAGATTTAGGTGCAGTCCTGGACGAAGTGTGTTCCGTGTTTTAAGATTTAGGTGCAGTCCTGGACGACGTATGTTCCGTGTTTAAGATTTAGGTGCAGTCCTGGACGAAGTGTGTTCCATGTTTAAGATTTAGGTGCAGTCCTGGACGAAGTGTGTTCCATGTTGAAGATTTAGGTGCAGTCCTGGACGAAGTATGTTCCGTGTTTAAGATTCAGGTGCAGTCCTGGACGAAGTATGTTCCGTGTTTAAGATTTAGGTGCAGTCCTGGACGAAGTGTATTCCATGTTTAAGATTTAGGGACAGTCCTGGACGAAGTGTGTTCCGTGTTTAAGGTTTAGGTGCAGTCCTGGACGAAGTATGTTCCGTGTTTAAGATTTAGGTGCACTCCTGGACGAAGTATGTTCCATGTTTAAGATTCAGGTGCAGTCCTGGACGAAGTATGTTCCGTGTTTAAGATTTAGGTGCAGTCCTGGACGAAGTGTGTTCCATGTTTAAGATTTAGGTGCAGTCCTGGACGAAGTGTGTTCCATGTTTAAGATTTAGGTGCAGTCCTGGACGAAGTGTGTTCCATGTTTAAGGTTCAGGTGCAGTCCTGGACGAAGTGTGTTCCATGTTTCAGATTTAGGTGCAGTCCTGGACGAAGTGTGTTCCATGTTTAAGGTTCAGGTGCAGTCCTGGACGAAGTGTGTTCCATGTTTAAGATTTAGGTGCAGTCCTGGACGACGTGTGTTCCATGTTTAAGATTTAGGTGCAGTCCTGGACGAAGTGTGTTCCATGTTTAAGGTTCAGGTGCAGTCCTGGACGAAGTGTGTTCCATGTTTCAGATTTAGGTGCAGTCCTGGACGAAGTGTGTTCCATGTTTAAGATTTAGGTGCAGTCCTGGACGAAGTGTGTTCCATGTTTAAGATTTAGGTGCAGTCCTGGACGAAGTATGTTCCGTGTTTAAGATTCAGGTGCAGTCCTGGACGAAGTATGTTCCGTGTTTAAGATTTAGGTGCAGTCCTGGACGAAGTGTATTCCATGTTTAAGATTTAGGGACAGTCCTGGACGAAGTGTGTTCCGTGTTTAAGGTTTAGGTGCAGTCCTGGACGAAGTATGTTCCGTGTTTAAGATTTAGGTGCACTCCTGGACGAAGTATGTTCCATGTTTAAGATTCAGGTGCAGTCCTGGACGAAGTATGTTCCGTGTTTAAGATTTAGGTGCAGTCCTGGACGAAGTGTGTTCCATGTTTAAGATTTAGGTGCAGTCCTGGACGAAGTGTGTTCCATGTTTAAGATTTAGGTGCAGTCCTGGACGAAGTGTGTTCCATGTTTAAGGTTCAGGTGCAGTCCTGGACGAAGTGTGTTCCATGTTTCAGATTTAGGTGCAGTCCTGGACGAAGTGTGTTCCATGTTTAAGGTTCAGGTGCAGTCCTGGACGAAGTGTGTTCCATGTTTAAGATTTAGGTGCAGTCCTGGACGACGTGTGTTCCATGTTTAAGATTTAGGTGCAGTCCTGGACGAAGTGTGTTCCATGTTTAAGGTTCAGGTGCAGTCCTGGACGAAGTGTGTTCCATGTTTCAGATTTAGGTGCAGTCCTGGACGAAGTGTGTTCCATGTTTAAGATTTAGGTGCAGTCCTGGACGAAGTGTGTTCCATGTTTAAGATTTAGGTGCAGTCCTGGACGAAGTGTGTTCCGTGTTTAAGATTTAGGTGCAGTCCTGGACGAAGTATGTTCCGTGTTTAAGATTTAGGTGCAATCCTGGACGAAGTATGTTCCGTGTTTAAGATTTAGGTGCAGTCCTGGACGAAGTGTGTTCCATGTTTAAGATTTAGGTGCAGTCCTGGACGAAGTGTGTTCCATGTTTAAGATTTAGGTGCAGTCCTGGACGAAGTATGTTCCGTGTTTAAGATTTAGGTGCAATCCTGGACGAAGTATGTTCCGTGTTTAAGATTTAGGTGCAGTCCTGGACGAGGTATGTTCCGTGTTTAAGATTCATTGTAAAGTCACTGTTAGGAAAGCACTGAGGACAAGTGACCTAGCTGAAGCAACCATGTAACGCAGCACAGTGATGCTCGAGTGTGTGTTGACAGTGGTTCATCAACAACAACTCCTTGTATTGTTCGCCGGACTTGAGTTCTGAAGGTGGGTAGTGCGGTGCTTGCACTCTGCAAGAGGAGTTGATGATAAGGATGTTGCAGTGCGGGGGGGGTCATCTGGATTCTGATGCCAACGCTCCTCTGGCAAGACGAGGAATGAATGAATGACGGTGAATGCTTTTCCTCGTATTTTTTGAGAGGGTCACTCTACCTTGGTGAAAGAAGGGGGGCGTATTGAAAAAAAATGACCGTGAATACATCTGTAGTATTTTCACTGTATTTTTCAGTAGGCTTTGACGTAAATTTATTAGGCTGTAACATGCAGGAAATAAATACAGGCCTAATTATTCGACCTCATGTTATTTCAATAGAACATTTATTGAAGAGAATACATAGATTCTGGCTATTCTGTAATGTAAAAATATTACCGTTTTAAATTAGCCTGTGCGTAGCTAGTTTAAGTGATAAATATGGCTAGATATATTACGTGCGGGGGATGGAGGGGAGTGTTAAGTGAGTCGACGTACACAAGAGCAGTGTTCAGTATTGATCTCAGCATTAAAACAACCAGATTCAACTCTGAATGTATAGTGTGGATTTACATTAGTATCCCCCTGAAATGGACTTGACCGGGGCTACGGCCGTGTTTTCAAGTTTGACTCGGTAATTCTGATGGTGTTTTGGTGGGCACGGGTGGCGTGTCGTAGCTTGCTCCAGCTGTGGCAGTACTGCACCACCTGGGTAGTTACCAATACTTGTCGTGGGAATGCGTTAAGATCCTCTTGTGTGTGTATATACGTCTTGGAACGTCGACTTGTCACGTGGGGATTTACAGCAAATTTATCGATATATTGTTGTCTCTACCATCAATACTACCACTACCAACACCACTGCCACCATCACCACCATTACCACCACCACCATTACTACCACTACCACCATCACTACTACCACTACCACCATCACCACCAATACCAACAACAACTACGGGAAGCCTATATTCGTAGAGCGTAGTTGGTGCTGCCGATTTAATTACCATCTGCCGCGTACAATGCAATGAACGGTATTCTGTTTTAATTAGTAATCCTGATAGCTATTTATTTGTACGTGATAACTGCACGGACGATGACGTGATAGCCACATGGACGGTGACGTGATAACTACACGGAGGGTGATGTGATAACTACACGGACGGTGACGTGATAGCCACATGGACGGTGACGTGATAACTACACGGAGGGTGATGTGATAACTACACGGACGGTGACGTGATAACTACACGGACGGTGACGTGATAACTACACGGACGGTGACGTGATAACCACACGGACGGTGACGTGATAACTACACGGACGGTGACGTGATAACCACACGGACGGTGACGTGATAACCACACGGACGGTGACGTGATAACTACACGGATGGTGACGTGATAACTACACGGACGGTGACGTGATAACCACACGGACGGTGACGTGATAACCACACGGACGGTGACGTGATAACTACACGGACGGTGACGTGATAACCACAGACATTGACGTGATAACTATGATAATAAAGTGATAATAATAATAATAATAATAATAATAATAATAATAACAGTTGGGCTGTGATGAATTTATTCATGGAAGTATATCACCAACAACCTTTTTGATCAGGCCATCAACCAGGAGAACTGGTCTGGGACCGGGCTGCGGGGCGGTGACCCCCTTACACGAAATCGTCTTCAGGTAACCTGATAGATAACAGGAGACACCTGTGTTCAGGTTATCTTTAACCTTTGTTGTTATGACTACCACAACTATCACTGTTGTTATGACTACCACAACTATCACTGTTGTTATGACTACCACAACTATCACTGTTGTTATGACTACCACAACTATCACTGTTGTTATGACTACCACAACTATCACTGCTGTTATGACTACCACAACTATCACTGTTGTTATGACTACCACAACTATCACTGTTGTTATGACTACCACAACTATCACTGTTGTTATGACTACCACAACTATCACTGTTGTTATGACTACCACAACTATCACTGCTGTTATGACTACCACAACTATCACTGCTGTTATGACTACCACAACTATCACTGTTGTTATGACTACCACAACTATCACTGTTGTTATGACTACCACAACTATCACTGTTGTTATGACTACCACAACTATCACTATTGTTATGACTACCACAACTATCATTGCTGTTATGACTACCACAACTATCACTGCTGTTGTGACTATCACAACTATCACTGTTGTTATGACTACCACAACTATCATTGCTATTATGACTACCACAACTATCACTGTTGTTATGACTACCACAACTATCACTGTTGTTATGACTACCACAACTATTACTGTTGTTATGACTACCACATCTATCACTGCTGTTATGTCTACCACAACTATCATTGCTGTTATGACTACCACAACTATCACTGCTGTTATTACTACAACAACTATCACTGCTGTTATGACTACCACAATTATCACTGCTGCTATGACTACCACAACTATCACTGCTGTTATGACTACCACAACTATCACTGCTGTTATGACTACCACAACTATCACTGCTGTTATGACTACCACAACTATCACTCTTGTTATGACTACCACAACTATCACTGTTGTTATGACTACCACAACTATCACTGTTGTTATGACTACCACAACTATCACTGCTGTTATGACTACCACAACTATCATTGCTGTTATGACTACCACAACTATCACTGCTGTTATGACTACCACAACTATCATTGCTGTTATGACTACCACAACTATCATTGCTGTTATGACTACCACAACTATCACTGTTGTTATGACTACCACAACTATCACTGTTGTTATGACTACCACAACTATCACTGTTATGACTACCACAACTATCACTGCTGTTATGACTACCACAACTATCATTGCTGTTATGACTACCACAACTATCAATGCTGTTATGACTACGACAACTATCACTGTTGTTATGACTACCACAACTATCACTGTTATGACTACCACAACTATCACTGTTGTTATGACTACCACAACTATCACTGTTGTTATGACTACCACAACTATCACTGTTATGACTACCACAACTATCACTGCTGTTATGACTACCACAACTATCACTGCTGTTATGACTACCACAACTATCACTGCTGTTATGACTACCACAACTATCACTGTTGTTATGACTACCACAACTATCATTGCTGTTATGACTACCACAACTATCACTGCTGTTATGACTATCACAACTATCACTGTTGTTATGACTACCACAACTATCATTGCTATTATGACTACCACAACTATCACTGTTGTTATGACTACCACAACTATCACTGTTGTTATGACTACCACATCTATCACTGCTGTTATGACTACCACAACTATCATTGCTGTTATGACTACCACAACTATCACTGCTGATATTACTACCACAACTATCACTGCTGTTATGACTACCACAACTATCACTGCTGTTATGACTACCACAACTATCATTGCTGTTATGACTACCACAACTATCATTACTGTTATGACTACCACAACTATCACTGCTGTTCTGACTACCACAACTATCACTGCAGTTATGACTACCACAACTATCACTGCTGTTGTGACTACCACAACTATCACTGCTGTTGTGACTACCACAACTATCACTGCTGTTATGACTACCACAACTATCACTGCTGTTATGGCTACCACAACTATCACTGCTGTTATGACTACCACAACTATCACTGCTGTTATGACTACCACAACTATCACTACTACTAGCACTAATTTTATAACTACCACAACTATACTACTACTAGCACTACATTTATAACTACCACAACTATCACTACTACTAACACTGTTGTTATGACTACTACAACTATCACTACTACTAGCACTGCTGTTATAATTACCACTACTAGCACTACTGTTATGACTACCACAACTATCACTACTACTAGCACAACTTTTATAACTACCACAACTATCACTGTTGTTATGAGTACCACAACTATGACTACTACTAGCACTACTTTTATAACTACCACAACTATCACTACTACTATCACTGTTGTTATAACTACCACAACTATCACTACTACTAGCACTGCTGTTTTAATTACCACTACTAGCACTACTGTTATAACTACCACAACTATCACTTCTACTAGCACTGCTGTTATAATTACCACTACTAGCACTACTGTTATAACTACCACAACTATCTCTACTACTAGCACTGTTGTTATGACTACTACAACTATCACTACTACTAGCACTGCTGTTATAATTACCACTACTAGCACTACTGTTATGACTACCACAACTATCACTACTACTAGCACAACTTTTATAACTACCACAACTATCACTGTTGTTATGACTACCACAACTATGACTACTACTAGCACTACTTTTATAACTACCACAACTATCACTACTACTATCACTGTTGTTATAACTACCACAACTATCACTACTACTAGCACTGCTGTTTTAATTACCACTACTAGCACTACTGTTATAACTACCACAACTATCACTTCTACTAGCACTGCTGTTATAATTACCACTACTAGCACTACTGTTATAACTACCACAACTATCACTACTACTAGCACTGCTGTTATAATTACCACTACTAGCACTACTGTTATAACTACCACAACTATCACTTCTACTAGCACTGCTGTTATAATTACCACTACTAGCACTACTGTTATAACTACCACAACTATCACTTCTACTAGCACTGCTGTTATAATTACCACTACTAGCACTACTGTTATAACTACCACAACTATCACTTCTACTAGCACTGCTGTTATAATTACCACTACTAGCACTACTGTTATAACTACCACAACTATCACTTCTACTAGCACTGCTGTTATAATTACCACTACTAGCACTACTGTTATAACTACCACAACTATCACTAGTACTAGCACTGCTGTTAGAATTACCACTACTAGCACTACTGTTATAACTACCACAACTATCACTAGTACTAGCACTGCTGTTAGAATTACCACTACTAGCACTACTGTTATAACTACCACAACTATCGCTACTACTGTCACTGTTGTTATAACTACCACTACTATACTACTAGCACTACTGTTATAACTACCACAACTATCACTACTACTATCACTACTGTTATGACTACCATAACTATCACTACTATTACTACGACTACCTCTTCTACCACTACGACTACCACGACCATCATCTACCTCTACATCTACTGTCAGGGGAAGGGGGGTCAGGGGAAGGGGGGTCAGGGGAAGGGGGGTCAGGGGAAGGGGGGTCAGGGGAAGGGGGGTCAGGGGAAGGGGGGTCAGGGGAAGGGGGGTCAGGGGAAGGGGGGTCAGGGGAAGGGGGGTCAGGGGAAGGGGGGGTCAGGGGAAGAGGGGGGTCAGGGGAAGGGGGGTCAGGGGAAGAGGGGGGTCAGGGGAAGGGGGGTCATGGGAAGGGGGGTCATGGGAAGGGGGGTCAGGGGAAGGGGGGTCAGGGAAGGGGGGTCAGGGGAAGGGGGGTCATGGGAAGGGGGGGTCAGGGGAAGGGGGGGTCATGGGAAGGGGGGGTCATGGGAAGGGGGGGTCACGGGAAGGGGGGGTCAGGGGAAGGGGGGGGGGTCACCTCCCTGCTGGGAAACAACAATTATAGACAAAGTGAAGATCCTAAAATAATTAGCATACACGAACAGTTTTAATGATCACAACTTTATTTCTGGAAGGTGAAAAAAATAATGATAAACGGTTTAAAAATAAACCCGTTTAAACAGGATTAACAGGATAGCCACGTGTCTATACTACTAAATAACGGAAGATAAATAAAGGAGCAAATTTGTTATTATCCTTTATTTTCCTTCTCTTACTCTTTATTCTATGTCTTTATTCTATATCTTTATTCTATATCTTTATTCTATATCTTTATTCTATATCTTTATTCTATATCTTTATTCTATGTCTTTATTCTATGTCTTTATTCTATGTCTTTATTCTATATCTTTATTCTATGTCTTTATTCTATGTCTTTATTCTATGTCTTTATTCTATATCTTTATTCTATATCTTTATTCTATATCTTTATTCTATGTCTTTATTCTATGTCTTTATTCTATGTCTTTATTCTATATCTTTATTCTATATCTTTATTCTATATCTTTATTCTATGTCTTTATTCTATATCTTTATTCTATATCTTTATTCTATGTCTTTATTCTATATCTTTATTCTATGTCTTTATTCTATATCTTTATTCTATATCTTTATTCTATATCTTTATTCTATGTCTTTATTCTATGTCTTTATTCTATGTCTTTATTCTATATCTTTATTCTATATCTTTATTCTATATCTTTATTCTATGTCTTTATTCTATATCTTTATTCTATATCTTTATTCTATGTCTTTATTCTATATCTTTATTCTATATCTTTATTCTATATCTTTATTCTATATCTTTATTCTATGTCTTTATTCTATATCTTTATTCTATATCTTTATTCTATGTCTTTATTCTATATCTTTATTCTATGTCTTTATTCTATATCTTTATTCTATATCTTTATTCTATGTCTTTATTCTATATCTTTATTCTATATCTTTATTCTATGTCTTTATTCTATGTCTTTATTCTATATCTTTATTCTATATCTTTATTCTATGTCTTTATTCTATATCTTTATTCTATGTCTTTATTCTATATCTTTATTCTATGTCTTTATTCTTTGTCTTTATTCTTTGTCTTTATTCTATATCTTTATTCTATGTCTTTATTCTATATCTTTATGTCTTTATTCTATATCTTTATTTTATATCTTTATTCTATGTCTTTATTCTATATCTTTATTCTATATCTTTATTCTATATCTTTATTCTATATCTTTATTCTATGTCTTTATTCTATATCTTTATTCTATGTCTTTATTCTATATCTTTATTCTATGTCTTTATTCTATATCTTTATTCTATATCTTTATTCTATATCTTTATTCTATGTCTTTATTCTATATTTTTATTCTATGTCTTTATTCTATATCTTTATTCTATATCTTTATTCTATGTCTTTATTCTATATCTTTATTCTATATCTTTATTCTATGTCTTTATTCTATATCTTTATTCTATATCTTTATTCTATATCTTTATTCTATGTCTTTATTCTATATCTTTATTCTATGTCTTTATTCTATATCTTTATTCTATATCTTTATTCTATGTCTTTATTCTATATCTTTATTCTATATCTTTATTCTATGTCTTTATTCTATATCTTTATTCTATATCTTTATTCTATATCTTTATTCTATGTCTTTATTCTATATCTTTATTCTATGTCTTTATTCTATATCTTTATTCTATGTCTTTATTCTATATCTTTATTCTATATCTTTATTCTATATCTTTATTCTATGTCTTTATTCTATATCTTTATTCTATGTCTTTATTCTATATCTTTATTCTATATCTTTATTCTATGTCTTTATTCTATATCTTTATTCTATATCTTTATTCTATGTCTTTATTCTATATCTTTATTCTATATCTTTATTCTATATCTTTATTCTATGTCTTTATTCTATATCTTTATTCTATGTCTTTATTCTATATCTTTATTCTATATCTTTATTCTATGTCTTTATTCTATATCTTTATTCTATATCTTTATTCTATGTCTTTATTCTATATCTTTATTTTATATCTTTATTCTATATCTTTATTCTATATCTTTATTCTATATCTTTATTCTATATCTTTATTCTATGTCTTTATTCTATGTCTTTATTCTATGTCTTTATTCTATGTCTTTATTGCAGTCTGTTCTTCCTTTAATCTCCTCTTTCTTCTCCCTACTTATCATGTGCTATACCTGGAGTATCCCTGGAGGGGGTTCAGGGGGTCAACGCCCCCGCGGTCCGGTCCATGACCAGGCCTCGTGGTGGATCAGGGCCTGATCATCCAGGCTGTTACTGCTGGCCGCACGTAGACTGACGTACGAACCACAGCTCGGCTGGTCAGGAACTGACTTCAGGTATCTGTCCAGAGCCTGCTTGAAGACAGCCAGGGGTCTATTGGTAATCCCCCTTATGTATGCTGGGAGGCAGTTGAACAGTCTTGCACCCCTGACACTTACTGTGTTGTCTTTTATCGTACTCGTGGCGCCCTGCCGTGTCTTTTGCTTTCGTAGGAGTGATTTCCGTGGCCCGATTTGGGACTAGTCCCTCTTAAAAATTTTCCAAGTGTATATTATCATGCATCTTTCTCGCCTTCGTTTGAAGGAGTACAAGTCAAAGTACTTCAACCGGTCCCAGTACTTTAGGTGCATTATTGTACTTACACGCCCAGTGAAAGTTCTATGTACATTCTCCAGCTCTGATATTTCGCCTGCCCTGAAAGGGGCCGTTAGTGTACAGCAATATTCCAGCCTAGAGGGAACAAGCGATTTGAAGAGAATCATGGGCTTGGCATCCTAGTTTTAAAGGTTCTCATTATCCTTCCTATCATTTTCCTAGCTGACGTTGTAGATACATTGTTGTGATCTTTGATAGTGAGATCCTCTGACATTATCACTCCCAGGTCCTTCACATTAGATTTTCACTACTGTGTAGTTGGAATCTGTTTTATCCTCTGATCTAGTTTTTATTTCCTCTAAATTGAACTTTGTATTTTTTTTTTTTTTTGCGGCCCATTTAATATTCGCTGGGACATTTGTAGTGTCCTCAATGATTGACACTGTCATGCAAATTCTGATATCAGCAAAGTAGGATATGGTGCTGTGGCTTACATCTCTGTCTGTGTCAGATATAAGGATGAGGAAAATGATGGGAGTGAGTACTGTACCTGGTGGAACAGAGCTTTTCACTAAACCTCATCTGGCTTTGCGTACTATTACTCTTTGTGTTCTATCTGTTAGGAAGTTATAGATCCATCTACCCACTTTTCCTGTTATTCCTTTAGCACGCATTTTGTGCGCTATTACATAATGATCGCATTTGTAGAAGCTTTCACAAAGTCTGTGTATACTATGTCTGAATTTTGTTTGTCCTCCAGATCATCCATTACCATATCATAGTGGTCCAGTAGTTGCGAGAGGCAGAAGCGACCTGCTCTAAAGCCTTAATGCCCTGGATTGTGTATCCAAGTGGTTGATAGTCTTGCTCCTTTGAACTCGTTCAAAGATTTTTATGATGTGGGACGTTAGTTCTTTCGGTCTGGAATTCCTTCCAATTGCTTTACTGCCATCTTTGTGGAGTGGGGCTATGTCTGTTGCTTTTAGTGACTGTGGGATGACTCCTTTATCTATGCTCCCTCTCCATAGAATATTTAAGGCAGGTTTCTTGCAGTTCTTGATGAACACGGAGTTCCACGAGTCTGGACCTGGGGCAGAGTGCACGGCTTTTCCAAACTCCTGTGGTGTTAGGATATTGTCAGCAGTTCTTGAATTAACCAAATTTTGAATCTCGGTCATAAAAAAATTATTTAGGTTGTCTACCCTTAGTCTAATTACCGGCTCACTAAACGCTGAGTCAAATTGGGACTTATGTATCTTACTCATTTCTTTGCTGTCGTCTGTGTAAGTTCCATCTCGTTTCAGCAGGGGCCCAATACTAGATGTTTTTGCCCTAGGTTTGGTGTAAGACAGTGTGGCATGCAAAGAGTACGTAACCTTTATTCAGCGCATGTACACACCCTCATTTACAGGCTATCTCCCCGAACCAGGTGACTGAGGGTTGACGATGGGGCCCCGTCGTTCAACTAGTAACCAGGTTCCAGCCAATAAGAAGATGGTTTTGGCAATCGCAGAGGTTATGTGGTTACCACTCTCCTGTCTGCCCTTGTCATTCCCATTCTATAGCTGGTTGAAGCACGGTCTGCTATCTTGTGGCTTCTATTTTGTCTTGCTTACCGTGGAGTGCACTAATACCTATCACTGTACATAGTGTATATAGTGTACATACTTCTGTCCTAAATTGGTGAAGGATAATATAAGTCAAAACTTTTCTGCTGTGTTTATTTTGCTCCCTTTACACCCAGGATAACAGGCCATTTGGAATCCTGGGTTGTAATAGACAGTATTATTTTTAAGTTCATTTTTGGTTCATAGTCTTGGATCAGATGGACGATTCAGTAGAGATGTGAGTTTAGTGGAAAGAGGTAAGCAGCTGTTGAAGGTGGCTCAGGTGGCTGTCAGAGACGTCAGCTGTGCTGCTACCAGCTACAGTGTGAGCTACACTAGCTGACTTTGTCATGTGAAGATGGACTAGAAGTAATAGAGGATGAGCTTATCCAAGAGGTTGACCTTCAAGTGCAAGTGTTCCGTAGCTCTGTTGGTAGTGCACTTAGTTCACACATTGAGGTCCGTGGTTCGATTCCCGGATAGGGTAGATACTTTAGGGCGTGTTTCCTTAAAACACTTGCTGTCCATGTTCACGTATCAGTAAAATATTCGACTGGTGTGGGTCGCATCCTGGGGACAAAATTGACCAAATTTGCCCGAGCTGTTCTGCATAAGCAGAGGCTATCTATACAGCATGTCACTGATCTCAGCTATGGTCTGTATAAGTTGTATCATGTACTTGTAGAAATTAAGATCATATTATTATTATTATTATTGTTATTCTCCAGTCGGCAGCCTGCCCGGCACTGCCGGGTCCAGAATCTCAGCATCACACATCTAACGGCAGCCTTACGAATTACACTTGCTCCAGGTCACTCACATGGGAGTGTATGACAACACCCTCGCGTCTGGACCATCATCACACACCACCTCTTGACCTGGGATAGAAATGCTACACCGTTAACACGTTATCTGTCTTGAGTGATAAGAGTAGTATTTACACTGTAAGACAACACTGTAACAAAGGATAACACACACGTACAACAGAACTGGCAACAAGAAGCACTAACACAATTTACAATGAACGGGAGTGGCAGAAAACACTAGAGACACAAAGCTTAGCTCCAAATGAAAAATAAAAATGGCTGGAAGCCGGAAACACAATATACCAGGTATGTACGTGGAGAGGAGCTCAGAGAGAAGCTAGGGGTCGATTCTCTTCCAGGCTACACATGGTAAGGCAGGTGGAAAGAGAATAACGCTCACATAGCAGAGAGACATTTCGGTCCAAGCCGGACCGAAACGTCGTCATAAGGTTCTTTCCTATGTGCGGTTATTTGTGTATTGATCCAGTCACAGTATTGTGCCTTTTTGTTCTTCAGAAGAGAAATTAGGCAGAAATAGACAGGAATCAGACTTACCAGCCCTAGCACAGGCCTACCAGATGGCGCTGGCAGGCCAGGTATGTAGAATTAAGATTGATTAATGTATGTAGACAGCAGACTCAGTCACCTCCAGAGATTCTGGAGACTATTATCAAGGGGGAAGCGCTAAACCAGTAGGATTACACAGCTCCTGTGGGAAGCGGGGGTGTGAAAGGTATGCAGGCTTAATTCGAGGAACTGGAGCACAGATCCAATTCCCTAGATCACGAGCCCCTCACCAGCATCAATGAACCTTCCTTGTGGGGAGATTCTAGAGGAGAATAAGATTATAACCATCACTACCGCTCTGACTACTACCATCACCATTTACCATCACTATTGCTCTATCACCACTATCTACTTCTACTGCTCTGAATACTATCTATCTCTCCTACCAAAACTGATCTACCATCATCATTATCTACCAGTACGTCTACTACTACTGCTGTTACTACTGTTATCACCACCTACCTCTACTTCTGCTGATTCTGTGACTATCATCACTATCTCCTACCACAACTGCTGTTACTACCACTGTCTACTGTCACTACTGCTGTTACTACCACTGTCTACTACCACAACTGCTGTTACTACAACTGTCTGCTGCCACTACTGTTGTTACTACCACTGTCTACTGCCACTACTGCTGTTACTGCCACTGTCTACTGCCACTACTGCTGTTACTGCCACTGTCTACTGCCACTACTGCTGTTACTACCACTGTCTACTGTCACTACTGCTGTTACTACCACTGTCTACTACCACAACTGCTGTTACTACAACTGTCTGCTGCCACTACTGTTGTTACTACCACTGTCTACTGCCACTACTGCTGTTACTACAACTGTCTACTGCCACTACTGCTGTTACTACCACTGTCTACTGCCACTACTGCTGTTACTACAACTGTCTACTGTCACTACTGCTGTTACTACCACTGTCTACTGCCACTACTGCTGTTACTACCACTGTCTACTGCCACTACTGCTGTTACTACCACTGTCTACTGCCACTACTGCTGTTACTACCACTGTCTACTGTCACTACTGCTGTTACTACCACCGTCTACTGCCACTACTGCTGTTACTACCACTGTCTACTGCCACTACTGCTGTTACTACCACCGTCTACTGCCACTACTGCTGTTACTACCACTGTCTACTGCCACTACTGCTGTTACTACCACCGTTTACTGCCACTACTGCTGTTACTACCACTGTCTACTGTCACTACTGCTGTTACTACCACTGTCTACTGACACTACTGCTGTTACTACCACCGTCTACTGCCACTACTGCTGTTACTACCACTGTCTACTGCCACTACTGCTGTTACTACCACTGTCTACTACCACTACTTCTGTTACTACCACTGTCTACTGCCACTACTGCTGTTACTACCACTGTCTACTGCCACTACTGCTGTTACTACAACTGTCTACTGCCACTACTGCTGTTACTACCACTGTCTACTGCCACTACTGCTGTTACTACCATTGTCTACTGCCACTACTGCTGTTACTACCACTGTCTACTGCCACTACTGCTGTTACTACCACTGTCTACTGCCACTACTGCTGTTACTACCACTGTCTACTGCCACTACTGCTGTTACTACCACTGTCTACTGCCACTACTGCTGTTACTACCACTGTCTACTGCCACTACTGCTGTTACTACCACTGTCTACTGCCACTACTGCTGTTACTACCACTGTCTACTGCCACTACTGCTGTTACTACCACTGTCTACTGCCACTACTGCTGTTACTACCACTGTCTACTGCCACTACTGCTGTTACTACCACTGTCTACTGCCACTACTGCTGTTACTACCACTGTCTACTGCCACTACTGCTGTTACTACCACTGTCTACTACCACTACTGCTGTTATTACCACTGTCTACTACCACTACTGCTGTTACTACCACTGTCTACTGCCACTACTGCTGTTACTACCACTGTCTACTGTCACTACTGCTGTTACTACAACTGTCTACTGCCACTACTGCTGTTACTACCACTGTCTACTGCCACTACTGCTGTTACTACAACTGTCTACTGCCACTACTGCTGTTACTACCACTGTCTACTGTCACTACTGCTGTTACTACAACTGTCTACTGCCACTACTGCTGTTACTACCACTGTCTACTGCCACTACTGCTGTTACTACCACTGTCTACTGTCAGTACTGCTGTTACTACAACTGTCTACTGCCACTACTGCTGTTACTACCACTGTCTACTGTCACTACTGCTGTTACTACAACTGTCTACTGCCACTACTGCTGTTACTACCACTGTCTACTACCACTACTGCTGTTACTACAACTGTCTACTGCCACTACTGCTGTTACTACCACTGTCTACTGTCACTACTGCTGTTACTACAACTGTCTACTGCCACTACTGCTGTTACTACCACTGTCTACTGCCACTACTGCTGTTACTACCACTGTCTACTGCCACTACTGCTGTTACTACCACTGTCTACTGCCACTACTGCTGTTACTACCACTGTCTACTGCCACCACTGCTGTTACTACCACTGTCTACTGTCACTACTGCTGTTACTACCACTGTCTACTGCCACTACTGTTGTTACTACCACTGTCTACTGCCACTACTGCTGTTACTACCGCTGTCGACTGCCACAACTGCTGTTACTACCACTGTCTACTACCACTACTGCTGTTACTACCACTGTCTACTGCCACTACTGCTGTTACTACCACTGTCTACTGCCACTACTGCTGTTACTACCACTGTCTACTGCCACCACTGCTGTTACTACCACTGTCTACTGTCACTAGTGCTGTTACTACCACTGTCTACTGCCACTACTGTTGTTACTACCACTGTCTACTGCCACTACTGCTGTTACTACCACTGTCGACTGCCACAACTGCTGTTACTACCACTGTCTACTACCACTACTGCTGTTACTACCACTGTCTACTACCACTACTGCTGTTACTACCACTGTCTACTGCCACTACTGCTGTTACTACCACTGTCTACTGCCACCACTGCTGTTACTACCACTGTCTACTGTCACTACTGCTGTTACTACCACTGTCTACTGCCACTACTGTTGTTACTACCACTGTCTACTGCCACTACTGCTGTTACTAACACTGTCGACTGCCACAACTGCTGTTACTACCACTGTCTACTACCACAATTGCTGTTACTACCACTGTCTATTACCACTACTACTACCACTATCTACTACCACTATCTACTACCACTATCTACACCAACCTCTACCACTGCTGTTACTGTACCAGGAATTCGTTTACCCTTTCTCCCTTTCTTCTTACCTTTTTACTCTAACTCGCCCCTCTCTTTATTCTTTCCCTTCCTTCCTGTTTCCCCCTCCCTTTTCCCTTACCCTCCTTTTGCTCTCTCTCTCTCTCTCTCTCTCTCTCTCTCTCTCTCTCTCTCTCACCCTCCTCACTTTCTCCCTACCTCTCTTCCTCCCTCACTCCCTTCTCCTTTCCCGGAAGCTCTTCTTAAAGCCATGTTTCCAAGACTTGCTTCGGTGAGACCTTATCTCTCTACCTGGAGTGTGAGGGAGACAGTGTAGTGAGAGACAGTAGTCTGAGGGAGACAGTGTAGTGAGAGACAGTAGTCTGAGGGAGACAGTGTAGTGAGAAACAGTGTACTAAGGGAGACAGTGTACTAAGGGTGACAGTGTACTAAGGGTGACAGTGTACTAAGGGAGACAGTGTACTAAGGGTGACAGTGTACTAAGGGAGACAGTGTACTAAGGGTGACAGTGTACTAAGGGAGACAGTGTACTAAGGGAGACAGTGTACTAAGGGAGACAGTATACTAAGGGTGACAATGTACTAAGGGTGACATTGTACTAAGGGTGACAGTGTACTAAGGGAGACAGTGTACTAAGGGTGACAGTGTACTAAGGGAGACAGTGTACTAAGGGAGACAGTGTACTAAGGGAGACAGTATACTAAGGGTGACAATGTACTAAGGGTGACAGTATACTAAGGGTGACAGTGTACTAAGGGTGACATTGTACTAAGGGTGACAGTGTACTAAGGGTGACATTGTACTAAGGGTGACAGTGTACTAAGGGAGACAGTGTACTAAGGGTGACAGTGTACTAAGGGTGACATTGTACTAAGGGTGACAGTGTACAAAGGGTGACATTGTACTAAGGGTGACAGTGTACTAAGGGAGACAGTGTACTAAGGGTGACAGTGTACTAAGGGAGACAGTGTACTAAGGGAGACAGTGTACTAAGGGAGACAGTGTACTAAGGGTGACAGTGTACTAAGGGAGACAGTGTACTAAGGGTGACAGTGTACTAAGGGAGACAGTGTACTAAGGGTGACAGTGTACTAAGGGTGACAGTATACTAAGGGTGACAGTGTACTAAGGGAGACAGTGTACTAAGGGTGACAGTGTACTAAGGGTGACATTGTACTAAGGGTGACAGTGTACAAAGGGTGACATTGTACTAAGGGTGACAGTGTACTAAGGGAGACAGTGTACTAAGGGTGACAGTGTACTAAGGGAGACAGTGTACTAAGGGAGACAGTGTACTAAGGGAGACAGTGTACTAAGGGTGACAGTGTACTAAGGGAGACAGTGTACTAAGGGTGACAGTGTACTAAGGGAGACAGTGTACTAAGGGTGACAGTGTACTAAGGGTGACAGTATACTAAGGGTGACAGTGTACTAAGGGTGACAGTGTACTAAGGGTGACAGTGTACTAAGGGTGACAGTGTACTAAGGGTGACAGTGTACTAAGGGTGACAGTGTACTAAGGGTGACAGTGTACTAAGGGAGACAGTGTACTAAGGGTGACAGTGTACTAAGGGTGACAGTGTACTAAGGGTGACAGTGTACTAAGGGTAACAGTGTACTAAGGGTGACAGTGTACTAAGGGTGACAGTGTACTAAGGGTGACAGTGTACTAAGGGTGACAGTGTACTAAGGGTGACAGTGTACTAAGGGTGACAGTGTACTAAGGGTAACAGTGTACTAAGGGTGACAGTGTACTAAGGGTGACAGTGTACTAAGGGTGACAGTGTACTAAGGGTGACAGTGTACTAAGGGAGACAGTGTACTAAGGGAGACAGTGTACTAAGGGTGACAGTGTACTAAGGGTGACAGTGTACTAAGGGTGACAGTGTACTAAGGGTGACAGTGTACTAAGAAAGACAGTGTACTAAGGGTGACAGTGTACTAAGGGTGACAGTGTACTAAGGGTGACAGTGTACTAAGGGTGACAGTGTACTAAGAGAGACAGTGTACTAAGGGTGACAGTGTACTAAGGGTGACAGTGTACTAAGGGTGACAGTGTACTAAGGGTGACAGTGTACTAAGGGTGACAGTGTACTAAGAGAGACAGTGTACTAAGAAAGACAGTGTAATGAAGGTGACACTGTAGTGAAGGAAACTGAGGGAGGCAGTGTAGTGAAGGTGACTGAGGGAGACAGTGTAGTGAAGGTGACTGAGGGAGGCAGTGTAGTGAAGGTGACTGAGGGAGACAGTGTAGTGAAGGTGACTGAGGGAGACAGTGTAGTGAAGGTGACTGAGGGAGACAGTGTAGTGAAGGTGACTGAGGGAGACAGTGTAGTGAAGGTGACTGAGGGAGGCAGTGTAGTGAAGGTGACTGAGGGAGACAGTGTAGTGAAGGTGACTGAGGGAGACAGTGTAGTGAAGGTGACTGAGGGAGACAGTGTAGTGAAGGTGACAGTGTAGTATAAATAATAATAATAATAATTATTATAAATTCGGTTTATATAACCTGACTGTCTTCAGTACTGAAGAAAATACACAAGTTGTAGAAGGTTTTATATGGGCCAGTGTTTCTTTGTAGAGCTTTACCATGCTGTGTAGAGCTCTATCAGGCTGTTTCACTGTGTAGAGCTTTATCATGCTGTTTCATTGTGTAGAGCTTCATCATGCTGTTTCACTGTGTAGAGCTTTATCAGGCTGTTTCACTGTGTAGAGCTTTATCAGGCTGTTTCACTGTGTAGAGCTTTATCAGGCTGTTTCACTGTGTAGAGCTTTATCAGGCTGTTTCACTGTGTAGAGCTTTATCAGGCTGTTTCACTGTGTAGAGCTCTATCAGGCTGTTTCACTGTGTAGAGCTTTATCATGCTGTTTCACTGTGTAGAGCTTTATAATGCTGTTTCATTGTGTAGAGCTTCATCATGCTGTTTCACTGTGTAGAGCTTTATCAGGCTGTTTCACTGTGTAGAGCTTTATCAGGCTGTTTCACTGTGTAGAGCTTTATCAGGCTGTTTCCTTGTGTAGAGCTTCATGCTGTTTCATTGTGTAGAGCTCTATCAGGCTGTTTCACTGTGTAGAGCTTTATCAGGCTGTTTCATTGTGTAGAGCTTTATCAGGCTGTTTCACTGTGTAGAGCTTTATCAGGCTGTTTCACTGTGTAGAGCTTTATCAGGCTGTTTCACTGTGTAGAGCTTTATCAGGCTGTTTCATTGTGTAGAGCTTTACCATGCTGTGTAGAGCTCTATCATGCTGTTTCACTGTGTAGAGCTTTATCAGACTGTTTCACTGTGTAGAGCTTTATCAGGCTGTTTCACTGTGTAGAGCTTTATCAGGCTGTTTCACTGTGTAGAGCTCTATCAGGCTGCTTCACTGTGTAGAGCTTTATCATGCTGTTTCACTGTGTAGAGCTTTATCAGTCTGTTTCACTGTGTAGAGCTTTATCAGGCTGTTTCACTGTGTAGAGCTCTATCAGGCTGTTTCACTGTGTAGAGCTTTATCAGGCTGTTTCACTGTGTAGAGCTTTATCAGGCTGTTTCACTGTGTAGAGCTCTATCAGGATGTTTCACTGTGTAGAGCTTTATCATGCTGTTTCACTGTGTAGAGCTTTATCATGCTGTTTCATTGTGTAGAGCTTCATCATGCTGTTTCACTGTGTAGAGCTTTATCAGGCTCTTTCACTGTGTAGAGCTTTATCAGGATGCTTCACTGTGTAGAGTTTTATCAGGCTGTTTCACTGTGTAGAGCTTTATCAGGCTGTTTCATTGTGTAGAGCTTCATCATGCTGTTTCATTGTCTAGAGCTCTATCAGGCTGTTTCACTGTGTAGAGCTTTATCAGGCTGTTTCATTGTGTAGAGATTTATTAGGCTGTTTCACTGTGTAGAGCTTTATCAGGCTGTTTCACTGTGTAGAGCTTTATCAGGCTGTTTCAGTGTGTAGAGCTTTATCAGGCTGTTTCATTGTGTAGAGCTTTACCATGCTGTGTAGAGCTCTATCATGCTGTTTCACTGTGTAGAGCTTTATCAGGCTGTTTCACTGTGTAGAGGTCTATCAGGCTGCTTCACTGTGTAGAGCTTTATCATGCTGTTTCACTGTGTAGAGCTTTATCATGCTGTTTCACTGTGTACAGCTTTATCAGGCTGTTTCACTGTGTAGAGCTTTATTAGGCTGTTTCACTGTGTAGAGCTTTATCAGGCTGTTTCACTGTGTAGAGCTTTATCAGGCTGTTTCACTGTGTAGAGCTCTATCAGGCTGTTTCACTGTGTAGAGCTTTTTCATGCTGTTTCATTGTGTCGAGCTTCATCATGCTGTTTCACTGTGTAGAGCTTTATCATGCTGTTTCACTGTGTAGAGCTTTATCAGGCTGTTTCACTGTGTAGAGCTTCATCATGCTGTTTCACTGTGTAGAGCTTTATCAGGCTGTTTCACTATGTAGAGCTTCATCATGCTGTTTCACTGCGTAGAGCTTCATCATGCTGTTTCACTGCGTAGAGCTTTATTGTGCTATTTCGCTCTGTGTACGACTTTATCATGGCAGGTTTCACTGTGTTGAGCTTTATTAAGCTACACCTTGATAAAGCTCTGCTGTGGTTGCAGTTTACAGAAGCCTATGCTAAGATATTTTTAAATACCAATAACAACTAATATTTTTTCACAAATACGTAATAATTTTTATCTCCTTACTTAAGATATAATGCAATGTCTGTGTGTGAAAGTTTACTCTGCCATGTCAGACTCTCAGAGAACATTTTGACAAGCCTAGCTCCTCCTTATTGAAGTTTACTCAGCCATGTCAGACTCTCAGAGAACATTTTGACAAGCCTAGCTCCTCCTTATTGAAGTTTACTCAGCCATGTCAGACTCTCAGAGAACATTTTGACAAGCCTGGCTCCTCCTTATTGAAGTTTACTCAGCCATGTCAGACTCTCAGAGAACATTTTGACAAGCCTAGCTCCTCCTTATTGAAGTTTACTCAGCCATGTCAGACTCTCAGAGAACATTTTGACAAGCCTAGCTCCTCCTTATTGAAGTTTACTCAGCCATGTCAGACTCTCAGAGAACATTTTGACAAGCCTAGCTCCTCCTTATTGAAGTTTACTCAGCCATGTCAGACTCTCAGAGAACATTTTGACAAGCCTGGCTCCTCCTTATTAAAGTTTACTCAGCCATGTCAGACTCTCAGAGAACATTTTGACAAGCCTAGCTCCTCCTTATTGAAGTTTACTCAGCCATGTCAGACTCTCAGAGAACATTTTGACAAGCCTGGCTCCTCCTTATTGAAGTTTACTCAGCCATGTCAGACTCTCAGAGAACATTTTGACAAGCCTGGCTCCTCCTTATTAAAGTTTACTCAGCCATGTCAGACTCTCAGAGAACATTTTGACAAGCCTAGCTCCTCCTTATTGAAGTTTACTCAGCCATGTCAGACTCTCAGAGAACATTTTGACAAGCCTGGCTCCTCCTTATTGAAGTTTACTCAGCCATGTCAGACTCTCAGAGAACATTTTGACAAGCCTAGCTCCTCCTTATTGAAGTTTACTCAGCCATGTCAGACTCTCAGAGAACATTTTGACAAGCCTAGCTCCTCCTTATTGAAGTTTACTCAGCCATGTCAGACTCTCAGAGAACATTTTGACAAGCCTGGCTCCTCCTTATTGAAGTTTACTCAGCCATGTCAGACTCTCAGAGAACATTTTGACAAGCCTGGCTCCTCCTTATTGAAGTTTACTCAGCCATGTCAGACTCTCAGAGAACATTTTGACAAGCCTAGCTCCTCCTTATTGAAGTTTACTCACCCATGTCAGACTCTCAGAGAACATTTTGACAAGCCTAGCTCCTCCTTATTGAAGTTTACTCAGCCATGTCAGACTCTCAGAGAACATTTTGACAAGCCTGGCTCCTCCTTATTGAAGTTTACTCAGCCATGTCAGACTCTCAGAGAACATTTTGACAAGCCTGGCTCCTCCTTATTGAAGTTTACTCAGCCATGTCAGACTCTCAGAGAACATTTTGACAAGCCTGGCTCCTCCTTATTGAAGTTTACTCAGCCATGTCAGACTCTCAGAGAACATTTTGACAAGCCTGGCTCCTCCTTATTGAAGTTTACTCAGCCATGTCAGACTCTCAGAGAACATTTTGACAAGCCTGGCTCCTCCTTATTGAAGTTTACTCAGCCATGTCAGACTCTCAGAGAACATTTTGACAAGCCTGGCTCCTCCTTATTGAAGTTTACTCAGCCATGTCAGACTCTCAGAGAACATTTTGACAAGCCTAGCTCCTCCTTATTGAAGTTTACTCAGCCATGTCAGACTCTCAGAGAACATTTTGACAAGCCTAGCTCCTCCTTATTGAAGTTTACTCAGCCATGTCAGACTCTCAGAGAACATTTTGACAAGCCTGGCTCCTCCTTATTGAAGTTTACTCAGCCATGTCAGACTCTCAGAGAACATTTTGACAAGCCTGGCTCCTCCTTATTGAAGTTTACTCAGCCATGTCAGACTCTCAGAGAACATTTTGACAAGCCTGGCTCCTCCTTACTGAAGTTTACTCAGCCATGTCAGACTCTCAGAGAACATTTTGACAAGCCTAGCTCCTCCTTATTGAAGTTTACTCAGCCATGTCAGACTCTCAGAGAACATTTTGACAAGCCTAGCTCCTCCTTATTGAAGTTTACTCAGCCATGTCAGACTCTCAGAGAACATTTTGACAAGCCTGGCTCCTCCTTATTGAAGTTTACTCAGCCATGTCAGACTCTCAGAGAACATTTTGACAAGCCTGGCTCCTCCTTATTGAAGTTTACTCAGCCATGTCAGACTCTCAGAGAACATTTTGACAAGCCTGGCTCCTCCTTATTGAAGTTTACTCAGCCATGTCAGACTCTCAGAGAACATTTTGACAAGCCTGGCTCCTCCTTATTGAAGTTTACTCAGCCATGTCAGACTCTCAGAGAACATTTTGACAAGCCTGGCTCCTCCTTATTGAAGTTTATTCAGCCATGTCAGACTCTCAGAGAACATTTTGACAAGCCTAGCTCCTCCTTATTGAAGTTTACTCAGCCATGTCAGACTCTCAGAGAACATTTTGACAAGCCTGGCTCCTCCTTATTGAAGTTTACTCAGCCATGTCAGACTCTCAGAGAACATTTTGACAAGCCTGGCTCCTCCTTATTGAAGTTTACTCAGCCATGTCAGACTCTCAGAGAACATTTTGACAAGCCTGGCTCCTCCTTATTGAAGTTTACTCAGCCATGTCAGACTCTCAGAGAACATTTTGACAAGCCTGGCTCCTCCTTATTGAAGTTTACTCAGCCATGTCAGACTCTCAGAGAACATTTTGACAAGCCTGGCTCCTCCTTATTGAAGTTTACTCAGCCATGTCAGACTCTCAGAGAACATTTTGACAAGCCTGGCTCCTCCTTATTGAAGTTTACTCAGCCATGTCAGACTCTCAGAGAACATTTTGACAAGCCTGGCTCCTCCTTATTGAAGTTTACTCAGCCATGTCAGACTCTCAGAGAACATTTTGACAAGCCTGGCTCCTCCTTATTGAAGTTTACTCAGCCATGTCAGACTCTCAGAGAACATTTTGACAAGCCTGGCTCCTCCTTATTGAAGTTTACTCAGCCATGTCAGACTCTCAGAGAACATTTTGACAAGCCTAGCTCCTCCTTATTGAAGTTTACTCAGCCATGTCAGACTCTCAGAGAACATTTTGACAAGCCTGGCTCCTCCTTATTGAAGTTTACTCAGCCATGTCAGACTCTCAGAGAACATTTTGACAAGCCTGGCTCCTCCTTATTGAAGTTTACTCAGCCATGTCAGACTCTCAGAGAACATTTTGACAAGCCTGGCTCCTCCTTATTGAAGTTTACTCAGCCATGTCAGACTCTCAGAGAACATTTTGACAAGCCTAGCTCCTCCTTATTGAAGTTTACTCAGCCATGTCAGACTCTCAGAGAACATTTTGACAAGCCTAGCTCCTCCTTATTGAAGTTTACTCAGCCATGTCAGACTCTCAGAGAACATTTTGACAAGCCTGGCTCCTCCTTATTGAAGTTTACTCAGCCATGTCAGACTCTCAGAGAACATTTTGACAAGCCTAGCTCCTCCTTATTGAAGTTTACTCAGCCATGTCAGACTCTCAGAGAACATTTTGACAAGCCTAGCTCCTCCTTATTGAAGTTTACTCAGCCATGTCAGACTCTCAGAGAACATTTTGACAAGCCTGGCTCCTCCTTATTAAAGTTTACTCAGCCATGTCAGACTCTCAGAGAACATTTTGACAAGCCTAGCTCCTCCTTATTGAAGTTTACTCAGCCATGTCAGACTCTCAGAGAACATTTTGACAAGCCTGGCTCCTCCTTATTGAAGTTTACTCAGCCATGTCAGACTCTCAGAGAACATTTTGACAAGCCTGGCTCCTCCTTATTAAAGTTTACTCAGCCATGTCAGACTCTCAGAGAACATTTTGACAAGCCTAGCTCCTCCTTATTGAAGTTTACTCAGCCATGTCAGACTCTCAGAGAACATTTTGACAAGCCTGGCTCCTCCTTATTGAAGTTTACTCAGCCATGTCAGACTCTCAGAGAACATTTTGACAAGCCTAGCTCCTCCTTATTGAAGTTTACTCAGCCATGTCAGACTCTCAGAGAACATTTTGACAAGCCTAGCTCCTCCTTATTGAAGTTTACTCTGCCATGTCAGACTCTCAGAGAACATTTTGACAAGCCTGGCTCCTCCTTATTGAAGTTTACTCAGCCATGTCAGACTCTCAGAGAACATTTTGACAAGCCTAGCTCCTCCTTATTGAAGTTTACTCAGCCATGTCAGACTCTCAGAGAACATTTTGACAAGCCTAGCTCCTCCTTATTGAAGTTTACTCAGCCATGTCAGACTCTCAGAGAACATTTTGACAAGCCTGGCTCCTCCTTATTAAAGTTTACTCAGCCATGTCAGACTCTCAGAGAACATTTTGACAAGCCTAGCTCCTCCTTATTGAAGTTTACTCAGCCATGTCAGACTCTCAGAGAACATTTTGACAAGCCTGGCTCCTCCTTATTGAAGTTTACTCAGCCATGTCAGACTCTCAGAGAACATTTTGACAAGCCTGGCTCCTCCTTATTGAAGTTTACTCAGCCATGTCAGACTCTCAGAGAACATTTTGACAAGCCTAGCTCCTCCTTATTGAAGTTTACTCAGCCATGTCAGACTCTCAGAGAACATTTTGACAAGCCTGGCTCCTCCTTATTGAAGTTTACTCAGCCATGTCAGACTCTCAGAGAACATTTTGACAAGCCTAGCTCCTCCTTATTGAAGTTTACTCAGCCATGTCAGACTCTCAGAGAACATTTTGACAAGCCTAGCTCCTCCTTATTGAAGTTTACTCAGCCATGTCAGACTCTCAGAGAACATTTTGACAAGCCTGGCTCCTCCTTATTGAAGTTTACTCAGCCATGTCAGACTCTCAGAGAACATTTTGACAAGCCTAGCTCCTCCTTATTGAAGTTTACTCAGCCATGTCAGACTCTCAGAGAACATTTTGACAAGCCTAGCTCCTCCTTATTGAAGTTTACTCAGCCATGTCAGACTCTCAGAGAACATTTTGACAAGCCTGGCTCCTCCTTATTAAAGTTTACTCAGCCATGTCAGACTCTCAGAGAACATTTTGACAAGCCTAGCTCCTCCTTATTGAAGTTTACTCAGCCATGTCAGACTCTCAGAGAACATTTTGACAAGCCTAGCTCCTCCTTATTGAAGTTTACTCAGCCATGTCAGACTCTCAGAGAACATTTTGACAAGCCTGGCTCCTCCTTATTGAAGTTTACTCAGCCATGTCAGACTCTCAGAGAACATTTTGACAAGCCTGGCTCCTCCTTATTGAAGTTTACTCAGCCATGTCAGACTCTCAGAGAACATTTTGACAAGCCTGGCTCCTCCTTATTGAAGTTTACTCAGCCATGTCAGACTCTCAGAGAACATTTTGACAAGCCTAGCTCCTCCTTATTGAAGTTTACTCAGCCATGTCAGACTCTCAGAGAACATTTTGACAAGCCTGACAAGCTCCTCCTTATTGAAGTTTACTCAGCCATGTCAGACTCTCAGAGAACATTTTGACAAGCCTAGCTCCTCCTTATTGAAGTTTACTCAGCCATGTCAGACTCTCAGAGAACATTTTGAAAAGCCTGGCTCCTCCTTATTGAAGTTTACTCAGCCATGTCAGACTCTCAGAGAACATTTTGACAAGCCTGGCTCCTCCTTATTGAAGTTTACTCAGCCATGTCAGACTCTCAGAGAACATTTTGACAAGCCTGGCTCCTCCTTATTGAAGTTTACTCAGCCATGTCAGACTCTCAGAGAACATTTTGACAAGCCTGGCTCCTCCTTATTGAAGTTTACTCAGCCATGTCAGACTCTCAGAGAACATTTTGACAAGCCTGGCTCCTCCTTATTGAAGTTTACTCAGCCATGTCAGACTCTCAGAGAACATTTTGACAAGCCTAGCTCCTCCTTATTGAAGTTTACTCAGCCATGTCAGACTCTCAGAGAACATTTTGACAAGCCTGGCTCCTCCTTATTGAAGTTTACTCAGCCATGTCAGACTCTCAGAGAACATTTTGACAAGCCTGGCTCCTCCTTATTGAAGTTTACTCAGCCATGTCAGACTCTCAGAGAACATTTTGACAAGCCTGGCTCCTCCTTATTGAAGTTTACTCAGCCATGTCAGACTCTCAGAGAACATTTTGACAAGCCTGGCTCCTCCTTATTGAAGTTTACTCAGCCATGTCAGACTCTCAGAGAACATTTTGACAAGCCTGGCTCCTCCTTATTGAAGTTTACTCAGCCATGTCAGACTCTCAGAGAACATTTTGACAAGCCTGGCTCCTCCTTATTGAAGTTTACTCAGCCATGTCAGACTCTCAGAGATCATTTTGACAAGCCTGACAAGCCTAGCTCCTCCTTATTGAAGTTTACTCAGCCATGTCAGACTCTCAGAGAACATTTTGACAAGCCTGGCTCCTCCTTATTGAAGTTTACTCAGCCATGTCAGACTCTCAGAGAACATTTTGACAAGCCTGGCTCCTCCTTATTGAAGTTTACTCAGCCATGTCAGACTCTCAGAGAACATTTTGACAAGCCTGGCTCCTCCTTATTGAAGTTTACTCAGCCATGTCAGACTCTCAGAGAACATTTTGACAAGCCTGGCTCCTCCTTATTGAAGTTTATTCAGCCATGTCAGACTCTCAGAGAACATTTTGACAAGCCTGGCTCCTCCTTATTGAAGTTTATTCAGCCATGTCAGACTCTCAGAGAACATTTTGACAAGCCTGGCTCCCCCTTATTGAAGTTTACTCAGCCATGTCAGACTCTCAGAGAACATTTTGACAAGCCTGGCTCCTCCTTATTGAAGTTTACTCAGCCATGTCAGACTCTCAGAGAACATTTTGACAAGCCTGGCTCCTCCTTATTGAAGTTTACTCAGCCATGTCAGACTCTCAGAGAACATTTTGACAAGCCTAGCTCCTCCTTATTGAAGTTTACTCAGCCATGTCAGACTCTCAGAGAACATTTTGACAAGCCTGGCTCCTCCTTATTGAAGTTTACTCAGCCATGTCAGACTCTCAGAGAACATTTTGACAAGCCTGGCTCCTCCTTATTGAAGTTTACTCAGCCATGTCAGACTCTCAGAGAACATTTTGACAAGCCTGGCTCCTCCTTATTGAAGTTTACTCAGCCATGTCAGACTCTCAGAGAACATTTTGACAAGCCTGGCTCCCCCTTATTGAAGTTTACTCAGCCATGTCAGACCCTCAGAGAACATTTTGACAAGCCTGGCTCCTCCTTATTGAACTTTATTCAGCTATGTCAGACTCTCAGAGAACATTTTGACAAGCCTGGCTCCTCCTTATTGAAGTTTATTCAGCCATGTCAGACTCTCAGAGAACATTTTGACAAGCCTGGCTCCTCCTTATTGAAGTTTATTCAGCCATGTCAGACTCTCAGAGAACATTTTGACAAGCCTGGCTCCCCCTTATTGAAGTTTACTCAGCCATGTCAGACTCTCAGAGAACATGTTGACAAGCCTGGCTCCTCCTTATTGAAGTTTACTCAGCCATGTCAGACTCTCAGAGAACATTTTGACAAGCCTGGCTCCCCCTTATTGAAGTTTACTCAGCCATGTCAGACTCTCAGAGAACATGTTGACAAGCCTGGCTCCTCCTTATTGAAGTTTACTCAGCCATGTCAGACTCTCAGAGAACATTTTGACAAGCCTGGCTCCCCCTTATTGAAGTTTACTCAGCCATGTCAGACTCTCAGAGAACATTTTGACAAGCCTGGCTCCTCCTTATTGAAGTTTACTCAGCCATGTCAGACTCTCAGAGAACATTTTGACAAGCCTGGCTCCCCCTTATTGAAGTTTACTCTGCCATGTCAGACTCTCAGAGAACATTTTGACAAGCCTGGCTCCCCCTTATTGAAGTTTACTCTGCCATGTCAGACTCTCAGAGAACATTTTGACAAGCCTGGCTCCCCCTTATTGAAGTTTACTCTGCCATGTCAGACTCTCAGAGAACATGTTGACAAGCCTGGCTCCTCCTTATGGAAGTTTACTCAGCCATGTCAGACTCTCAGAGAACATTTTGACAAGGCTGGCTCCTCCTTATTGAAGTTTATTCAGCCATGTCAGACTCTCAGAGAACATTTTGACAAGCCTAGCTCCTCCTTATTGAAGTTTACTCAGCCATGTCAGACTCTCAGAGAACATTTTGACAAGCCTGGCTCCTCCTTATTGAAGTTTACTCAGCCATGTCAGACTCTCAGAGAACATTTTGACAAGCCTGGCTCCCCCTTATTGAAGTTTACTCAGCCATGTCAGACCCTCAGAGAACATTTTGACAAGCCTGGCTCCTCCTTATTGAACTTTATTCAGCTATGTCAGACTCTCAGAGAACATTTTGACAAGCCTGGCTCCTCCTTATTGAAGTTTATTCAGCCATGTCAGACTCTCAGAGAACATTTTGACAAGCCTGGCTCCTCCTTATTGAAGTTTATTCAGCCATGTCAGACTCTCAGAGAACATTTTGACAAGCCTGGCTCCCCCTTATTGAAGTTTACTCAGCCATGTCAGACTCTCAGAGAACATGTTGACAAGCCTGGCTCCTCCTTATTGAATTTTATTCAGCCATGTCAGACTCTCAGAGAACATTTTGACAAGCCTGGCTCCTCCTTATTGAAGTTTACTCAGCCATGCCAGACTCTCAGAGAACATTTTGACAAGCCTGGCTCCTCCTTATGGAAATGCAATATAAAAATCAGTAACATAATAAGATAAACAGTTGTATTATAATAATCAGTCAGTAATATAAGACAAATATGAAATTAATCCTACCGTAAGAAAAATTAATTATATAAATTAGTGATCCACCGCTAATATACACACAAAGATTTCAATTAGTGTAGATTGATGTAGATTGATGTTCTGGGCACATAGCTTTGAATGTTTCTGGAACTCAAAATCGTTGTTGATGATTGGGAAGGATTGGAAGGGGGGGGGTCACAGCTGCTCGTGAGTAAACAGTCGACGGCGTCCACATCACTATTATATTCTGCCGAGGAGAGGATGACTGATCCTCTGTTCACTACAATGTTGAAGTAGTTAATTAACCAGTCCTAAACCACTATGGACGCTGGTGTCGTTACAACTGGGAGAAGGTTGTTCGAATGGTGGGTAGTGGACCGTTTGGTCGGTTAAGTGTGGAGGGGGTGGGAACAGGGTAGTATTAAATAAGACAAAAAAAATCGTTTAAAAAAAGACTGTCATATAATGCAACATGTAGAATAAACTCATGCTAAATAATATGCCATGACAGGTATTTAAAAATGGCTTGTTGAATAATTAAACTAGCTGTTGACACACCAGTTTAGTCCCCGGCTCTGAGTACACTACAGTAGCAAGTAATATACGCAACAGACGGGTATGCATAAGTAATAATAATAAGAAGAAGAAGAGGAAGAAGAAGAAGAAGAAGAAGAAGAGGAAGAAGAAGAAGAAGAAGAAGAAGAAGAAGATCTATTTCTACAAGCACATGTACAAGGTATACAGACCATAGCTGACATCAATAACATACTACTATATAGAAAGCCACTTGTTATGCTGAGCAGTTTCTGAAAATTAGGGTAGTTTTATCCCAGGATTCGACCCACACCAGTCGACTAACACCCAGGTACCTATTTTACTGCTAGGTGAACAGGGACAGCAGGTGTCTTAAGGAAACACGTCCTAATGTTTTCAACCGTACTGGGGATTGACCCCCGGACCTCAGTGTGTGAGCTGAGTGCTCTAGCAGTCGAGATACAGGATATCTTAACTGCCTACCAAAGTTAGGTAAACTGATATACGTCACCCTCCCCGGGACTTGTGTCTCCCTTCAGCCCTAGAGGGTAACCCTGGGGGGAGGCGAATTATCTGACCATTATAACCTTGCGTTACACTCAGAAATGTTCTATTGAAAATCTCGTTCTAAAACTTGAGTTTCTATTAATGGATGCATACCAGTAGAGACAGCAAATGGGACCTTTATTTTTTACACAAATCAATTTTACAGGTTAAGCTGTTACCCAGGATGCCACCCACACCAGTCGACTAACGCCCAGGTACCTACTTGCTGCTGGGGGAACAGGAGCAGTAGGTGCAAGGAAACATGCCCAACGTTTCCACCCATACCGGGGAACGCACCACGGACACTCGGTGTGTGAGCTAGGTGTGTTACCAACCAAGCTACGGGACACCTTCAGAGGACCGGGAGGTACTCCCGCAACAAACAAGGTCAAGTCAAGCTAATTAACCTCCCGGACAAACATAACAGGGACACCATCCTGAGACAGAACGTTCTCTTTACTGCAGTGGCAAGATCTTGAGGCAGAACGTTCTCTTTACTACAGTGGCAAGATCTTGAAGCAGAACGTTCTCTTTACTACAGTGGCAAGATCTTGAGGCAGAACGTTCTCTTTACTACAGTGGCAAGATCTTGAGGCAGAACGTTCTCTTTACTACAGTGGCAAGATCTTGAGGCAGAACGTTCTCTTTACTACAGTGGCAAGATCTTGAGGCAGAACGTTCTCTTTACTGCAGTGGCAAGATCTTGAAGCTGAACGTTCTCTTTACTGCAGTGGCAAGATCTTGAGACAGAACGTTCTCTTTACTACAGTGGCAAGATCTTGAGACAGAACGTTCTGGACAGACGTAGCCAGGGACAAGTTCCTGCGATAGAATGCGAAACTGAATATTTTCCCCATTGTTGAATTTCTCAGCAGTGCACCACTTTGGTGTTGTATTCTTTGTGACTAAAAATATCAAGAATGATGGTCGCAATAACCTGGCTGGAATAATTCTCATATAACCCGCAGGACGGACAAAACCTCGTCATAGATTTCCTCACCTAAATGTAGGTTTGTTTTTTGTGTATGACTAAGAATATACATGGGTGTTTTTGCGAGTATATCTGCGTCGGGAAATATGCATATATTCTTGCTGTGGACTACTTAGTGTAGAGAAGCACTTTTATGTTTCTCATTTTGATTGATATACCTTGAGTGTATACTGGTATGTAGCACCTTAAGGGAGATAGCTGTCTTCATGCCCTTGTGAGGTTCTTCATCTAGAAGGGTACTGGAGGACTGTGGTTGCTGGGGTTCCTTGATTATCATCCCTGGAGGGTTCTTGAGGACCTTTACTGGAGGGTTCTTGAAGGACCTTTACTGGAGGGTTCCTGAAGGATCTTTACTGGAGGGTTCCTGAAGGATCTTTACTGGAGGGTTCTTGAAGGACCTTTACTGGAGGGTTCCTAAAGGACCTTTACTGGAGGGTTCCTGAAGGACCTTTACTGGAGAATTCCTGAAGGACCTTTACCGGAGGATTCTTGAAGGACCTTTACTGAAGGATTCTTGAAGGACCTTTACTGGAGGGTTCCTGAAGGACCTTTACTGGAGGGTTCCTGAAGGACCTTTACTGGCGGGTTCCTGAAGGACCTTTACTGGAGGGTTCCTGAAGGACCTTTACTGGAGGGTTCCTGAAGGACCTTTACTGGAGGGTTCCTGAAGGACCTTTACTGGAGGGTTCCTGGAGGACCTTGACTGGAGGGTTCCTGAAGGACCTTTACTGGAGGATTCCTGAAGGACCTTTACTGGAGGGTTCCTGAAGGATCTTTACTGGAGGGTTCCTAAAGGACCTTTACTGGAGGGTTCCTGAAGGACCTTTACTGGAGGGTTCCTGAAGGACCTTTACTGGAGGGTTCCTGAAGGACCTTTACTGGAGGGTTCCTGAAGGACCTTGACTGGAGGGTTCCTGAAGGACCTTGACTGGAGGGTTCCTGAAGGATCTTTACTGGAGGGTTCTTGAAGGACCTTTACTGGAGGGTTCCTGAAGGACCTTGACTGGAGGGTTCCTGAAGGATCTTTACTGGAGGGTTCCTGAAGGACCTTTACTGGAGGGTTCTTGAAGGACCTTTACTGGAGGGTTCCTGGACCAATCCTTCACCTCTTTGGATCAAACATGATTGCCTCCCATTCCTCACACGACTGTGTGCCCCTACGGGTTTATCGCCTTCCCCAGCGAGAACAGCACTACAACCATTATTAATACTAATTGGTGTGTGTGTGTGAGGGACGCAATCGTGTAAAACTTCCGTCCCGGTGTTTACTCGTAATTAACAGTGAGGATTTAGTGGTAATTAAAGGAGTTTGTGAGCTCTGAGGCGGACATTTCTCAGTGTCTAGGATGGTTACTACCTCCTCACCATCGTTCTTCATCCTCCCTAATTTCTACAGATTTATATATATATATATATATATATATATATATATATATATATATATATATATATATATATATATACAAGATCACAGTAAACAGGTGATATCACAATATGTAAAACAACCACTGTGAAAAAAACAGTGAAACTCCACTCGCATTCGTGATTTCTCACATTATCAAGGAACTGTAAAAATAAAAGATCAACAGGAAGACATATAAAAACGAGACTACACCTCACAGTCACCTCACAACACCTGACGTTTTATGATGATGAAGGTGGAGCACAGGTTATATTCTACCCAAGCATTAAGAATTTAACTTGTCTAATGTATCTTAAATTCTTCCCAAATTTGATTAATTATAAATGAATTTAATTTGCATAACCCAAAAGCAATATTCATATTTTCAAAACTATTTTTTTAAGAAACAGAGCATTAGAACCCTGTCCAGTTCTAATGTTATATTTACCTTGTTTTAACCCAAGTCCAAGACTTTTACCAGTTTGACCGTAGTAAACTTTATCACATGTTGAACAAGGGATCTTGTAGACACAACCCGACAGTTTTTCTGGGTGAATTTTTTTTATCAAAATTTTTTTTTGCTGTATGAAGATTTTTAAATACAACTGTGATATTAAAATTTCTAAGTAGAGAAGGTATATCAACCAAGTTTTCATGGTAAGGGAGAACCAACATAATGTAGGTTGAATAAGGTTGGTTGTCCCCTTTTGAATTGTAAAAAGTATTATGGTCAAGTCCGCTGACAGGCGTCGGCGGACTAGACTGAAGACAGACACTCGCTACTCTTCCCGTGAGTCAGTTCACCTCCAGCAGAGCTGCGGAGTAGACCTTCCGTGAGTTGTACTACGTAGACACGCGCAAGTTCCGGTGCTTGTCTTGAGACGCCGCTGTTTCTCTCGACGCAAAGATAAGCTTGATAATGCTCTACACGGAGAACACTGCTTGATAAAGCCTGACGCAGAGATAAGCTTGATTTGATAAAGCTCCATACATAGCGAAACTTGGCTTGATAAAGCTCTAAACACAGGGAAGCATGATTTCATAAAGCTCTACAGAGAAGAAACATAGCTTAAGCTCTGTACACAATTTGATAAAGCTCTACACAGAGCGAAACGTTGCTTAATAAAGCTCTACACAGAAACTGCTTAATAAAGCTCTACACAGAGCTAAACGTGCTTAATAAAGCTCTAACACAGCGAAACGTTGCTTAATTAAGCTCTCCACAGCGAAACGTTGCTTAATAAAGCTCTCCACAGCGAAACGTTGCTTAATAAAGCTCTACACAGAAACTGCTTAATAAAGCTCTACACAGAGCGAAACGTGCTTAATAAAGCTCTACACAGAGCGAAACGTGACTTAATAAAGCTCGACACTGAGGGAAACGCTCAGCTTAGAGCTCGTACGTTATTCTATTTAAAAGCAAAATACTTGAAACCAGTGCTAGCGAAAGGCTCTTGATCCAGGGAGGTTGCAGCTAAACCCTCCCTCCCGCTCCTCGGATCAAGCCTGAGTGCCTCTCTTTTCACCCTCACCACTCTCCCTCACCCCTCTCCCTCATCACTCTCCCTCACTACTCACCCTCACCACTCACCCTCACCACTCTCCCTCACCACTCGCCCCTCACCACCCACCCTCACCACTCTCCCTCACCACTCCCTCATCACTCTCCCTCACCACTCACCCTCACCACTCACCCTCACCACTCTCCCTCACCACTCTCCCTCACCACTCTCCCTAACCACTCTCCCTCACCACTCTCCCTCACCACTCTCCCTCACCACTCACCCTCACCACTCACCCTCACCACTCTCCCTCACCACTCTCCCTCACCACTCACCACTCACCCTCATCACTCACCCTCATCACTCACCCTCATCACTCACCCTCATCACTCACCCTCACCACTCACCCTCATCACTCACCCTCATCACTCACCCTCATCACTCACCCTCATCACTCACCACTCACCCTCATCACTCACCCTCATCACTCACCCTCACCACTCACCCTCATCACTCACCCTCATCACTCACCCTCACCACTCTCCCTCACCACTCACCCTCACCACTCACCCTCACCACTCACCCTCATCACTCACCCTTATCACTCACCCTCATCACTCACCCTCACCACTCACCCTCATCACTCACCCTCATCACTCACCCTCATCACTCACCCTCATCACTCACCCTCATCACTCACCCTCACCACTCACCCTCATCACTCACCCTCATCACTCACCCTCATCACTCACCCTCATCACTCACCCTCATCACTCACCACTCACCCTCACCACTCACCCTCATCACTCACCCTCATCACTCACCACTCACCCTCACCACTCACCCTCATCACTCACCCTCATCACTCACCACTCACCCTCATCACTCACCCTCATCACTCACCCTCACCACTCACCCTCATCACTCACCCTCATCACTCACCCTCACCACTCTCCCTCACCACTCACCCTCACCACTCACCCTCACCACTCACCCTCATCACTCACCCTCATCACTCACCCTCATCACTCACCCTCACCACTCACCCTCACCACTCACCCTCATCACTCACCCTCATCACTCACCCTCATCACTCACCCTCATCACTCACCACTCACCCTCACCACTCACCCTCATCACTCACCCTCATCACTCACCACTCACCCTCACCACTCACCCTCATCACTCACCCTCCTCACTCACCACTCACCCTCATCACTCACCCTCACCACTCACCCTCACCACTCACCCTCACCACTCACCCTCACCACTCACCCTCACCACTCACCCTCACCACTCACCCTCACCACTCACCCTCACCACTCACCCTCAACACTCACCCTCACCACTCACCCTCACCACTCACCCTCACCACTCACCCTCACCACTCACCCTCAACACTCACCCTCAACACTCACCCTCAACACTCACCCTCAACACTCTACCTCACCACTCACCCTTCGTCATATTTTCTGCCAAATTGCTTTTATAGCACATTTAGGTAAATTGTGGCGCTTCACAGTTGCTAACGTTCAGTGTACACGAGTAATGTTGTGTCAACATGCACACTTCCTGTGTGTATATATATATATATATATATATATATATATATATATATATATATATATATATATATATATATATATATATATATATATATGTGTGGTGCCGAATAGGCAGAACTTGCGATCTTGGCTTAAATAGCAACGCTCATCTTGCCATATAGGACAAGTGAAAATTTGTGTATGCAATAATTTCGCCAAAATCATTCTGAACCTAACGAAAAAAATATATTTCACTGTGTTTGTTTAGTATTAAATTATTGTAAACAATTTAAAATATATTTATTTGGGTTAGGCTAAAATAAATTGCGCTTGTTATAATATGGTTAGGTAAGTTTTCTAAGTTCCTTTTGGTGCAAAATTATAAATTTTTACATCAACATTAATGAAAAAAATATATCTTCAAACGTATAAGAGAAAATTTCAGAAAGGACTTAATTTTAAATGAGTTCTTGCTAATTGACCAGTTTTACATATTCGGCACGACATTATATATATATATATATATATATATATATATATATATATATATATATATATATATATATATATATATATATATATATATATATATATATATGCAATAAGATCACAGTAAACAGGTGATTTCAGGAACTATAGTTCCTTGATAATGTGAGTAGTCACGAAAGCGCTTGGAATTTCTCTATTCTTTCAGAGTGGTTGTTTTGCATATATATATATATATATATATATATATATATATATATATATATATATATATATATATATATATATATATATATATATTCAGCCTTTTGATAAATTTAAGAATGAAAACATAGTGTTGTTACCAGCAAGTGAATGTAATAGTTAAGTTTTATATGAGTTAATTATCACTGTAAGGTGAACACACACCTCCACGACTTTATTACCTGCAATTATAATTCATAAAATCTTGGTATTTTTAAGCCGTGTTGTTATTTTATTCTCCTGAGGTGTATGTCTCGTATTTATTAAAGTGTGTTTGGTGGTAAATAGGTTACATGCAGCCTTAATGACCCTCGTGTAGTCGATAGGCTATTAAACCCATTAAATCATGTTACTCTTTGTATGACATTGGTGACGGTCTACTAGTCAGGGATGAACATTGTCATAAGATAGTGTTCAGTGGTGGCAGCCCTGGGTCTGGGGCGCGACAAGCCCATGTGTCTAAAGACACAGGAAGGTTGGGCAATTGATGTATCTTTGGCAGACCATGGCAGTGGGTTATTGGACTCGCGCGGCAGGCCACTGGCTAAGGTGCAGCCCTTCCATAGGTGAGACACCTGTTGCTCACTTCATAGGCTCCACTTGGGCTACTCCACAGCAAGCAAAACACTTCAGATTGCTAAGGAAGAAGGCATAATGTTCCACAGATTTCTAGACGGGGTTAAGGTCTGTCGAGGTCAGACTTGATAAAGGTTTTTACGTGTGCTCGTACATGCCTGTTGGCTAGTTACTCCAGCCAGTAATACCAGAGACAGTAAAAAGCAATACCAGGGGAGACAGTAACAACACCAGAGATAGTAACAAGTAATACCTGGGGAGACAGTAACACCAGGGGAGACAGTAACAATACCAGGGGGGGACAGTGACACACAGTAATACCAGGGGAGACAGTAACAAGTAATACCAGGGGAGACAGTAACAAGTAATACCAGGGGTGACAGTAACACATAGACAGTAACACCAGGGGAGACAGTAACAGATAGACAATAATACCAGGGAAGACAGTAACACACACACAGTAATACACAGACAGTAACATGGTAACAGAGGCTGTGACAGCATGACTGGTGATCGACAGTAACGTGGTGACAGGCTGTGACAGCATAACAGACGGGTGATCGACAGTAACGTGGTGACAGGCTGTGACAGCATGACAGGCTGGTGATCGACAGTAACATAGACAGTAATGTGGTGACAGGCTGTGACAGCATAACAGACTAGTGGCTGGGAAGGATACCTGTGACACTCTTATCACCTGTCACCCTTAATAATGTACTGTGGCCTCCTCTCTCTCTCTCTCTCTCTCTCTCTCTCTCTCTCTCTCTCTCTCTCTCTCTCTCTCTCTCTCTCTCTCTCCCCTTTCCCCCCTGCAAGGGGCTCTTGATCTGAGGAATTGGAGTCGCTTTTCTCCACGGGGGTCAAACCAATTTACCTCCCATGATCCAGGCTAAGACCATCCCTACGGGTTTTACGCTTCTCCATACTAATAATATTTGAGAAATCACGCGATTCTTCGTCAAGCTCTTGAAGTTACTGTAGTGGTGGTGTCAAGGGCTTGTAGTTACTGTAGTGGTGGTGTCAAGGGCTTGTAGTTACTGTAGTGGTGGTGTCAAGGGCTTGTAGTTACTGTAGTGGTGGTGTCAAGGGCTTGTAGTTACTGTAGTGGTGGTGTCAAGGGCTTGTAGTTACTGTAGTGGTGGTGTCAAGGGCTTGTAGTTACTGTAGTGGTGGTGTCAAGGGCTTGTAGTTACTGTAGTGGTGGTGTCAAGGGCTTGTAGTTACTGTAGTGGTGGTGTCAAGGGCTTGTAGTTACTGTAGTGGTGGTGTCAAGGGCTTGAAGTTACTGTAGTGGTGTCAAGGGCTTGTAGTTACTGTAGTGGTGGTGTCAAGGGCTTGTAGTTACTGTAGTGGTGGTGTCAAGGGCTTGTAGTTACTGTAGTGGTGGTGTCAAGGGCTTGTAGTTACTGTAGTGGTGGTGTCAAGGGCTTGTAGTTACTGTAGTGGTGTCAAGGGCTTGTAGTTACTGTAGTGGTGTCAAGGGCTTGTAGTTACTGTAGTGGTGGTGTCAAGGGCTTGTAGTTACTGTAGTGGTGTCAAGGGCTTGTAGTTACTGTAGTGGTGTCAAGGGCTTGTAGTTACTGTAGTGGTGTCAAGGGCTTGTAGTTACTGTAGTGGTGTCAAGGGCTTGTAGTTACTGTAGTGGTGTCAAGGGCTTGTAGTTACTGTAGTGGTGTCAAGGGCTTGTAGTTACTGTAGTGGTGGTGTCAAGGGCTTGTAGTTACTGTAGTGGTGGTGTCAAGGGCTTGTAGTTACTGTAGTGGTGGTGTCAAGGGCTTGTAGTTACTGTAGTGGTGGTGTCAAGGGCTTGTAGTTACTGTAGTGGTGTCAAGGGCTTGTAGTTACTGTAGTGGTGGTGTCAAGGGCTTGTAGTTACTGTAGTGGTGGTGTCAAGGGCTTGAAGTTACTGTAGTGGTGTCAAGGGCTTGTAGTTACTGTAGTGGTGGTGTCAAGGGCTTGTAGTTACTGTAGTGGTGGTGTCAAGGGCTTGTAGTTACTGTAGTGGTGGTGTCAAGGGCTTGTAGTTACTGTAGTGGTGGTGTCAAGGGCTTGTAGTTACTGTAGTGGTGTCAAGGGCTTGTAGTTACTGTAGTGGTGTCAAGGGCTTGTAGTTACTGTAGTGGTGGTGTCAAGGGCTTGTAGTTACTGTAGTGGTGTCAAGGGCTTGTAGTTACTGTAGTGGTGTCAAGGGCTTGTAGTTACTGTAGTGGTGTCAAGGGCTTGTAGTTACTGTAGTGGTGTCAAGGGCTTGTAGTTACTGTAGTGGTGTCAAGGGCTTGTAGTTACTGTAGTGGTGTCAAGGGCTTGTAGTTACTGTAGTGGTGGTGTCAAGGGCTTGTAGTTACTGTAGTGGTGGTGTCAAGGGCTTGTAGTTACTGTAGTGGTGGTGTCAAGGGCTTGTAGTTACTGTAGTGGTGGTGTCAAGGGCTTGTAGTTACTGTAGTGGTGTCAAGGGCTTGTAGTTACTGTAGTGGTGGTGTCAAGGGCTTGTAGTTACTGTAGTGGTGTCAAGGGCTTGTAGTTACTGTAGTGGTGTCAAGGGCTTGTAGTTACTGTAGTGGTGGTGTCAAGGGCTTGTAGTTACTGTAGTGGTGGTGTCAAGGGCTTGTAGTTACTGTAGTGGTGGTGTCAAGGGCTTGTAGTTACTGTAGTGGTGGTGTCAAGGGCTTGTAGTTACTGTAGTGGTGGTGTCAAGGGCTTGTAGTTACTGTAGTGGTGGTGTCAAGGGCTTGTAGTTACTGTAGTGGTGTCAAGGGCTTGTAGTTACTGTAGTGGTGTCAAGGGCTTGTAGTTACTGTAGTGGTGGTGTCAAGGGCTTGTAGTTACTGTAGTGGTGTCAAGGGCTTGTAGTTACTGTAGTGGTGTCAAGGGCTTGTAGTTACTGTAGTGGTGTCAAGGGCTTGTAGTTACTGTAGTGGTGTCAAGGGCTTGTAGTTACTGTAGTGGTGTCAAGGGCTTGTAGTTACTGTAGTGGTGTCAAGGGCTTGTAGTTACTGTAGTGGTGGTGTCAAGGGCTTGTAGTTACTGTAGTGGTGTCAAGGGCTTGTAGTTACTGTAGTGGTGGTGTCAAGGGCTTGTAGTTACTGTAGTGGTGTCAAGGGCTTGTAGTTACTGTAGTGGTGGTGTCAAGGGCTTGTAGTTACTGTAGTGGTGTCAAGGGCTTGTAGTTACTGTAGTGGTGTCAAGGGATTGTAGTTACTGTAGTGGTGTCAAGGGATTGTAGTTACTGTAGTGGTGGTGTCAAGGGCTTGTAGTTACTGTAGTGGTGGTGTCAAGGGCTAGTAGTTACTGTAGGGGTGGTGTCAGTGGCTTGTAGTTACTGTAGTGGTGTCAAGGGATTGTAGTTACTGTAGTGGTGGTGTCAAGGGCTTGTAGTTACTGTAGTGGTGTCAAGGGATTGTAGTTACTGTAGTGGTGGTGTCAAGGGATTGTAGTTACTGTAGTGGTGGTGTCAAGGGCTAGTAGTTACTGTAGTGGTGGTGTCAATGGCTTGAGGTTACTGTAATAGTGGTGTCAAGGGCTTGTAGTTACTGTAGTGGTGTCAAGGTATTGTAGTTACTGTAGTGCTGGTGTCAAGACCTTGTAGTTCCTGTGGTGGTGGTGGTGTCAAGGGCTTGTAGTTACTGTAGTGGTGGTGTCAAGGGTTTGTAGTTACTGTAGTGGTGTCAAGGGATTGTAGTTACTGTAGTGGTGTCAAGGGATTGTAGTTACTGTAGTGGTGTCAAGGGATTGTAGTTACTGTAGTGGTGGTGTCAAGGGCTTGTAGTTACTGTAGTGGTGGTGTCAAGGGCTTGTAGTTACTGTAGTGGTGGTGTCAAGGGCTAGTAGTTACTGTAGTGGTGGTGTCAATGGCTTGTAGTTACTGTAGTGGTGTCAAGGGATTGTAGTTACTGTAGTGGTGGTGTCAAGGGCTTGTAGTTACTGTAGTGGTGTCAAGGGATTGTAGTTACTGTAGTGGTGGTGTCAAGGGCTTGTAGTTACTGTAGTGGTGGTGTCAAGGGCTAGTAGTTACTGTAGTGGTGGTGTCAATGGCTTGAGGTTACTGTAATAGTGGTGTCAAGGGCTTGTAGTTACTGTAGTGGTGTCAAGGTATTGTAGTTACTGTAGTGCTGGTGTCAAGACCTTGTAGTTCCTGTGGTGGTGGTGGTGTCAAGGGCTTGTAGTTACTGTAGTGGTGGTGTCAAGGGCTTGTAGTTACTGTAATAGTGGTGTCAAGGGCTTGTAGTTACTGTAGTGTCGAGGTCTTGTAGTTACTGCAGTGCTGGTATCAAGGGCTTGTAGTTCCTGTGGTGGTGGTGGTGTCAAGGGCTTGTAGTTATTGTAGTGGTAGTGTCAAGGGCTTATAGTTCCTGTGGTGGTGTCAAGCGTTTGTAGTTACTATAGTGGTGGTGTCAAGCGCTTGTAGTTACTGTAGTGGTGGTGTCAAGTGCTTGTAGTTGCTATGGTTTTGCTGTCAAGCGCTTGTAGTTATTGTAGTGGTGGTGTCAAGCGCTTGTAGTTGCTGTGCTGGTGTCAAGCGCTTGTAGTTACTGTGCTGGTGTCAAGCGCTTGTAGTTACTGTGCTGGTGTCAAGCGCTTGTAGTTATTGTGCTGGTGTCAAGCGCGCGTAGTTACTGTGGTGATGGTGTCAAGCGCTTGTAGTTACTGTGGTGGTGGTGTCAAGCGCTTGTAGTTACTGTGGTGGTGTCAAGCGCTTGTAGTTACTGTGATGTCAAGCCTTGTAGTTACTGTAGTGGTGTCAAGGGCTTGTAGTTACTCTAGTGGTGGTGTCAAGGTCTTGTAATTACTGTAGTGGTGGTGTCAAGGGCTTATAGTTCCTGTGGTGGTGTCAAGCGTTTGTAGTTACTATAGTGGTGGTGTCAAGCGCTTGTAGTTACTGTAGTGGTGGTGTCAAGTGCTTGTAGTTACTATGGTTTTGCTGTCAAGCGCTTGTAGTTATTGTAGTGGTGGTGTCAAGCGCTTCTAGTTACTGTGCTGGTGTCAAGCGCTTGTAGTTACTGTGCTGGTGTCAAGCGCTTGTAGTTACTGTGCTGGTGTCAAGCGCGTATAGTTACTGTGGTGGTGGTGTCAAGCGCTTGTAGTTACTGTGGTGGTGGTGTCAAGGGCTTGTAGTTACTGTGGTGGTGTCAAGCGCTTGTAGTTACTGTGATGTCAAGCCTCGTAGTTACTGTAGTGGTGTCAAGGGCTTGTAGTTACTATAGTGGTGGTGTCAAGGGTTTGTAGTTCCTGTGGTTGTGTCAAGCGCTTGTAGTTACTGTGGTGGTGGTGGGGCCAAGCGCTTGTAGTCACTGTGGTGTCAAACGCTTGTAATTACTGTGGTGATGGTGTCAAGCGATTGTAGTTGCTGTTGGTGGTGTCAAGCGCTTGTAGTTGCTGTGGTGGTGGTAGTGCTGGTAGTTACCGTGGTGGTGGTGGTAGTTGCTGTTGTGGTGATGCTGGTACTTACTGTGGTGGTGGTGCTGCTGTTAGTGGTGGTAGTTACCGTGGTGGTGCTGGTAGTGGTTGTAGTTACGGTGGTGGTGGTAGTGCTGATAGTTACTGTAGTGGTGGTCCTGGTAGTGGTGGCGCTTTTAGTGGTGGTAGTTACCGTGGTGGTGCTGGTAGTTACCGTGGTGGTGGTGCTGGTAGTGGTGGTAGTTACCGTGGTGGTGCTGGTAGTGGTGGTAGTTACCGTGGTGGTGGTGCTGGTAGTTACCGTGGTGGTGGTGCTTGTAGTGTTGGTAGTTACCGTGGTGGTGGTGGTGCTGATAGTTACTGTGGTGGTGGTGCTGGTAGTTACTGTGGTGGTGGTAGTTACCGTGGTGCTGGTAGCGGTGGTAGTTACCGTGGTGCTGATGGTGATAGTTACTGTGGTTGTGGTGGTAGTTACCGTGGTGCTGGTAGTGGTTGTAGTTACTGTGGTGAAGATAGTGGTGGTAGTTACCGTGGTGCTGGTAGTGGTGGTAGTTATCGTGGTGCTGGTAGTAGTTACGAGTGGTGCTTGTGGTGGCAGTTACCGTGGTGCTGGTGGTGGTGCTGGTAGTGGTGGTAGTTACCGTGGTGGTGCTGGTAGTGGTGGTAGTTACGGTGGTGGTGGTACTGATAGTGGTGGTAGTTACGGTGGTTGTGCTGGTAGTGGTGTTAGCTACCGTGGTGGTGGTGCTAGTGCTGGTAGTTGCCGTGGTGGTGGTGCTGGTAGTGGTGGTAGTTACCGTAGTGGTGGTGGTGGTAGTTACCGTAGTGGTTGTGTTGGTAGTGGTGGTAGTTACCGTGGTACTGGTAGTGGTGGTAGTTTCCGTGGTGCTGGTAGTGGTGGCAGTTACCGTGGTGGTGGTGTTGGTAATGATAGTTACTGTGGTGGTGGTGCTGGTAGTGGTGGTAGTTACCGTGGTGCTGGTAGTGGTGGTAGTTACCGTAGTGGTGGTGTTGGTCGTGGTGGTAGTTACCGTGGTGGTGGTGTTGGTAATGGTGACAGTTACTGTGGTGGTGGTGCTGGTAGTGGTGGTAGTTACCGTGGTGCTGGTAGTGGTGGTAGTTACCGTGGTGTTGGTAGTTACCGTGGTGGTGGTGCTGGTAGTTACCGTGGTGGTGGTGCTGGTAGTGGTGGTAGTTACCGTGGTGGTTGTGGTGCTGATAGTTACTGTGGTGGTGGTGCTGGTAGTTACTGTGGTGGTGGTAGTTACCGTGGTGCTGGTAGCGGTGGTAGTTACCGTGGTGGTGGTGGTGATAGTTACTGTGGTGGTGGTAGTTACCGTAGTGCTGGTAGTGGTTGTAATTACCGTGGTGGTGGTGGTGATGCTGGTAGTGGTTGTAATTACCGTGGTGGTGCTGATAGTTACTGTGGTGGTGGTACTGGTAGTGGTGGTGCTTTTAGTGGTGGTAGTTACCGTGGTGCTGGTAGTGGTGGTAGTTACCGTGTTGCTGGTAGTGGTGGTAGTTACCGTGGTGCTGGTAGTAGTTACCATGGTGCTTGTGGTGGTAGTTACCGTGGTGCTGGTGGTGGTGGTGGTGGTGCTGGTAGTGGTGGTAGCTACCGTGGTGGTGGTGCTGGTAGTGGTGGTAGTTACGGTGGTGGTGGTGCTGGTAGTGGTGGTAGTTACCGTGGTGGTGCTGGTAGTGGTGGTAGTTACCGTGGTGGTGGTGCTAGTGCTGGTAGTGGTGGTAGTTACCGTGGTGGCGGCGCTAGTGCTTGTAGTGGTGGTAGTTACCGTGGTGGTGGTGCTGGTAGTGGTGGTAGTTACCGTGGTGGCGGTGCTAGTGCTGGTAGTGGTGGTAGTTACCGTGGTAGTAGTGCTAGTAGTGGTGGTAGTTACCGTGGTGGTAGTGCTAGTAGTGGTGGTAGTTACCGTGGTGGTGGTGCTGGTGCTGGTAGTGGTGGTAGTTACCGTGTTGCTGGTAGTGGTGGTAGTTACCGTGGTTCTGGTAGTGGTGGTAGTTACCGTGGTGCTGGTAGTAGTGGTGGTGCTAGTAGTTACTGTGGTGGTGGTGCTGGTAGTAGTGGTGGTGCTAGTAGTTACTGTGGTGGTGGTGCTGGTAGTGGTGGTAGTTACCGTGGTGCTGGTAGTGGTGGTAGTTACCGTGGTGCTGGTAGTGGTGGTAGTTACCGTGTTGATGGTAGTGGTGGTAGTTACCGTGGTGCTGGTAGTGGTGGTAGTTACCGTGTTGCTGGTAGTGGTGGTAGTTACCGTGGTGCTGGTAGTGGTGGTGCTAGTAGTTACTGTGGTGGTGCTGGTAGTGGTGGTAGTTACCGTGGTGCCGGTAGTGGTGGTAGTTACCGTGGTGCTGGTAGTGGTGGTGGTGCTAGTAGTTACTGTGGTGGTGGTGCTGGTAGTGGTGGTAGTTACCGTGGTGCTGGTAGTGGTGGTAGTTACCGTGGTGCTGGTAGTGGTGGTAGTTACCGTGGTGCTGGTAGTGGTGGTAGTTACCGTGGTGCTGGTAGTGGTGGTAGTTACCGTGGTGCTGGTAGTGGTGGTAGTTACCGTGGTGCTGGTAGTGGTGGTGCTAGTAGTTACTGTGGTGGTGGTGCTGGTAGTGGTGGTAGTTACCGTGGTGCCGGTAGTGGTGGTAGTTACCGTGGTGCTGGTAGTGGTGGTGGTGCTAGTAGTTACTGTGGTGGTGGTGCTGGTAGTGGTGGTAGTTACCGTGGTGCTGGTAGTGGTGGAAGTTACCGTGGTACTGGTAGTGGTGGTAGTTACCGTGGTGCTGGTAGTGGTGGTAGTTACCGTGGTGCTGGTAGTGGTGGTAGTTACCGTGGTGCTGGTAGTGGTGGTAGTTACCGTGGTGCTGGTAGTGGTGGTGGTGCTAGTAGTTACTGTGGTGGTGGTGCTGGTAGTTACTGTGGTGGTGGTGCTGGTAGTGGTGGTAGTTACCGTGGTGCTGGTAGTGGTGGTAGTTACCGTGGTGCTGGTAGTGGTGGTAGTTACCGTGGTGCTGGTAGTGGTGGTAGTTACCGTGGTGCTGGTAGTGGTGGTAGTTACCGTGGTGCTGGTAGTGGTGGTAGTTACCGTGGTGCTGGTAGTGGTGGTGCTAGTAGTTACTGTGGTGGTGGTGCTGGTAGTGGTGGTAGTTACCGTGGTGCCGGTAGTGGTGGTAGTTACCGTTGTGCTGGTAGTTGTGGTGGTGCTAGTAGTTACTGTGGTGGTGGTGCTGGTAGTGGTGGTAGTTACCGTGGTGCTGGTAGTGGTGGTAGTTACCGTGGTGCTGGTAGTTGTGGTGCTAGTAGTTACTGTGGTGGTGGTGCTGGTAGTGGTGGTAGTTACCGTGGTGCTGGTAGTGGTGGTGGTGCTAGTAGTTACCGTGGTGCTGGTAGTGGTGGTAGTTACCGTGGTGCTGGTAGTGGTGGTAGTTACCGTGGTGCTGGTAGTGGTGGTAGTTACCGTGGTGCTGGTAGTAGTGGTGGTGCTAGTAGTTACTGTGGTAACGCCATAATACACCAACAATCGTTAAGTTTTCGTTACCTTTCTTGTTTTATCTCTTGTTCCACACTTCGTACATCTTACTTGTCTCCCTCTAATTATATTTATAATCAGATCATCTCACATTATAAAACTGATTCTGACTTCAAAACGTCAAATGTTACTTACGTTTTATCAATGCATTAGCAGTTTTTTTTAATTGCACGTTGATTGTACTGGACATTAAATTAAATAACTTTGTGTAAAATTTTTAAAAGTATTTATAATTGAGTTGGTGAAGTGTTTGGTGTGGTTGGTTACTGGAGATAAATGTAATAACATAGTTGTATGGTAAATGAGGCAGTGAAGGCAAGATTGAGTGGCGGTGTGTGGCAACGACTGGATGGTTAACTCTGGGGGTTGATTTAAACCCTATTGACTATACTAGTTTATTGAGGGCTACACCTAACTCCATTTCCCCACCAGGTAAGGACACTGTAATCCTTTAAAAATGGGGATTCGAGGGAACTCCCAGCAGCGCATATACGCTGGGAGAAATACGCACCTGGGTGAGTATATCCTGTGGTGGCAACGTGATGGGCCAGGATGTAAACAACTGGTGGAGCCAGTGTATAATGTTCTGTCTGTGAGGGAGACTCGCTCTCTCCTCCCTAGCTAAACACCCTTCAATAAATCTAATTCTAGAGCGTATCAGCGGGTGATACAGTGTGCTGTGTTCGGGTGACCTTGTCACTCTGCTGGGTCAAGGTGAGTGACCTCCTTCATCGTCTCTGGCGGTGGGGGAAGTATATTGTTTAGTGGTTCGAATTGGATGGCCAGGTGATTCAATTTTTTCGTTTGTTCGTGTTTGAAGGTGGGTAGTTAGTATGTTGTTTGTCCAGTCACACGGTGGTGGGTGACGCTTACGCTCAAGGCTTGAGTTTTAATATTAATCTTAATAATAAAATTATTATTATTATTATTACAATAATGTTACGCCAGGGAATTTTGGCACTTGTAATAAACCTAGTCATCACTTAATAATTATATATATATATATATATATATATATATATATATATATATATATATATATATATATATATATATATATATATATATCACAGCTGGCGCCCGAGTTCGTGTTAGATACTCCTCAGGGAAATGAGTGCTGAAGGCTCGATCCTCCATCCTGTAATCTCTCTGCTTACCAGACCAATCAGACGCACGTAGTGCTAGTCTTATTGATGTGTGATTAATCAGATTGTTGGTGATGGGATAGCAATAGCTGGCAATGTGTGTGTGTGTGTGTGTGTGTGTGTGTGTGTGTGTGTGTGTAGTGTGGCCGGACGTATCTCCTATCCAAGTGTTACATCCGTTCCTGCTGCCGGATACATGTTGCAGTATTTTCCTTAAATTTATGGGGAAATGCTAAACCCGTAGATGTCATACAGTTCTCTGGGAAGTGAAAGGTGATCAGATTCGATCCGAGGAAGAGGATGGGTAGGTCCAGTTCCGACCGTGGACTGGATTACTCTTAGTGTTTTGTGTTGTGAATGTCAAGGTCGTTCCCCAAGATCGTTCACTCCTTCAGTCGTTCTCCAAGGTCGTTCATTTCTTTCAGTCGTTCCAAAGGTCGTTCACTTCCTTCAGTCGTCTCCATTATTAAAGGTGGAGGATGGATCCTCCATCATTATTAAAGGTGAAGGATGGATCCTCCATTATTAAAGGTGGAGGATGGATCCTCTATCACTATTAAAGGTGGAGGATGGATCCTCCATTATTAAAGGTGGAGGATGGATCCTTCATTATTAAAGGTGGAGGATGGATCCTTCATTATTAAAGGTGGAGGATGGATCCTTCATTATTAAAGGTGGAGGATGGATCCTTCATTATTAAAGGTGGAGGATGGATCCTCCATTATTAAAGGTGGAGGATGGATCCTTCATTATTAAAGGTGAAGGATGGATCCTCCATTATTAAAGGTGGAGGATGGATCCTCTATCACTATTAAAGGTGAAGGATGGATCCTTCATTATTAAAGGTGGAGGATGGATCCTCCATTATTAAAGGTGAAGGATGGATCCTCCATCATTATTAAAGGTGGAGGATGGATCCTCCATCATTATTAAAGGTGGAGGATGGATCCTCCATCATTATTAAAGGTGGAGGATGGATCCTCCATTATTAAAGGTGAAGGATGGATCCTCCATCATTATTAAAGGTGGAGGATGGATCCTCCATTATTAAAGTTGGAGGATGGATCCTCCATTATTAAAGGTGAAGGATGGATCCTCCATTATTAAAGGTGAAGGATGGATCCTCCATCATTATTAAAGGTGGAGGATGGATCCTCCATTATTAAAGGTGAAGGATGGATCCTCCATCATTATTAAAGGTGGAGGATGGATCCTCCATTATTAAAGGTGGAGGATGGATCCTCCATTATTAAAGGTGAAGGATGGATCCTCCATTATTAAAGGTGAAGGATGGATCCTCCATCATTATTAAAGGTGGAGGATGGATCCTCCATTATTAAAGGTGAAGGATGGATCCTCCATCATTATTAAAGGTGGAGGATGGATCCTCCATTATTATTAAAGGTGAAGGATGGATCCTCCATTATTAAAGGTGGAGGATGGATCCTCCATCATTATTAAAGGTGAAGGATGGATCCTCCATCATTATTAAAGGTGGAGGATGGATCCTCCATCATTATTAAAGGTGGAGGATGGATCCTCCATTATTAAAGGTGGAGGATGGATCCTCCATTATTAAAGGTGAAGGATGGATCCTCCATCATTATTAAAGGTGGAGGATGGATCCTCCATCATTATTAAAGGTGGAGGATGGATCCTCCATTATTAAAGGTGAAGGATGGATCCTCCATCATTATTAAAGGTGGAGGATGGATCCTCCATTATTAAAGGTGAAGGATGGATCCTCCATCATTATTAAAGGTGGAGGATGGATCCTCCATTATTATTAAAGGTGAAGGATGGATCCTCCATCATTATTAAAGGTGGAGGATGGATCCTCCATCATTATTAAAGGTGAAGGATGGATCCTCCATCATTATTAAAGGTGGAGGATGGATCCTCCATCATTATTAAAGGTGAAGGATGGATCCTCCATCATTATTAAAGGTGGAGGATGGATCCTCCATCATTATTAAAGGTGGAGGATGGATCCTCCATCATTATTAAAGGTGGAGGATGGATCCTCCATCATTATTAAAGGTGGAGGATGGATCCTCCATCATTATTAAAGGTGGAGGATGGATCCTCCATTATTAAAGGTGGAGGATGGATCCTCCATCATTATTAAAGGTGGAGGATGGATCCTCCATCATTATTAAAGGTGAAGGATGGATCCTCCATCATTATTAAAGGTGGAGGATGGATCCTCCATCATTATTAAAGGTGGAGGATGGATCCTCCATCATTATTAAAGGTGGAGGATGGATCCTCCATCATTATTAAAGGTGGAGGATGGATCCTCCATCATTATTAAAGGTGGAGGATGGATCCTCCATTATTAAAGGTGAAGGATGGATCCTCCATCATTATTAAAGGTGGAGGATGGATCCTCCATCATTATTAAAGGTGGAGGATGGATCCTCCATCATTATTAAAGGTGGAGGATGGATCCTCCATTATTAAAGGTGAAGGATGGATCCTCCATCATTATTAAAGGTGAAGGATGGATCCTCCATCATTATTAAAGGTGGAGGATGGATCCTCCATCATTATTAAAGGTGGAGGATGGATCCTCCATTATTAAAGGTGAAGGATGGATCCTCCATCATTATTAAAGGTGGAGGATGGATCCTCCATCATTATTAAAGGTGGAGGATGGATCCTCCATTATTAAAGGTGGAGGATGGATCCTCCATCATTATTAAAGGTGGAGGATGGATCCTCCATCATTATTAAAGGTGGAGGATGGATCCTCCATCATTATTAAAGGTGGAGGATGGATCCTCCATTATTAAAGGTGAAGGATGGATCCTCCATCATTATTAAAGGTGGAGGATGGATCCTCCATCATTATTAAAGGTGGAGGATGGATCCTCCATTATTAAAGGTGAAGGATGGATCCTCCATCATTATTAAAGGTGGAGGATGGATCCTCCATCATTATTAAAGGTGGAGGATGGATCCTCCATTATTAAAGGTGGAGGATGGATCCTCCATCATTATTAAAGGTGGAGGATGGATCCTCCATCATTATTAAAGGTGGAGGATGGATCCTCCATTATTAAAGGTGAAGGATGGATCCTCCATCATTATTAAAGGTGGAGGATGGATCCTCCATCATTATTAAAGGTGGAGGATGGATCCTCCATTATTAAAGGTGAAGGATGGATCCTCCATCATTATTAAAGGTGGAGGATGGATCCTCCATCATTATTAAAGGTGGAGGATGGATCCTCCATTATTAAAGGTGAAGGATGGATCCTCCATCATTATTAAAGGTGAAGGATGGATCCTCCATCATTATTAAAGGTGAAGGATGGATCCTCCATCATTATTAAAGGTGAAGGATGGATCCTCCATCATTATTAAAGGTGAAGGATGGATCCTCCATCATTATTAAAGGTGAAGGATGGATCCTCCATCATTATTAAAGGTGAAGGATGGATCCTCCATCACTATTAAAGGTGAAGGATGGATCCTCCATCATTATTAAAGGTGGAGGATGGATCCTCCATCATTATTAAAGGTGAAGGATGGATCCTCCATCATTATTAAAGGTGAAGGATGGATCCTCCATCACTATTAAAGGTGAAGGATGGATCCTCCATCATTATTAAAGGTGGAGGATGGATCCTCCATCATTACTAAAGGTGAAGGATGGATCCTCCATCATTATTAAAGGTGAAGGATGGATCCTCCATCACTATTAAAGGTGAAGGCTGGATCCTCCATCATTATTAAAGGTGGAGGATGGATCCTCCATCATTATTAAAGGTGGAGGATGGATCCTCCATTATTAAAGGTGAAGGATGGATCCTCCATCATTATTAAAGGTGGAGGATGGATCCTCCATCATTATTAAAGGTGGAGGATGGATCCTCCATTATTAAAGGTGAAGGATGGATCCTCCATCATTATTAAAGGTGGAGGATGGATCCTCCATTATTAAAGGTGAAGGATGGATCCTCCATCATTATTAAAGGTGGAGGATGGATCCTCCATCATTATTAAAGGTGAAGGATGGATCCTCCATCATTATTAAAGGTGAAGGATGGATCCTCCATCATTATTAAAGGTGAAGGATGGATCCTCCATCATTATTAAAGGTGAAGGATGGATCCTCCATCACTATTAAAGGTGAAGGATGGATCCTCCATCATTATTAAAGGTGGAGGATGGATCCTCCATCATTATTAAAGGTGAAGGATGGATCCTCCATCATTATTAAAGGTGAAGGATGGATCCTCCATCACTATTAAAGGTGAAGGATGGATCCTCCATCATTATTAAAGGTGAAGGATGGATCCTCCATCATTATTAAAGGTGAAGGATGGATCCTCCACTATTACACACAATTACATAGTTTACTTCACCCTTCAAGTGCTTTTTGATCCAAGAAAGTGGCTCAGTCACTTTTTCGCTGTATTCTCTTCAAGATTGATGGACTGATTACATCGACTCCAGGCTGAGGGACTGATTACCTCAAACTCCTTCTGATCTTCACCATTCTTCTTTGCCTAGGACTGATGAAGCCACTGTGTGGCGTAACGTTTCCACAATAAAGATACCCAAATGTTGCTCGTGTTTCTAATTTATCAACTTACCGGTTCTCTGAACCATTTATCTTCAGTTTTATTCTTGTGTTTACTAATGGGCTTCGTCTGTCCTCAAGATTATCTATTCCTCGCCTATGACACTAAGTCTCCATACTATTGAGAGTCTAATGGTTGTAATTATAACCCTATTTGTTTAATGGGGTGACCGGGTAAGCTAGTGGAAGGCTTCGGTCAGATGATCCAAAGCTCCAGCTGTGGGGCCATCATATGACTAAGACCCGCGTCAGGAAACACTTATCCTGTTTCCTGACTAATCTTACTTAACCTAACTTAGCGTCAGCTTCAGTTGTTTCAGACTATAGAAGTAAAACTCTTCTCCAGGACGAGGGACTGACTACCTGAAAACTACGCCTTCAAGAGTGTTGAATTTATTACATCTTTTATACATCTCTACTGGTTCTGCTGCCTGCTCTGTACTCGACTAAAGACGCCTGCTGTGTAGGTGAAACGTTTCTGTATAAGAGATGTTTCAACGAGACGCTGTCTGTGAAGGCCAGAAGGGTACAACATAGTTTCGTAGAGGACCAACATGACAAAAGGGAACATTGTTAGTGTCAGCAATGCGAACACTTTTGTGTTCTTAAATTCTGTGGGATAGAGAACAGCCACCTTAGGCTCTTATAGCAGGAGGAGCAGGAAATTAACTAGACACCGGATGTATTAGTGACAGATGTGTGAACTAGATTACCATGAAGTGTATTAGCGTGGAGAAATGCGAGTCTGATATCTAGAGGACCAAAGGTCGTGTTTAGATTTTGTAGGATGGCGTTATAAGACAGGAATTTTTTGGAGAAGTGGGGTTAGGAGAGAATAATATCCGCTTAGCACAGAAGTAGACAGAGTTGATGAAATCGGGAGGATAGCCAAGGCGAAGAAAAATAGATCTGTGAAGAGTGTGAATATCCAAGTCAAGAAATTGATCGTCACGGATGTGTAGGGCGAAGAGGAAGACAAATAAGTTTTCCCTCTTAAGTGTTGGATGTTAGTGAACTGTTCCAACCTCGGCATTGTGTCTCATTCTCTGATAGTGGCTCTGAAAGGGATGTTTTACGTAAATAACGACGTTTCGGTCCGACTTAGACCATTAACTAGTCACACACGAAGGTAAGGGATTCAGTATATATACGAAATGAGGGCAGGGACGGGACCAAGAGAGGAAGAAGAAGAAGAAGAAAGATTGAAGCAGAGAGAATGTAAGTTACGTTACACTTTCGTTTTAGTTGCAGTTCAGGATAATACATTTCACTCATCAGTGTGTTTATTTTATCTTTGCAACTCTAGAGTTGTAATGTGGTGGGCAGACAGGATTTCCCGTCTAAAAATATCTATTTTTTTAGTCGTAAATCCTCCCCTCTCCAGCTACAAAAAATCATTAGCTTCCAGGGGTTGACCAGAGGGCTATAAATTCATACGATATATAACTATGGTGTTCAAAAATAGATGTGTTGTAAGTTACTGTACAAATCTGTAAGACCTGATTTTATATATAAAAAATGTAAAGCGTGTTTTAAATTTTAGATTATTTTCAGCGGTTATTTACACACTGAAGAAGGAGTTTGAGGTAATCAGTCCCTCAGCCATGAGTCGATGTAATCAGTCCATCAGTCTCTTCAAGGCTAAGGGACTGATTACCTCAATCTCCCTCTGATCTTCACTGTTCTTTGTACTGGACTGATGAAGCCAAAGCGTGGCAAAACGTTTTCTCAATATAGATCCCCAAGTGTTGCACTTGTGTCAAATTTATAATTTTACACATGTTTCTCAACACCTGTTGCTGCTGCCGTTTACCCTGGCAGCAAGTAGGTACCTTGGTGGTTGTCCAGCAGCAAGTAGGTACCTTGGTGGTTGTCCAGCAGCAAGTAGGTACCTTGGTGGTTGTCCAGCAGCAAGTAGGTACCTTGGTGGTTGTCCAGTGCTGTAGGTCGCATCCACTGGGGAGGTAGGGGAAGAGGAATGAAGTATCCAGGTGAAAATAAAGCCAGTCTGATGATATGGCTTTATGGGTTTATCTTAGCTTTAACCCCGAGGGTTAAAAATCCCAAACAACAGCTTCTAATATTAAAAAAAAGAGAATTAAATAGTAGCTTATATATATATATATATATATATATATATATATATATATATATATATATATATATATATATATATATATATATATATATATATATGTGTGTGTGTGAGTGTGTGAGTGTGTACTCACCTATTTACTCACCTATTTGTGGTTGCAGGGGTCGAGTCCTAGCTCCTGGCCCCGCCTCTTCACCGGTTGCTACTAGACCCTCTCTCTCCCCGCTCCATGAGCTTTATCAAACCTCGTCTTAAAACTGTGTATGGTTCCTGCCTCCACTACGTCATTTTCTAGGCTATTCCACTGCCTTACAACTCTATGACTGAAGAAATACTTCCTACTATCTCTCTGACTCATTTGTGTCTTCAACTTCCAATTGTGGCCTCTTGTTTCTGTGTCCCCTCCCTGGAACATCCTGTCCTTGTCCACCTTGTCTATTCCACGCAGTATTTTATATGTCGTTATCATGTCTCCCCTGACCCTCCTGTCCTCCAGTGTCGTCAGGCCGATTTCCCTTAATCTTTCTTCATAGGACATTCCCCTTAGCTCTGGAACTAACCTTGTTGCAAACCTTTGTACTTTCTCTAGTTTCTTGACGTGCTTTATCAAGTGCGGGTTCCAAACAGGTGCTGCATACTCCAGTATGGGCCTGACATACACGGTGTACAGTGTCTTGAATGATTCCTTACTAAGGTGTCGGAATGCTGTTCTCAGGTTTGCCAGGCGCCCATATGCTGCAGCAGTTATCTGATTGATGTGTGCTTCCGGAGACATGCTCGGTGTTATACTCACCCCAAGATCTTTCTCCTTGAGTGAGGTTTGCAGTCTTTGGCCACCTAGCCTATACTCTGTCTGTGGTCTTCTGTGCCCTTCCCCTATCTTCATGACTTTGCATTTGGCAGGATTAAATTCGAGAAGCCATTTGCTGGACCAGGTGTCCAGTCTGTCCAGGTCTCTTTGAAGTCCTGCCTGGTCCTCATCAGATTTAATTCTCCTCATTAACTTCACATCATCTGCAAACAGGGACACTTCTGAGTCTAACCCTTCCGTCATGTCGTTCACATATACCAAAAATAGCACTGGTCCTAGGACCGACCCCTGTGGGACCCCGCTCGTCACAGGTGCCCACTGTGATACATCATTACGTACCATGACTCGTTGTTGCCTCCCTGTCAGGTATTCTCTGATCCATTGCAGTGCCCTTCCTGTTATATGCGCCTGATGCTCTAGCTTCTGCACTAATCTCTTGTGAGGAACTGTGTCAAAGGCCTTCTTGCAGTCCAAGAAGATGCAATCAACCCACCCCTCTCTCTCTTGTCTTACTTCTGTTATTTTATCATAAAACTCCAGAAGGTTTGTGACACAGGATTTGCCTTCCGTGAATCCGTGCTGGTTGGCATTTATACTCCTGTTCCGTTCCAGGTGCTCCACCACTCTCCTCCTGATAATCTTCTCCATAATTTTGCATACTATACACGTCAATGACACAGGTCTATAGTTTAGTGCCTCTTTTCTGTCTCCTTTTTTGAAAATGGGAACTACATTTGCTGTCTTCCATACCTCAGGTAGTTGCCCAGTTTCCAGGGATGTGTTGAAGATTGTGGTAAGTGGTATGCACAACATATCTGCTCCCTCTCTAAGGACCCATGGAGAGATGTTGTCCGGTCCCATTGCCTTTGAGGTATCGATGTCCCTTAGCAGTTTCTTCACCTCCTCCTCATCTGTATGTATGTCGTCCAACACTTGTTGGTGTATTCCTTGTTGGTGTCCCCATCTGGTCTGTCCCCCCAGAGTCCTTCCTGTCTCTACTGTAAATACTTCCTTAAATCTCGTGTTGAGCTCCTCACATACCTCTTGATCGTTTCTTGTGAGTTCCCCACCTTCTTTCCTCAGCCTTATCACCTGGTCCGTGACTGTTGTCTTCTTCCTAATGTGGCTATACAGCAGTTTCGGGTCAGATTTGACTTTCGATGCTATGTCGTTTTCATACTGTCTCTGGGCCTCCCTCCTTATCTGCGCATACTCGTTTCTGGCTCTTCTACTAATCTCCTTGTTTTCCTGGGTCCTATGCCTCCTGTACCTTTTCCATTCTCTGTTGCACTTAGCTTTTGCCTCCCTACACCTTCGGGTAAACCAAGGACTCGTCTTGGTCTTCCTATTATTTCTGTTTCCCTTGGGAACAAAACTTTCCTCTGCCTCCTTGCACTTTGTTGCCACATATTCCATCATCTCGTTTACTGATTTTCCTACCATTTCTCTGTCCCACTGAACCTCCTGCAGGAAGTTTCTCATACCTGTGTAGTCCCCCCTTTTATAGTTTGGCCTGTCCCCTTCAGTTCCTGTTACCTTCTCCACTTGTAACTCTACTATATAGTCAAAACTCAGAACCACATGATCGCTAGCTCCAAGGGGCCTCTCGTAAGTGATGTCCTCGATGTCTGAACTGCTCAGGGTGAACACAAGATCCAGTCTTGCTGGCTCATCCTCCCCTCTCTCTCTGGTTGTGTCCCTGACATGTTGATGCATGAGGTTTTCAAGTACCACATCCATCATCTTTGCTCTCCATGTTTCGGGACCCCCATGTGGCTCCAGGTTTTCCCAGTCGATCTCCCTGTGGTTGAAATCGCCCATTACCAGTAACTTTGCTCTGCTCGAGTGAGCTCTTCTTGCCACCTCAGCCAGTGTGTCCACCATCACCCTGTTGTTTTCTTCGTACTCCTCTCTTGGCCTCCTGCAGTTCTGTGGTGGGTTATACATCACTCCAATGACTACTTTATGTTCTCCGGACTGAATTGTACCTACAATGTAGTCTCTTTCTCCAATCA
>NC_091335.1:9010571-9018071 GCF_038502225.1 Cherax quadricarinatus | reverse complement strand
GTTGCGGTTGCAGGCGTCAAGTCACAGCTCCTGGCCCCGCCTTTTCATTGGGCGCTACTAAGTCACTCTTCCTGCTCCATGAGCTTTATCGTACCTCTTCTTAAAGCTATGTATGGATCCTGCCTCCACTAAATCACTTCTCAGACTATTCCACTTCCTGACAACTCTGTGACTGAAGAAATACTTCCTAACATCCCTGTGGTTCATCTGAGTCTTCAACTTCCAACTGTGACCCCTTGTTGCTGTGTCACATCTCTGGAACATCTTGTCTCTGTCCACCTTGTCGATTCCTCTCATTATTGTATATGTCACTATATATCCCCCCTATCTCTCCTGTCCTCCAGCATCGTCAACTCGATTCCCCATAACCTCTCCTCGTAGGACATGCCCCTTAGCTCCGGGATTAGTCTTGTTGCAAACCTTTGCATTTTCTCTAATTTCCTTACATGCTTGGCTAGGTGTGGGGTTCCAAACTGGTGCTGCGTACTCCAATATAGGCCTGACATACACGGTGTACAGGATCCTGAACGATTCCTTATTGAAATGTCGGAATACTATTCTTAAGTTTGCTAGGCGCCCATATGCTGCCGCAGTTATTTGGTTGATGTGCGCCTCATGAGATGTGTCCAGTGTTAAACTCACCTCAAGATCCTTTTCCTTGAGTGAGGTTTGTAGTCTCTGGCCCCCTAGACTGTACTCCGTCTGCGGTCTTCGTTGCCCTTCCCCAATCTTTATGACTTTACACTTGGTGGGGTTGAACTCCAGGAAACAGTTGCTGGACCAGGCCTGCAGCCTGTCCAGATCCCTTTGTAGTTCTGCTTGGTCCTCGTCCGACTGAGTTCTTCTCATCAACTTCACATCATCTGCAAACAGGGACACTTCTAAGTCTATTCCTTCCCTCAGGTCTTTCACAAATACCAGAAACAGCACCGGTCCTAGGACTGACCCCTGTGGAACCCCGCTCATCACAGGCGCCCACTCTGACATCTCATCACGTACCTTGACTCTCTGATGTCTTCCCGACAGGTATTCTCTGATCCAGTGCAGTGCCTTCTTTGTTATACACGCTTAGTCCTCCAGCTTATGCACAAATCTCTTGGATGGAACTGTGTCAAAAACTTCCCTATATTCCAAGAAAACGCAGTCTACCCACCTCTCTCTCTCTCTCTCTCTCTCTCTCTCTCTCTCTCTCTCTCTCTCTCTCTCTCTCTCTCTCTCTCTCTCTCTCTCTCTCTCTCTCTCTCTCTCGTCTTACTGCTGTCACCCTGTCATAGAACTCCATTTGGTTTGTGACACAGGATATCCCGTCCCTGAAACCGTGCTGGTTGTCGTTGATAAGCTCATTCCTTTCTAGGTGCTCCACTACTCTTCTCCTGATAATCTTCTCCATGACTTTACATACTATATATGTCAGTAACACTGGTCTGTAGTTGAGAGCTTCGTGTCTGTCTCCTTTTTTAAAAATTGGGACTACATTTGCTGTCTTCCATACCTCAGGTAGTCTCCCTGTTTCGATAGATGTGTTAAAGATTGTTGCTAGTGGCACACATAGTGTCTCTGCTCCCTCTCTCAGGACCCATGGAGAAATGTTATCCGGCCCCATCGCCTTTGAGGTATCTAGCTCGCCTAGCAGCCTCTTCACTTCCTCCTCGGTTGTATGTGTTACGTCCAACACTTAACAGTGTACCCCACCTCTCCGTCTTTCCGTAGTCCCTTCTGTCTCCTCTGTGAACACTTCTTTTAATCTCATGTTGGGCTCCTCACATACTTCTCGGTCGTTTCTTGTGATCTCCCCTTCTTTCCTCAGCCTGATTACCTGGTCCTTGACTATTGTTTTCCTCCTGATGTACAACAGCTTTGAGTCAGATTTGGCTTTCGCTGCTATGTCATTTTCGTATTGTCGTTGGGCCTCCCTTCTTACTTGTGCATATTCATTTCCTGCTCTACGACTGCTCTCCTTATTCTCCTGGGTCCTTTGCCTTCTGTACCTCTTCCATTTTCTAGCACACTTAGTTTTGGCCTATCTACACCTTTGAATGAACCAAGGGCTCATCCTGGCCTTCTCGTTATTTCTGTCACCCTTGGGTACAAACCTCTCCTCAGCTTCCTTGCATATTGTTGTCACATATTCCATCATCTCATTTACTGACTTCCCTGCTAGTGCTCTACCCCACTGAACCTCGTGCAGGAAATTCCTCATGCTCTGTAGACTTCTCGCTTGTAGTTTGGCTTCGTTCATCCTGCCCTTAGTGCTTTCCTCTCCACTTGTAACTCTGCGTATTCGAAGCTTCGAACCACGTGGTCACTGGCCCCGAGGGGTCTTCCATATGTGATGTCCTCAATATCTACACTACTCATGGTGAATACTAGGTCCAGTCTTGCTAGTTCATCCTCTCCTCTCCTCTCTGGCAGTGTCCCTTAGTGTTGGTACATGAGGTTTTCCAGTACCACCTCCATCATTTTAGCCCTTCACGTTACTGGACCCCCATGTGGGTGCAAAATTTCTCAGTCAATTTCTTTTTGATTGAAGTCACCCACAGTCAGTAGCTTTGCCCTGCTTACATGAGCTCTTCTGGCCCTTTCAGCCAGTGTGTCAACCATCGCTTTGTTACTTTCATCATACTCTTGCCTTGGCCTATTGCTGTTGTGTGGTGGGTTATACATCACTGCAATTACCACCTTGGGATCTCCAGGCTGAAGTGTTCCTATTATATAGTCTCTTGCTTCTCCTCTGTCTCCTCTCTCCAGCTCATCAAAATCCCATTGGTTTCTGATGAGCAGTGCCACTCCTCCACCCCCTCTGTCTTTCCTCAGGATCTGATATCCCGTTGGAAAGATGGCATCTGTTGTCATTCCTGTGAGCTTGGTTTCGGTGAGAGCTATGATGTCCAGTGATGCCTCTTTTTTTCTTTCGTGCCACTCCTCCCACTTATTCGTTATTCCATCAGCATTGGTATACCATACCTTCAGTTTCCTCTCCAACACTGTATTTTGGGGGTGGGTGGGGGGCCTGGTAGTGTGCTGTGGGATTCTGCAGCATAGTGTGGGGTGGGTGCTGTATGTGTGGATTATGGTTTGTGTTGCAATAATGTGTTTGGCTGTGGGGTTCTGATGATGGTTCTGTGTGTGCTTGCACTTGTTGCTCTGCTTGGCTCTGGTTATTCTCTGCTAACTCTGTCCTTGTCTCTCTTCCTAGCCCCTTTCGTTTCTGTGTCTTCTCCTTCAGCTGCTGTCGTTCTGTTGTTGTTCTGTCGCTGTCTAGGAACACCCTCTTGTATGTTGATGATTCCTTCAGCCGTGGTTTCTCGTGCAGGATCCTCTTCCGCACTATTTCTCTCTTGAAAATCATTTTGACCAGCCGATTTCTTCCCTTCAGGTACCCTCCTATTCTCTGAAAATTTACTATCTCAGTCATATCCTCCTTGCCTATTTCTTTGATGATGTCTTCTTTCTCTCCTCCTCCCATTGCCTTTCCCTCTGTGCCTCTGGGTCCCGTTTGTGCATAGCGATTGTCTCCCTTATTTTTTCCTGTAAATCTTGGTGGCATGATCGTGCCTGTGCACGTGACCTGTCCCCTTCTCGTTCTCCCCCCTCACTTCCTGCTGTCCCTACATTCTTCGGCATTGCTTGGTGGACTAATAGGGCCTTAGCGTAAGTCTTGTCTCCTTCCTTACCATTGGGCTCCTCGTTTAAAAGGGATGTACCTGCTTCAGATGCCATGTCTCTAGGGCCCCTATCCTGGCTTCTACGGCTTCAACTTGTGTGTGTACTCACCTAGTTGAGGTTGCGGGGGTCGAGTCCGAGCTCCTCTGTGTGTACTCACCTAGTTGTACTCACCTAGTTGAGGTTGCGGGGGTCGAGTCCGAGCTCCTGGCCCCGCCTCTTCACTGATCGCTACTAGGTCACTCTCCCTGAGCCGTGAGCTTTATCGTACCTCTGCTTAAAGCTATGTATGGATCCTGCCTCCACTACATCGCTTCCCAAACTATTCCACTTACTGACTACTCTGTGGCTGAAGAAATACTTCCTAACATCCCTGTGATTCATCTGTGTCTTTAGCTTCCAACTGTGTCCCCTTGTTACTGTGTCCAATCTCTGGAACATCCTGTTTTTGTCCACCTTGTCAATTCCTCTCAGTATTTTGTATGTCGTTATCATGTCCCCCCTATCTCTCCTGTCCTCCAGTGTCGTCAGGTTGATTTCCCTTAACCTCTCCTCGTAGGACATACCTCTTAGCTCTGGGACTAGTCTTGTTGCAAACCTTTGCACTTTCTCTAGTTTCTAGTGTGTGTGTGTGTGTGTGTGTGTGTGTGTGTGTGTGTGTGTGTGTGTGTGTGTGTGTGTGTATGTGTAAGTGTGTGTGTGTATGTGTAAGTGTGTGTGTGTGTGTGTGTATGTGTGTGTGTGTGTGTATGTGTGTGTGTGTGTGTGTGTGTGTGTATGTGTGTGTGGGTGTGTATGTGTGTGTGTGTGTGTGTGTGTGTGTGGGTGTGTATGTGTGTGTGTGTGTGTGTATGTGTGTGTGTGTGTGTGTATGTGTGTGTGTGTGTGTATGTGTGTGTGTGTGTATGTGTGTGTGTATGTGTGTGTGTGTGTATGTGTGTGTGTGTGTGTGTGTGCGTGTATATGTGTGTGTGTGTGTGTGTGTGTGTTTGTGTGTGTGTGTGTATGTGTGTGTGTGTGTGTGTGTGTGTGTGTCTGTCTGTGTGTGTGTATTACCTGGAGTTTACCTGGAGAGAGTTCCGGGGGTCAACGCCCCCGCGGCCCGGTCTGTGACCAGGCCTCCTGGTGTATCAGAGCCTGATCAACCAGGCTGTTACTGCTGGCTGCACGCAAACCAGCGTACGAGCCACAGCCCGGCTGATCAGGAACCGACTTTAAGTGCTTGTCCAGTGCCAGCTTGAAGACTGCCAGGGGTCTGTTGGTAATCCCCCTTATGTATGCTGGGAGGCAGTTGAACAGTCTCGGGCCCCTGACACTTATTGTATGGTCTCTTAACGTGCTAGTGACACCCCTGCTTTTCATTGGGGGGATGGTGCATCGTCTGCCAAGTCTTTTGCTTTCGTAGTGAGTGATTTTCGTGTGCAAGTTCGGTACTAGTCCCTCTAGGATTTTCCAGCTGTATATAATCATGTATCTCTCCCTCCTGCGTTCCAGGGAATACAGGTTTAGGAACCTCAAGCGCTCCCAGTAATTGAAGTGTTTTATCTCCGTTATGCGCGCCGTGAAGGTTCTCTGTACATTTTCTAGGTCGGCAATTTCACCTGCCTTGAAAGGTGCTGTTAGTGTGCAGCAATATTCCAGCCTAGATAGAACAAGTGACCTGAAGAGTGTCATCATGGGCTTGGCCTCCCTAGTTTTGAAGGTTCTCATTATCCATCCTGTCATTTTTCTAGCAGATGCGATTGATACAATGTTATGGTCCTTGAAGGTGAGTTCCTCCGACATGATCACTCCCAGGTCTTTGACGTTGGTGTTACGCTCTATTTTGTGGCCAGAATTTGTTTTGTACTCTGATGAAGATTTAATTTCCTCGTGTTTACCATATCTGAGTAATTGAAATTTCTCATCGTTGAACTTCATATTGTTTTCTGCAGCCCACTGAAAAATTTGGTTGATGTCCGCCTGGAGCCTTGCAGTGTCTGCAATGGAAGACACTGTCATGCAGATTCGGGTGTCATCTGCAAAGGAAGACAGGGTGCTGTGGTTGACATCCTTGTCTATGTCAGAAATGAGGATGAGGAACAAGATGGGAGCGAGTACTGTGCCTTGTGGAACAGAGCTTTTCACCGTGGCTGCCTCGGATTTTACTCTGTTGACTACTACTCTGTGTTCTGTTAGTGAGGAAATTATAGATCCATCGCCCGACTTTTCCTGTTATTCATTTAGCACGCATTTTGTGCGCTATTACGCCATGGTCACACTTGTCGAAGGCTTTTGCAAAGTCTGTATATATTACATCAGCATTCTTTTTGTCTTCTAGTGCGTCAAGGACCTTGTCGTAGTGATCCAATAATTGAGACAGACAGGAGCGACCTGTTCTAAACCCATGTTGCCCTGGGTTGTGTAACTGATGTGTTTCTAGATGGGTGGTGATCTTGCTTCTTAGGACCCTTTCAAAGATTTTTATGATATGGGATGTTAGGGCTATCGGTCTGTAGTTCTTTGGTGTTGCTTTACTGCCCCCTTTGTGGAGTGGGGCTATGTCTGTTGTTTTTAGTAACTGCGGGACGACCCCCGTGTCCATGCTCCCTCTCCATAGGATGGTAAAGGCTCGTGATAGGGGCTTCTTGCAGTTCTTGATGAACACGGAGTTCCATGAGTCTGGCCCTGGGGCAGAGTGCATGGGCATGTCATTTATCGCCTGTTCGAAGTCATTTGGCGTCAGGATAACATCAGACAGGCTTGTGTTAACCAAATTCTGTGGCTCTCTCATAAAAAATTCATTTTGATCTTCGACTCTCAGTCTGGTTAGTGGCTTGCTAAAAACTGAGTCATATTGGGACTTGAGTAGCTCACTCATTTCCTTGCTGTCATCTGTGTAGGACCCATCTTGTTTAAGTAAGGGCCCAATACTGGACGTTGTTCTCGACTTTGATTTGGCATAGGAGAAGAAATACCTTGGGTTTCTTTCGATTTCATTTATGGCTTTTAGTTCTTCCCGCGATTCCTGACTCCTATAAGATTCCTTTAGCTTAAGTTCGATGTTTGCTATTTCTCTGACCAGTGTCTCCCTACGCATTTCAGATATATTGACCTCTTTTAGCCGCTCTGTTATTCTTTTCCGTCGCCTGTAAAGGGAGCGCCTGTCTCTTTCTATTTTACATCTACTCCTCCTTTTTCTTAGAGGAATAAGCCTTGTGCATACATCGAGTGCCACCGAGTTAATCTGTTCTAGGCATAAGTTGGGGTCTGTGTTGCTTAGTATATCTTCCCAGCTTATATCGGTTAGGACTTGGTTTACTTGGTCCCACTTTGTTTTTGTTATTGAAGTTGAATTTGGTGAATGCTCCCTCGTGACTAATTTCATTATGTCGGTCTGGGGCTCCGCGCATACATGTCTGAACCTCAATTATGTTGTGATCTGAGTATATTGTTTTTGATATGGTGACATTTCTTATCAGATCATCATTGTTAGTGAAGATGAGGTCTAGTGTATTCTCCAGTCTAGTAGGCTCTATTATTTGCTGGTTTAAATTGAATTTTGTGCAGAGATTTAAAAGCTCGTGTGAGTGTGAGTTTTCATCAGAGCTGCCTCCTGGTGTTATTTCTGCAACAATATTATTTGCAATATTCCTCCATTTTAGGTGCCGTAAGTTGAAATCCCCCAGGAGCAAGATGTTGGGTGCAGGACCTGGAAGATTTTCCAGACAGTGGTCAATTTTTAACAGCTGTTCCTGGAATTGCTGGGATGTTGCATCCGGAGGCTTGTAGACTACCACAATGACTAGGTTTTGGTTCTCGACCTTTACTGCTAAAACTTCCACTACATCATTTGAG
>NC_091335.1:8948071-9005571 GCF_038502225.1 Cherax quadricarinatus | reverse complement strand
AGTATGACGAGAGCAATAGAGCAATGGTTGACACACTGGCTGCAGTGGCCAGAAGAGCTCATGCATGCAGGGCAAAGCTCCTGATCATGGGCGACTTTAACTACAAGGAGATCGAATGGGAGAACTTGGAGCCACATGGGGGCCAAGATACATGGTGGGCTAAGATGATGGAGGTGGTACTGGAAAACTTCATGTACCAACACGTAAGGGACACTACAAGAGAGAGAGGAGAGGATGAACCAGCAAGACTGGACTTAGTATTCACCTGAGTAGTGCAGATATTGAGGACATCACATATGAAAGACCCCTTGGGGCCAGCGATCATGTGGTTTTGAGCTTCGAATACACAGTAGAGCTACAAGTGGAGGGAGAAGCAGGAAGGCCAGGACAAATGAAACCAAACTACAGGAAAGGGGACTACACAGGAATGAGGAACTTCCTGAATGAGGTTCAGTGGGACAGAGAACTTGCAGGGAAGCCAGTTAATGAGATGATGGAATATGTAGCAACAATGTGCAAGGAGGCTGAGGAGAGATTTGTACCCAAGGGTAACAGGAATAATGAAAAAGCCAGGTTGAGCCCATGGTTCACCCAAAGATGCAAGGAGGCAAAAACCAAGTGTGCTAGGGAATGGAAGAAATATAGAAGGCAAAGGACCCATGAGAATAAGGAGAGCAGTCGTAGAGCCAGAAACGAATATGCACAGATAAGAAGGGAGGCCCAACGTCAATATGAAAACGACATAGCAGCAAAAGCCAGATCTGACCCGAAGCTGTTATACAGCCACATCAGGAAGAAAACAACCGTCAAGGACCAGGTAATCAGGCTAAGGAAGGAAGGAGGAGAGACAACAAGAAATGACCGTGAAGTATGTGAGGAACTCAACAAGAGATTCAAAGAAGTGTTCACAGAGGAGACAGAAGGGGCTCCAGAAAGACGGAGAGGTGGGGCACACCACCATGTGCTGGACACAGTACACACAACCGAGAAAGAAGTGAAGAGGCTTCTGAGTGAGCTAGATACCTCAAAGGCAATGGGGCCAGATAACATCTCTCCATGGGTCCTGAGAGAGGGAGCAGAGGCACTATGTGTACCCCTAACAACAATATTCAATACATCTATCCAAACAGGGAGATTGCCTGAGGCATGGAAGACAGCAAATGTGGTCCCAATCTTTAAAAAAGGAGACAGACATGAAGCACTAAACTACAGACCAGTGTCACTGACATGTATAGTATGCAAAATCATGGAAAAGATTGTCAGGAGAAGAATGGTGGAACATCTAGAAAGGAATGATCTCATCACCAGCAGCCAGCATGGTTTCAGGGACGGGAAATCCTGTGTCACAAACCTACTGGAGTTCTATGACATGGTGACAGCAGTAAGACAAGAGAGAGAGGGGTGGGTGGATTGCATTTTCTTGGACTGCAAGAAGGCGTTTGACACAGTACCACACAAGAGATTAGTGCAAAACCTGGAGGACCAAGCAGGGATAACAGGGAAGGCACTGCAATGGATCAGGGAATACTTGTCAGGAAGACAGCAGCGAGTCATGGTACGTGGCGAGGTGTCAGAGTGGGCACCTGTGACCAGCGGGGTCCCACAAGGGTCAGTCCTAGGACCAGTGCTGTTTCTGGTATTTGTGAACGACATGACGGAAGGAATAAACTCCGAGGTGTCCCTGTTTGCAGATGACGTGGAGTTGATGAGAAGAGTTCATTCGATCGAAGACCAGGCAGAAATACAAAGGGATCTGGACAGGGTGCAGACCTGGTCCAGCAACTGGCTCCTGGAGTTCAATCCCACCAAGTGCAAAGTCATGAGGATTTGGGAAGGGCAAAGAAGACCGCAGACGGAGTACAGTCTAGGGGGCCAGAGACTACATCCTGGCGGGGCCAGGAGATTGGACTCGACCCCTGCAACCTCAACTAGGTGAGTACAACTAGGTGAGTACACGCACGCAAAACACACACTCCAGTCTCGACCCCTGCAACCACAATTAGGTAAGTACACACTCTCTCTCTCTCTCTCTCTCTCTCTCCACACAAGGGTTTTACAGGATTACGTTAGGAGTTCCTAGCATTATTTACAGGTTAAGAAACTTGACCTACATTTGCTCGTATTAAAGCCTTTTTATTGTTATGGGACATACAAATAGGGAACAGTATAAAGTTGGAGCCATGTGTGGGCCAGCGATTTATTTTGGTCAGTTGATATTATTTCATCAATGGCATTTTGCTGTACGAATATATCCAAATTCGAGTCATACTAGGAATGCATGATCTCAGATAAAGTGATGTTCTTGAGCAGGGTACAGCCAGAGTGTAGTTGCTGTTTGCTGCCCGTCTTGTGGTGTACAAGCTGTCTGCTTGCTGTCCGCAAAGTGAAGCCGAGTGTGGCACTTTGATGACGTTGGCTTAGTCCATAACGGTAAAGCCTCCCATATTCCTCCAATGTTGAAGGTTCTGCTGAAATGACTGATCTGTCCAGGCTGGGTCCAGGCAAAAGATGAGTCGTCTTGCTCTGTTCTCTATTCTGTCAAGAAGTCGTACACGAGACGGAGGGCAGGCAATCCAAGAAAGCGGAGCATACTCAAGGTGTGAGCGTACTTGACCTCGTACAGAGTCAGCCTCTACTGTTGAGCAGATGCGAGATATGTCTAAGTGGTGTTTGTTTTCTGGTGCCTTGTTGGCAAGATTTACTACTTGGTTCTTCATACTCAGTTTTGAATCAAATTTCATCCCAAGGATATCACTCTTATCCCCGGGTTCCAACACTCTTCCATTCAGTTTTACCACTGCTCCTGCATTACCGTCATGGTGCCTGGAGACCATCATCATTTATGTTTTCTCATAAGCCAAAGTTACCTGCCGTCGTTTTCCTTAAGCTAATGTAGTTGTAAGCTGGTGATTGTTGTGATTGACAGAAGCTGACATTTCCTCTCTTGAATAAGTAAAAATCAGAGTACAGTCGTCTGCATATGCATGGGATTCTAGGATGAGTTGAAGATAGTTACTGAAGCAAAGATTCCATAACAAAGAGCCAAGCACACTTCCCTGTACAACACTGGAACCATTAGTGTGTCTTGTTGGCTCTGTCTCGTTGAGAACTACTCTTAGAGATCTGCCTTGAAGGTAATCACTAAGGAGGCATAGTGCAGAGCCAGAGACTCCTAGTGCTTGCAGTTTTGCCAGGAATCCCTGGCGCCAGCCATGCCCTGGGCTACTACACAACTGATTTTGGATTTGTCCAGCGATTGGTGTCACATAGTGGAAAGGTAAACAGCAGACCAGCAGCAGTGACCTTTTCTGAAGCCGCATTGACGGTCACAGAGAAGTAAGTGGTAATTGAAAAATGCTGTCATCGACCGTGAGATTATAGTCTCAATCCAATGATTGGCCGGAGTGATGCTGGTCTGTAGTTGCTGATTTCCTCTCTGCTCTTTTCTTTCCGTGAACAGGAACTGTATTTGCCTCTTTCCACAGAGATGATCATTTACACTTTGTTAGTGCTGATAGAGGCGAATTAGAGGTGATCCTAGCTGGTCTGCTCATCTACTCAACAATCTTGGGCTCACCTTATCTGAGCCCACAGCCTTTTCTAGGTCCAGCAGTTTAAGAAGATACATTTCGGTCTGCCTTAATGTTACCCCTGACAACTTTGACACAGTCCTCGAGGCTAATAAGAGAGATTTCCTTGCTGGATCAGGAACTTGCCGATCATCCTACCGATTTAGAGGAGGAATAATTTCATCATTTGAATAACTTTGTCCTTGACCAAAGATAACCACGATTTGGAGCCCACCCTACCTGACGCCAGATTTCTTTTTGTGTCAGAGAGTCATTTAGAGATGGTCCAGTTTTGGACATCCATTTGCGCGTGTAGGTTCCTGTTATAGAGAGTTGGATGCCTCGTATACCTTCTCCAAGCCTTGTACTTCGCAGTAGCAGCCCCTCGACAACGAAAGTCTAACCAAGGTTGATCTGAAGACCTCGACACGTACTGATAGTAAAGGATGTATTTATGCTGAGTATTAAAGATATATTTTTTGAAAGTATCCATTCTCTAAACTCTACATATACTAAATAAGTTGTAAACAAAAATGCAAATATACTCTAGTTCTGAGTTTAGTTTTTTCATTGTATATACACTGACAACTGCAGTATATATACATCAGGACCGTGTATATCCTTCACTGCATTAGTGTAGTGCTCAATAAACTTGCCGCTCAGGCGGCACATCGAGTATATAAACAGTTTATTTTGGTCCCTGTTTCAGGGATTACAGTATTGTTGACCTGTGGTTTATGGGCGAAATACAGCCTTAGTGACTGTAGTGCAGTCGATAAGCTTCAAACCTATCTATCCAGTCAGTAACTATTCATTGAATAGGAGAGTGTTAGAGATTCAGTTTTAATTTTTGAGATATTATACCCTTGTTTTAAATAATAATAATAATAATAATAATAATAATAATTAAATTGTGCTGCTGAAATTAGATTTATATAACATGAACTATTATTATTATTATTATTATTATTATTATTATTATTATTATAGGAAATCGTTAAGCCAGGGTCGTAGATCGCTAAATACGACGTGAAAAGCCCTTGGGAGAGAAGCGAGCAATGGCATGATACCAGATCTTAATCTTTGACGAAGCTATGGTGTGAAGTGTGTCAGAGTGGCACTGAGTGACACTCAGTGCCACTGAGTGCCACTCCACCTGATATATGCACCGTTTATGCTCAAGTCTTGACAAACTAAATATTTACCCCCACACACACACACACTGACGCAAGACTCGTGTACGCAACGCACACTGACGCAAGACTCGCGTACGCAACGCACACTGACGCAAGACTCGTTTACGCAACGCACACTGACGCAATACTCGCGTACGCAACGCACACTGACGCAATACTCGCGTACTCAACGCACACTGACGCAAGACTCGTGTACGCAACGCACACTGACGCAAGACTCGTGTACGCAACGCACACTGACGCAAGACTCCACGAAGAGGTATACGGCGATGATAGGCCTGTGTAATAACACCTGGGTATCTTTATTTGTCGACGTTTTCACCCACAAAAACAATCTGAAAGCTTGTTTTTGTGGGTGTATTTGTAAGCTCCTGTATGAATGGTTGTAGATGTAAGCTCCTGTATGAATGGTTATAGATGTAAGCTCCTGTATGAATGGTTGTAGATGTAAGCTCCTGTATGAATGGTTGTAGATGTAAGCTCCTGTATGAATGGTTGTAGATGTAAGCTCCTGTATGAATGGTTGTAGATGTAAGCTCCTGTATGAATGGTTGTAGATGTAAGCTCCTGTATGAATGGTTGTAGATGTAAGCTCCTGTATGAATGGTTGTAGATGTAAGCTCCTGTATGAATGGTTGTAGATGTAAGCTCCTGTATGAATGGTTGTAGATGTAAGCTCCTGTATGAATGGTTGTAGATGTAAGCTCCTGTATGAATGGTTGTAGATGTAAGCTCCTGTATGAATGGTTGTAGATGTAAGCTCCTGTATGAATGGTTGTAGATGTAAGCTCCTGTATGAATGGTTGTAGATGTAAGCTCCTGTATGAATGGATGTAGATGTAAGCTCCTGTATGAATGGTTGTAGATGTAAGCTCCTGTATGAATGGTTGTAGATGTAAGCTCCTGTATGAATGGTTGTAGATGTAAGCTCCTGTATGAATGGTTGTAGATGTAAGCTCCTGTATGAATGGTTGTAGATGTAAGCTCCTGTATGAATGGTTGTAGATGTAAGCTCCTGTATGAATGATTGTAGATGTAAGCTCCTGTATGAATGGTTGTAGATGTAAGCTCCTGTATGAATGGTTGTAGATGTAAGCTCCTGTATGAATGGTTGTAGATGTAAGCTCCTGTATGAATGGTTGTAGATGTAAGCTCCTGTATGAATGGTTGTAGATGTAAGCTCCTGTATGAATGGTTGTAGATGTAAGCTCCTGTATGAATGGTTGTAGATGTAAGCTCCTGTATGAATGGTTGTAGATGTAAGCTCCTGTATGAATGGTTGTAGATGTAAGCTCCTGTATGAATGGTTGGGAGGGAAGGAGGGACAATGTGGCTCTGTATGCGCATGTGTACAAGTACGAATGTATACTTCACATGTATGTATATGTGCATTTGTGTGAGCGAATGTATTATTATGTGAATGCTTACATGCACACTTGTGTATGTATGAATGTATATATAAAATATATATATATATATATATATATATATATATATATATATATATATATATATATATATATATATATATATATATATATATATATATATATATATGGCCACAGTACACATAGCGGAATTATATACAAACATTCAAAGATTCGAACCTATACACTCTGTATCAACGCACTCAATGCTTACACACGTGTGTGTAGGTGTGTACTCACCTATTTGTGGTTGCAGGGTTCGATCCACAGCTCCTGGCCCCGCCACTTCGCTGGTCGCTACTAGGTCTACTCTCTCCCTGGTCCATGAGGTTTATCGTACCTCTTCTTAAAGTTATATATGAATCCTGCCTCCACTACATCACTCTGTAGATTGTTCCACTGCCAGACAACTCTATGACTGAAGAAATACCTCCTAGCATCCCTGTTACTCATCTGAGTTTTCAACTTCCAGTTGTGACCCCTTGTTGCTGTGTCCCATCTCTGAAACATCCTGTCCCTATCCACTTGGTCAATTCCTCTCAGTATTTTGTATGTCGTTATCATGAACCCCCTATCCCTCTTGTCCTCCAGTGTATGTTTGGCACTCACCTGTGTGTGGCACTCGTGTTTGTGGCACTGTGCTTACCCTATAACCTTTAACAAAGGTCGCCCCCTTCCGTTTTCTTTGTCGTGAAGTGTAGTCTAATCTCTCTCTCTCTCTCTCTCTCTCTCTCTCTCTCTCTCTCTCTCTCGCTCACGCACACATACCAAAACAGGCCAAGTGTCAATTGACAAGTGCCTTTGACAACTAGTAACTACTACTACACACACACACACACACACACACACACACACACACACACACACACGGACTCGACCCCCGCAACCTCAACTAGGTGAGTACTAGGTGAGTACACACACACACACACACACACACACACTGGAGGACAGGAGGGTCAGGGGAGACATGATAACGACATATAAAATACTGCGTGGAATAGACAAGGTGGACAAAGACAGGATGTTCCAGGGAGGGGACACAGAAACAAGAGGCCACAATTGGAAGTTGAAGACACAAATGAGTCAGAGAGATAGTAGGAAGTATTTCTTCAGTCATAGAGTTGTAAGGCAGTGGAATAGCCTAGAAAATGACGTAGTGGAGGCAGGAACCATACACAGTTTTAAGACGAGGTTTGATAAAGCTCATGGAGCGGGGAGAGAGAGGGCCTAGTAGCAACCGGTGAAGAGGCGGGGCCAGGAGCTAGGACTCGACCCCTGCAACCACAAATAGGTGAGTACAAATAGGTGAGTACACACTGGCTCCTGGAGTTCAATCCCACCAAGTGCAAAGTCATGAGGATTGGGGAAGGGCAAAGAAGACCGCAGATGGAGTACAGTCTAGGGGATCAGAGACTACAAACATCACTCAAGGAAAAAGATCTTGGGGTGAGTATAACATCAGGCACATCTCATGAAGCGCACATCAACCAAATAACTGCTGCAGCATATGGGCGCCTAGCAAACCTCAGAACAGCATTCCGACATCTTAATAAGGAATCGTTCAGGACCCTGTACACCGTGTACGTTAGGCCTATATTGGAGTATGCGGCACCAGTTTGGAACCCACACCTAGCCAAGCATGTAAAGAAACTAGAGAAAGTGCAAAGGTTTGCAACAAGACTAGTCCCAGAGCTAAGAGGTATGTCCTATGAGAAGAGGTTAAGGGAAATCAACCTGACGACACTGGAGGACAGGAGAGATAGGGGGGACATGATAACGACTTACAAAATACTGAGAGGAATTGACAAGGTGGACAAAGACAGGATGTTCCAGAGACTGGACACAGTAACAAGGGGACACAGTTGGAAGTTGAAGACACAGATGAATCAAAGGGATGTTAGGAAGTATTTCTTCAGCCACAGAGTAGTCAGGAAGTGGAATAGTTTGGGAAGTGATGTAGTGGAGTCAGGATCCATACATAGCTTTAAGCAGAGGTACGATAAAGCTCATGGTTCAGGGAGAGTGACCTAGTGGCGACCAGTGAAGAGGCGGGGCCAGGAGCTTGGACTCGACCCCTGCAACCTCAACTAGGTGAGTACAACTAGGTGAGTACACACACACACACACACACACACACACACACACACACACACAAACACACACACACACACACACACACACACACACACACACACACAGGTTCCGTGTAACCTCCCCACTCCCTCTCAAGAACACATTACTCCCACAGAAATATATGAAGTAAACACACAGTGTACATACACTGACAGACATACACTCGTGCTGATATACACACTTCCTGTGGTGAGTGTAGCAACGCCAAGTGATTATCTTTGAAAGAGCTGAATGACTCTTGGCTGTCAGTCTCTTTCACGTGCTGTCATCCCATGCCTCTGAATAATAGCTGTATTACTGATAATTCAGTTTTATATACTGACAGCCACGTTATGTTGCTGATAACTCGGTTATAGATGCTGACAGCCAGATTATATTGCTAATAACTCGATTATGTATTCTGACAGCCCAGTTATATTACTCATATCTCAGGTATATACACTGACAGTCCTGGTATATCGCTGATATCTCAGTTATATGTATTGACAGTCCTGATACGATACGATAGGACTCACAGGTAAGGACCCACGAGGGGCGAGGGGCAAGTGGGGACAGTACGAAGAATAGACGGTGAGAGGAATGTCTTGAGTCGAAGAGAGAAGAGGCAGGACTAGACCCAACTGCTAAGCCAAAACTAACAATGACGAAAGACGATGTAGAGACAACAGGAACTCTGCAGGTGTTGACTGCAACTTGCTGGATGGAAGATTGCTGCTTCTTGATGGTGATTGGTGGCTGCAGGCGACAAGGGAGGAGCTTAACGTTGATTGGTCATTTCATAATGGCTTGGTGGTTATTTGGAATTGTGGCGTTTTTTGATGAAGAAAGCATCTTTGGCGAGGCGAGTTCCATTTTTAAGATGTTTAAATCGTTGGAGAGGAATTATCATGAGACGAGTTAACAAGTGTTGATATCGAGGATCTTGACTCAAATTTTCAGCATGCTCTATAAGTCTGGAAAGTTCAATGGGACTATCTTCTTTGGAATGTCCGACGACATACTTGACTGTCTTGTTGATGAGGTGAGATTTTAGTTCATCTGGCTCCATGTCTTGAGGATAGTTTACTGTGGTACAGAAAGATACTCTTCCCCAATCAGTATACTTGTCGTCATCTTCATCTGGTACAGTATCGAATCTTGGGTCTTGGGATGGTATTGTTAGTGCTGGAGAATGTACATTTTCATCTTCATCTTCAATGGACAAATGGGAAGATGTTTCTGGTGGAAAGGCTTCTGATTGGTCGGTTTCTTTGAGGAGTGGAGACGATGGAAACTTCTCATTGGACGTTGTTGGAGTGACGTCACTAGTTGTTGGTGGTGTTGGAGCTGCAGGCGTAGAGGTGTTAATTAGGTCCTTGGTGAATTTTAGTATTTCTTCCGAAGGTGGAGATGCTGGGAATATGAATGCTGGTATATTATTCAATGCAAATAACTCGTTGATGGTAGAGTTAAAGGATCCGGGTACAGCCATGTTCTGTATGTGAGCGTATAATAAACAGTAGTGGATCTTGGTTACGTCACATGTTGGAGGAGTAATGATGGTGGAGGCAGACTGAGTAGATGCTTGAAGTAATTTAGTAGTGGTTGCTTGTATTTTAGCAATTGCTGCATATGTTGGAGTGTTGCTAGTAGGTTTTTTCTTTGCTGCATCTTGTGTTTTCTTCATGATATCCTTTCTTGTAGGACATTTTGCTGCTAGTGTATGGTGGTCATTACTCTTGCAGTTTAAGCACGATGGTTGTGTTGGAGCAGCAGCGGTGCAGGAACTGAAGGTGTGTCCCTCACTACCACATGTAGTGCAGAACTTCTTGTCTTTTACTGGACATGCTTTGGTGGTGTGATGGTATGAATAACAGTTCCAGCAATGTTGGATGTAGTGATATCTCTCTGCTTCAATGTAGGTAGGGCTGATGTAGTAGTAGTAGACAGCAAGACCTTCGTTCAGAGCAGTGGCAGCCATGTTCACGTCGGTGAAGGTGACCTTGAGCATGGACGTTGCAGTTGGAATTTTTGTAATGCTGTCAACAGTAGCCCAGGTATTTTGCGACTCGATGGATGACTTGAGTTCAGCAGTTGATTGAGACGTCAGAATCTTGTCAAGTTTTTTAAGGAATACTGATTTCCTTGCCCTGAGGGCAGGAGATGACGTAACAGCAAACCCTTGAGCAGTAAGAGTTGTGGTGGCTTCTGTAGTGAGTCGTTTCTCTGCTTCAGCATCATCGTGACACACAACAATGAATGCTTCCTTCAGGGACAAAATGGTGTTGAATTTTACTTGCAGTGCTCCCTGAACAGCGGTTGCAAGAGCAATCTTCGTTGAATCATCAACGATACCACTTGTTGGCTTGATCTTTACACGATTTGCGTAGCTCATCGTGCAAGTCAAGGTGAAGACGACGCTGGTAAAGGTTCCCCTCCCCAACGGGGATCGTAGGGAGACAGAGTAAGGAGAGCTGCTATGACCTGCCTGGGCGAGAGTCAAGAGGAGAATGTCTCGTCTGTTGTCCAGTCCTGATATATTGCTGATACCAGGTTTATATACTGATAGCCTAGCTATAATACTGATATCTCAGTTCTGTATACTAATATCCAGGTTATATTGCTGATATCCTTGTTATCAACTAATTTCCGGGTTATATACCAGATATCCCAGGTATCAGATATCAGCTCACACACTCAGGCGTCCAGGATCGATACCTGAAATGTCTTTCCTTACACCTGCTGCCCTTGTTCACCTAGCAGTGAGTATTAGACACACGTGCAACACCTGGGTATCTTGTAGATGTTTCGCCATCCAGTGGCGAAACGTACAGTACAGGGACATAACTGGAAGACTGTTGAAATGTATGTACTACAGGAGACAGTGGAAGGCTAGGTAATCAGTCCCTCAACCTTGAATGTGCTTCAAGGCTGAGGGACTGGTTGCCTGGCCTACTGTCCTCTGTTTATTTTTCAACAGTCTTCAGATTGTGTCTGTGTATTGTACTGATAAAGCCACTGGATGTCTAAACGTCTACAAGTAAAGCTACCCAGATGCTGCACATGTGTCTAATTCTTCAACGTGTCTGTATACAAGTGATATACCTAGCAGTAAGTAGGTACTTGGGTGTTAGTCGACTGTTGTGGGTCGCATCCTGGGGGGACAAGATTAGTTGTATTATGTACATATAGAAATAAATTATTATTATTATTATTACCTGATATTAGTATCACGTCTGCCTTTTCTGATATCGAAAAATTTCTGTATAAATTCCAGTTTGAAAGACTTTTTTTTTTTTTGGCGTGACATAATTATTTATTAAAGTGAATAACCCAAGAAAGTCAGTGTGATTTATTTCCATTAATACCCGTGGGATGATTACTTAAATAAACTACGCTGAAGACCACTGGTGGTCTTTAAAGTAGGTTATCTTAATACCTGACAGCTTAAGAGGCATAGATAGGTCAGCTGTGTCCCACTAGGCTGGGTCTGGGCAGTCGCTCTCGAGTCACGGCATCGATGTGGCTCAAATCAAATCAAATCAAAGTTTATTCTCTATGAGGATTTCAATGCGCCAGTGCCTATTGCTGCTATAAATTAGAGATTTGATAGGACTTACATTTGTGTGTGTGTATCTTGCCCTTATGGCAGAGATATTTATTGGGTGTACATCAGTGGTATACAGTGCCGAGAAAATGAACAATTAGACACATGTGCAACATCTGGGTATCTTTGTTTGTAGATGTTTCGCCATCCAGTGGCTTTATCAATACAATACAAGGACTTAATGTGAAAAAATTATATACGATGCTCTTCACCAACTCCAAGACTGAGGGACTGATTGCCTCATATTTTGTGTACATTTCTTCACATTATGTCCTTGTACTGATAAAGCCACTTGTTGGCGAAACGTCTACAAATAAAGATACGCAGATGTTGCACATGTGTCTAATTCTTCATAATTATTGTCATTTAAACACTGTCTCTGCTTCAGTTCTCCTTAATGATCGTTCAAGTATGAATAAGCGTCAGGTAGGCTATACGGTCGGCCACGAATTTACTTTTCCGTACAGTGTTCTGCAGTTGTACACTCCCTCAGTCGGAATGATCTTACAAAAGTTTTGTATACAAGATATCCTGGCGTCATTCACGACTCGTTATATTGGCGCAATAACGCTGACAGAACATCTGAAAAAACATGGATGCCAGCTATCACTACTTCAAGGAACCGATTTTCTTGATTTCGACGTCTTTCACGTTGAGTGTTACTAGTAATATAGACTAGGCACTTATTGCTACTTAATATTAAAAAGGCTAAATAAATATTTTTTTTTTGTCTAGCAAACAATGTTTCGCGAGAATTTGGGAGCGGTAAAGTCTTAGTTCAGTCTCCAGCCTGGCATGTGCATATCATCTGCGTCCAGTTGTAATCTAAATCTGCTTGATAAGGAGCACTTCGTAGATGTGAGGTGTTCCTTCCACGTACGGATTCGATTGCCAAACCACCCGATGCCGGAACGAGAGAGGGGGGTCGCAGCTCCCTAATGCTCCACGACCCACAACAGTCGGCTAACACCCAGGTACCTAGCTACTGCTAGGTGAACGGGAATCAATAGGTGTAAGGAAAAAATGCCTACTGTTACCAGGATTGAATATGTGCCTCTCAGATGTGACCTGAAGGCACTACCGTTGGCCGTTGTGAAACACCTGAAAACACCCGCGTCCGAACACACACACACACAGGCGCATATAACAGGGAGGGCACTGCAATGGATCAAGGAATACCTGACAGGGAGGCAGCAACGAGTCATGGTACGTGAAGAGGTATCACAGTGGGCGCCTGTGACGAGCGGGGTCCCACAGGGGTCAGTTCTAGGACCAGTGCTATTTTTGATATATGTGAACGACATGATGGAATGAATAGACTCTGCAGTGTCACTATTCGCGGATGATGTGAAGTTGATGAGAAGAATTAAATCGGATGAGGATGAGGCAGGACTGCAAAGAGACCTGGACAGGCTGGACATGTGGTCCAGAAACTGGCTTCTCGAATTCAACCCTGCCAAATGCAAAGTCATGAAGATTGGGGAGGGGCAAAGAAGACCGCAGACAGAGTATAGGCTAGGTGGACAAAGACTACAGACCTCACTCAGGGAGAAAGACCTTGGGGTGACCATAACACCGAGCACGTCACCGGAGGCACACATCAACCAAATAACTGCTGCAGCATACGGGCGCCTGGCAAACCTGAGAATAGCATTCCGATACCTTAATAAGGAATCGTTCAAGACACTATACACTGTGTATGTTAGGCCCATACTGGAGTATGCAGCACCGGTCTGGAACCCACACCGGTCAAGCACGTCAAGAAGTTAGAGAAAGTACAAAGGTTTGAAACAAGGCTGGTCCCAGAGCTCAGGGGAATGTCGTACGAGGAAAGGTTGAGGGAAATCGGACTGACGACACTGGGGCAGAAGGGTCAGGGGAGACATGATAACGACATACAAGATACTGCGGGGAATAGACAAGGTGGACAGAGATAGGATGTTCCAGAGAGGGGACACGGAAACAAGGGGTCACAACCGGAAGCTGAAGACTCAGACGAGTCACAGAGACGTTAGAAAGTATTTCTTCAGTCATAGAGTCGTCAGGAAGTAGAATAGCCTAGCAAGTGAAGTAGTGGAGGCAGGAACCATACATAGTTTTAAGAAGAGGTATGACAAAGCTCAGGAAGCAGAGAGGGAGAGGACCTACCTGGAGTTTACCTGGAGAGAGTTCCGGGGGTCAACGCCCCCGCGGCCCGGTCTGTGACCAGGCCTCCTGGTGGATCAGAGCCTGATCAACCAGGCTGTTGCTGCTGGCTGCACGCAAACCAACGTACGAGCCACAGCCCGGCTGATCAGGAACCGACTTTAAGTGCTTGTCCAGTGCCAGCTTGAAGACTGCCAGGGGTCTGTTGGTAATCCCCCTTATGTATGCTGGGAGGCAGTTGAACAGTCACGGTGCTGTGACTGACATCCTTGTCTATGTCGGATATGAGGATGAGGAACAAGATGGGAGCGAGTACTGTGCCTTGTGGAACAGAACTTTTCACCGTAGCTGCCTCGGACTTTACTCTGTTGACGACTACTCTCTGTGTTCTGTTAGTGAGGAAATGGCGATCAGTGAAGAGGCGGGGCCAGGAGCCGAGTCTCGACCCCTGCAACCACAATTAGGTAAGTACAATTAGGTGAGTACACACACACACACACACACACACACACACACACACACACACACACACACACACACACACAAACACACACACACACACACACACCCTCCAATAACCATCCTCCCCCTCCCCCACAACCATCCATCCCCTCTCCTAACCATCTATTCCCTTCCCCCTAACCAGGATGAGGACAAGGGGCTCCAAGGACGAATCTGGGAGGGAGGAATGGGGGGTAGAGCTCAAAAAAAAGGGAGGAAGACTGGGGAAGGAGACTAGATGAGCTGGAAAGGAAGATGGAAGAGAGGTTAGCAGCAGAATGCAGAAGGTGGAAGCTACAGGCCACAGCAGCAGAAATCAAGATAGAGAGATTAGAAGAGGAGCTGAGACATCTGAAACAGCACAGAGACAAAGATATTACAGAAGTAGCATCGGCAATGGCTACATCAAACACAGACAACAGGTCTGAAGGAAGCATGGAAACTAAACTGTATGCAGAGGTCCTGTCAAACCCACACGGGGCCAAAACAAAGACAGGGAGCACACTAGGACAGAATGAGAGGTTGGAAGACATTGAAGGAACTAGGACATGTGCAAGGACCTTACCAGATACCTGTGGGGGCCAGGAGCAGGTGAGCAGGAAGGACAAACCAAGAAGCATAGGGGCAATAACTAGAGAAGGAACTGAAGGAAGGAACACTCCACGGGAAGGAACTAAAACACATCAGAGGATGCAATGGGAGTCACAGTGGGAGGTGGAAAGGGAAAGATCCGTGTTTGTCTATGGGCTAGACGAAGCTAAAGGGGAAACTTATGATGAAAGAAAGCAGGAGGAGAAAAAAGCGATTGAAGATATCATGAAGGTGATAGGCGAGGGGGACATGACCCAGGTGGCAAATTTTCGGAGAATTGGGTGGTTCACAAAGAAAAGGAATCGGCCTCTCAAAGTAATTTTCAAGGCAGAATCAACCCGAACCATGATCCTGCAGGAGAAAGCACGGCTGAGAGGCAAGCAGGAGTTCCGGAGTGTGTACCTCGATCGAGACAGAACACAGGACGAAAGGAAGACAATGAAAGAGAGAGTTCAAAAACGAAAGGAGAAATGGGAGGAAATGAAAAAGGAGAGCAGAATAATCCAGGATCAAATGGAAGGACAAGCGCACCCCCCAGAAACACCTGCAGAAGGACTCCAGCCACGACACCCCCAAGGCAACTGAACAATCCAAACCAACCATCACACACCGATCCCTCTGTTTCCACCCCCTGCACCACAGTTACAGTATTAGAACAGAAGTTGAAGGTTTGGTACACAAATGCAGATGGATTAACGAATAAACATGAGGAATGGCAAGAAAGAATCAATGAGAAGTCCCCAGACATCATAGCAGTTACAGAAACAAAACTCATGGAGACAATAACAGATGCAATCTTCCCACCAGGATACCAGATCATGAGGAAAGATAGAAGGGGCAGGGGCGGAGGTGGGGTTGCTCTGCTCGTAAAAAACATATGGAAATTCGAGAAAATGGAAGGAATAGATGAGACGGGAGAAAGAGACTACATAGCAGGTACACTTCAGTCTGGGGAACACAAAGTGGTCATTGCAGTGATGTATAATCCACCACAGAACTGCAGGAGGCCAAGAGAGGAATATGAAGAGAGCAACAGAGCAATGGTGGACACACTTGCTGAGGTGGCAAGAAGAGCTCACTCCAGCAGAGCAAAGTTGCTGGTTATGGGGGATTTCAACCACAGGGAGATTGACTGGGAAAACCTGGAGCCACATGGGGGTCCCGAAACATGGAGAGCCAGGATGTTGGACGTGGTGCTGGAAAACCTCATGCACCAACATGTTAAGGACACTACCAGAGTGAGAGGGGAGGATGAACCAGCAAGATTGGACCTTGTGTTCACCCTGGGCAGCTCAGATATTGAGGACATCAAGTATGAGAGTCCCCAAGGAGCTAGCGACCATGTGGTTCTGTGCTTTGAATACATAGTAGAGCTGCAAGTGGAGAGAATAACAGGAGTTGAATGGGAAAAGCCTGACTATAAAAGAGGGGACTACATAGGGTTGAAGAACTTCCTGTGGGAGGTCCAGTGGGACAGAGAGCTGGCAGGAAAGCCAGTAAATGAAATGATGGAATATGTAACAACAAAATGCAAGGAGGCAGTGGAAAGGTTTATTCCCAAGGGCAACAGTAACAACGGGAAGACCAGAACGAGCCCCTGGTTTACCCGACGGTGTAAGGAGGCAAAAACAAAATGCAATAGAGAATGGAAAAAGTACAGAAGGCAGAGAACACACGAAAATAGGGAGATCAGTCGCAGAGCCAGGAATGAGTACGCACAGGTAAGGAGGGAGGCCCAGCGACAATATGAAAATGACATAGCATCGAGAATCAAGACTGACCCGAAACTGTTGTATAGCCACATCAGGAGGAAGACAACAGTCAAAGACCAGGTGATCAGATTAAGGACAGAAGGTGGAGAACTCACAAGAAATGATCAGGAGGTATGTGAGGAGCTGAACAGGAGATTTAAGGAAGTTTTTACAGTAGAGACAGGAAGGGCTGTGAGAAGACAGCACAGAAGGGAACATCAAGAGGGAATATACCAACAAGTGTTGGATGACATACGAACAACTGAGGAGGAGGTGAAGAAGCTCTTAAGTGACCTTGACACCTCAAAGGCGATGGGACCGGACAACATCTCCCCATGGGTCCTTAGAGAAGGAGCAGAGATGCTGTGCATGCCTCTAACCACAATCTTCAACACATCCCTTGAAACTGGGCAACTACCTGAGAAATGGAAGACAGCTAATGTAGTCCCCATATTTAAGAAAGGAAATAGAAACGAGGCACTAAACTACAGACCTGTGTCTCTGACATGTATTGTGTGCAAAGTCATGGAGAAGATTATCAGGAGGAGAGTGGTCGAACACCTGGAAAGGAACAAGATTATAAATGAAAACCAGCATGGGTTCATGAAAGGCAAATCTTGTATCACAAACCTCCTGGAGTTTTATGACAAGGTAACAGAAGTAAGACACGAGAGAGAGGGGTGGGTAGATTGCATTTTCCTAGACTGCAGGAAGGCCTTTGACACAGTTCCCCACAAGAGATTAGTGCAGAAGCTGGAGGATCAGGCGCACGTAAAAGGGAGGGCACTGCAATGGATAAGGGAATACCTGACAGGGAGGCAGCAACGAGTCATGGTACGTGAAGAGGTATCACAGTGGGCGCCTGTTACGAGCGGGGTCCCACAGGAGGTCAGTTCTAGGACCAGTGTTATTTTTGATATATGTGAACGACATGATGGAATGAATAGACTCTGAAGTGTCCCTGTTCGCAGATGACGTGAAGTTGATGAGAAGAATCAAATCGGACGAGGATGAGGCAGGACTGCAAAGAGACCTGGACAGGCTGGACATGTGGTCCAGCAACTGGCTTCTCGAATTCAATCCAGCCAAATGCAAAGTCATGAAGATTGGGGAGGGGCAAAGAAGACCGCAGACAGAGTATAGGCTAGGTGGACAAAGACTACAGACCTCACTCAGGGAGAAAGACCTTGGGGTGACCATAACACCGAGCACATCACCGGAGGCACACATCAACAAAATAACCGCTGCAGCATACGGGCGCCTGGCAAACCTGAGAATAGCGTTCCGATACGTTAATAAGGAATCGTTCAAGACACTGTACACTGTGTATGTTAGGCCCATACTGGAGTATGCAGCACCAGTCTGGAACCCACACCTGGTCAAGCACGTCAAGAAGTTAGAGAAAGTACAAAGGTTTGCAACAAGGCTAGTCCCAGAGCTCAAGGGAATGTCGTACGAGGAAAGGTTAAGGGAAATCGGACTGACGACACTGGAGGACAGAAGGGTCAGGGGAGACATGATAACGACATACAAGATACTGCGGGGAATAGACAAGGTGGACAGAGATAGGATGTTCCAGAGAGGGGACACAGGGACAAGGGGTCACAACTGGAAGCTGAAGACTCAGACGAGTCACAGGGACGTTAGGAAGTATTTCTTCAGTCATAGAGTTGTCAGCAAGTGGAATAGCCTAGCAAGTGAAGTAGTGGAGGCAGGAACCATACATAGTTTTAAGAAGAGGTATGACAAAGCTCAGGAAGCAGAGAGAAAGAGAATCCAGTAGCGATCAGTGAAGAGGCGGGGCCAGGAGCTGAGTCTCGACCCCTGCGACCACAATTAGGTGAGTACAATTAGGTGAGTACACACACACACACACACACACACACACACCTGTGACCAGCGGGGTCCCACAGGGGTCAGTCCTAGGACCAGTGCTGTTTCTGGTATTTGTGAACGACATGACGGAAGGAATAAACTCCGAGGTGTCCCTGTTTGCAGATGACGTGAAGTTGATGAGAAGAGTTCATTCGATCGAAGACCAGGCAGAACTACAAAGGGATCTGGACAGGCTGCAGACCTGGTCCAGCAACTGGCTCCTGGAGTTCAATCCCACCAAGTGCAAAGTCATGAGGATTGGGGAAGGGCAAAGAAGACCGCAGACGGAGTACAGTCTAAGGGGCCAGATACTACAAACATCACTCAAGGAAAAAGATCTTGGGGTGAGTATAACACCAGGCACATCTGAAGCGCACATCAACCAAATAACTGCCGCAGCATATGGGCGCCTGGCAAACCTCAGAACAGCATTCCGACATCTTAATAAGGAGTCGTTCAGGACCCTGTACACCGTGTACGTTAGGCCCATATTAGAGTATGCGGCACCAGTTTGGAACCCACACCTATCCAAGCATGTAAAGAAACTAGAGAAAGTGCAAAGATTTGCAACAAGACTAGTCCCAGGGTTAAGAGGTATGTCCTATGAGGAGAGGTTAAGGGAAATCAACCTGACGACACTGGAGGACAGGAGAGATAGGGGGGACATGATAACGACTTACAAAATACTGAGAGGAATTGACAAGGTGGACAAAGACAGGATGTTCCAGAGATTGGACACAGTAACAAGGGGACACAGTTGGAAGTTGAAGACACAGATGAATCAAAGGGATGTTAGGAAGTATTTCTTCAGCCACAGAGTAGTCAGGAAGTGGAATAGTTTGGGAAGCGATGTAGTGGAGGCAGGATCCATACATAGCTTTAAGCAGAGGTACGATAAAGCTCATGGTTCAGGGAGAGTGACCTAGTAGCGACCAGTGAAGAGGCGGGGCCAGGAGCTTGGACTCGACCCCTGCAACCTCAACTAGGTGAGTACAACTAGGTGAGTACACACACACACACACACACACACACACACACACACACACACACACACACACACACACACACACACACACACACACACATACACACACACACACACACACACACACGTCTCCTGCGCTGTTGTCAATCCCCAACAAAAGCATTGATGATGATGCTTTTTTTGTGCCACGTATTGTGTGCACACACGTCTGGGTTGTGGAACCAGCTGGTGGATGGTTTGTTGTACCAGATGGTGGATGGTTTGTTGTACCAGCTGGTGGATGGCTTGTTGTACCAGCTGGTGGATGGTTTATTGTACCAGCTGGTGGATGGTTTGTTGTACCAGCTGGTGGATGGTTTGTTGTACCAGCTGGTGGATGGTTTGTTGTACCAGCTGGTGGATGGTTTGTTGTACCAGCTGGTGGATGGTTTGTTGTACCAGCTGGTGGATGGTTTGTTGTACCAGCTGGTGGATGGCTCATTGTACCAGCTGGTGGATGGCTTATTGTACCAGCTGGTGGATGGTTTATTGTACCAGCTGGTGGATGGTTTGTTGTACCAACTGGTGGATGGTTTGTTGTACCAGCTGGTGGATGGTTTGTTGTACCAGCTGGTGGATGGTTTGTTGTACCAGCTGGTGGATGGTTTGTTGTACCAGCTGGTGGATGGTTTGTTGTACCAGCTGGTAGAGGGTTTGTTGTACCAGCTGGTGGATGGCTCATTGTACCAGCTGGTGGATGGCTCATTGTACCAGTTGGTGGATGGCTCATTGTACCAGCTGGTGGATGATTTATTGTACCAGCTGGTGGATGGTTTGTTGTACCAGCTGGTGGATGGCTCATTGTACCAGCTGGTGGATGGTTTATTGTACAAGCTGGTGGATGGTTTGTTGTACCAGCTCGTGGATGGCTTATTGTACCAGCTGGTGGATGGTTTGTTGTACCAGCTGGTGGATGGTTTATTGTACCAGCTGGTGGATGGTTTGTTGTACCAGCTGGTGGATGGCTCATTGTACCAGCTGATGTATGGCTCATTGTACCAGCTGGTGGATGGCTTATTGTACCAGCTGGTGGATGGTTTATTGTACCAGCTGGTGGATGGTTCGTTGTACCAGCTGGTGGATGGTTTGTTGTACCAGCTGGTGGATGGTTTGTTGTACCAGCTGGTGGATGGTTTGTTGTACCAGCTGGTGGATGGTTTGTTGTACCAGCTGGTGGATGGTTTGTTGTACCAGCTGGTAGAGGGTTTGTTGTACCAGCTGGTGGATGGCTCATTGTACCAGCTGGTGGATGGCTCATTGTACCAGTTGGTGGATGGCTCATTGTACCAGCTGGTGGATGATTTATTGTACCAGCTGGTGGATGGTTTGTTGTACCAGCTGGTGGATGGCTCATTGTACCAGCTGGTGGATGGTTTATTGTACCAGCTCGTGGATGGCTTATTGTACCAGCTGGTGGATGGTTTGTTGTACCAGCTGGTGGATGGTTTATTGTACCAGCTGGTGGATGGTTTGTTGTACCAGCTGGTGGATGGCTCATTGTACCAGCTGGTGTATGGCTCATTGTACCAGCTGGTGGATGGCTTATTGTACCAGCTGGTGGATGGTTTATTGTACCAGCTGGTGGATGGTTCGTTGTACCAGCTGGTGGATGGTTTGTTGTACCAGCTGGTGGATGGGTTATTGTACCAGCTGGTGGATGGTTTATTGTACCAGCTGGTGGATGGTTTGTTGTACCAGCTGGTGGATGGCTTATTGTACCAGCTGGTGGATGGTTTGTTGTACCAGCTGGTGGATGGTTTATTGTACCAGCTGGTGGATGGTTTGTTGTACCAGCTGGTGGATGGCTTATTGTACCAGCTGGTGGATGGCTTATTGTACCAGCTGGTGGATGGTTTGTTGTACCAGTTGATGGATGGTTTATTGTACCAGCTGGTGGATGGTTTGTTGTACCAGCTGGTGCATGGCTTATTGTACCAGCTGGTGGATGGTTTGTTGTACCAGTTGATGGAAGGTTTGTTGTACCAGCTGGTGGATGGTTTGTTGTACCAGCTGGTGGATGGTTTATTGTACCAGCTGGTGGATGGTTTGTTGTACCAGCTGGTGGATGGCTTATTGTACCAGCTGGTGGATGGCTTATTGTACCAGCTGGTGGATGGTTTGTTGTACCAGTTGATGGATGGTTTATTGTACCAGCTGGTGGATGGTTTGTTGTACCAGCTGGTGGATGGTTTATTGTACCAGCTGGAGGATGGTTTATTGTACCAGTTGGTGGATGTCTTATTGTACCAGCTGGTGGATGGTTTTCTGTACCAGCTGGTGGATGGTTTATTGTACCAGCTGGTGGATGGTTTGTTGTACTACCTGGGGGATGGCTTAATGTACAAGCTGGTAGATTGTTTACTGTACCAGCTGGTAGATGGTTTACTGTACCAGCTGGTAGATGGTTTACTGTACCAGCTGGTAGATGGTTTACTGAACCTGACTTTGTTACAACCAAAAAACAATATTTTTTCTCCTATCTCCCAAAATAACAGTTTGTTCCAGAAATAAACTGTTTATTCCGCGGTATAAATAGTTTGTGTCTGTCGTAAAATACACAGTAGAGTGGCAACTGTAGTGGCGGCGGCGGCAGCGGCGGCGGTAGCAGCAGCAACAGCGGCGGCGGTAGCAGCAGCAACAGCGGCGGCGGTAGCAGCAGCAACAGCAGCGGCGGTAGCAGCAGCAACAGCAGCGGCGGTAGCAGCAGCAACAGCGGCGGCGGTAGCAGCAGCAACAGCGGCGGCGGCGACAGCAGCAACAGCGGCGGTAGCAGCAGCAACAGCGGCGGTAGCAGCAGCAACAACACCGGCGGCGGCAGCAGCAACAACAACAGCAGCGGCGGCGACAGCAACAACAGCAGCGGCGGCGACAGCAACAACAGCAGCGGCGGCAGCAGCAGCAACAGCGGCGGCGGCGACAGCAACAGCAGCGGCGGTAGCAGCAGCAACAGCGGCGGTAGCAGCAGCAACAACACCGGCGGCGGCAGCAGCAACAACAACAGCAGCGGCGGCGACAGCAACAACAGCAGCGGCGGCAGCAGCAGCAACAGCGGCGGCGGCGACAGCAACAGCAGCGGCGGTAGCAGCAGCAACAGCGGGGGTAGCAGCAGCAACAACACCGGCGGCGGCAGCAGCAACAACAACAGCAGCGGCGACAGCAACAGCAGCTGGTGTTGTGAAAACTCTCTTCTGTGTGACATTAAAGATTGTTTTGCTGCCGGTTGTATTGTATACTAGATACCTGTGTGTGTGTACTGCTCACGTATGTATATTGTCGACGACATGATACCTGTGTGTGTGTACTGCTCACGTATGTATATTGTCGACGACATGATACCTGTGTGTGTGTACTGCTCACGTATGTATATTGTCGACGACATGATACCTGTGTGTGTGTACTGCTCACGTATGTATATTGTCGACGACATGATACCTGTGTGTGTGTACTGCTCACGTATGTATATTGTCGACGACATGATACCTGTGTGTGTGTACTGCTCACGTATGTATATTGTCGACGACATGATACCTGTGTGTGTGTACTGCTCACGTATGTATATTGTCGACGACATGATACCTGTGTGTGTGTACTGCTCACGTATGTATATTGTCGACGACATGATACCTGTGTGTGTGTACTGCTCACGTATGTATATTGTCGACGACATGATACCTGTGTGTGTGTGTACTGCTCACGTATGTATATTGTCGACGACATGATACCTGTGTGTGTGTACTGCTCACGTATGTATATTGTCGACGACATGATACATGTGTGTGTGTACTGCTCACGTATGTATATTGTCGACGACATGATACCTGTGTGTGTGTACTGCTCACGTATGTATATTGTCGACGACATGATACCTGTGTGTGTGTACTGCTCACGTATGTATATTGTCGACGACATGATACCTGTGTGTGTGTACTGCTCACGTATGTATATTGTCGACGACATGATACATGTGTGTGTGTACTGCTCACGTATGTATATTGTCGACGACATGATACATGTGTGTGTGTACTGCTCACGTATGTATATTGTCGACGACATGATACATGTGTGTGTGTACTGCTCACGTATGTATATTGTCGACGACATGATACCTGTGTGTGTGTACTGCTCACGTATGTATATTGTCGGCGACATGATACCTGTGTGTGTGTACTGCTCACGTATGTATATTGTCGACGACATGATACCTGTGTGTGTGTACTGCTCACGTATGTATATTGTCGACGACATGATACCTGTGTGTGTGTACTGCTCACGTATGTATATTGTCGACGACATGATACCTGTGTGTGTGTACTGCTCACGTATGTATATTGTCGGCGACATGATACCTGTGTGTGTGTACTGCTCACGTATGTATATTGTCGACGACATGATACCTGTGTGTGTGTACTGCTCACGTATGTATATTGTCGACGACATTATACCTGTGTGTGTGTACTGCTCACGTATGTATATTGTCGACGACATGATACCTGTGTGTGTGTGTACTGCTCACGTATGTATATTGTCGACGACATGATACCTGTGTGTGTGTGTACTGCTCACGTATGTATATTGTCGACGACATGTAGTTTGAAGGTTGTTCCCCTGGGCGTACACACACACACACACACACACACACACACACACACACACACACACACACACACACACACACACACACACACACACACACACACACACACACACACAAACACACACTCACACTCACACTCACACTCTCACACACACACAAACACACACAAATACACACACACGGCTCAGGGAGAGTGACCTAGTAGCGATCAGTGAAGAGGCGGGGCCAGGAGCTCGGACTCGACCCCCGCAACCTCAACTAGGTGAGTACAACTAGGTGAGTACACACACACACACACACACGAAACAAGGCAGGTGTCTATCGACAAGAGCCTATGACAGTAACTACTACTGCTGCTACTGCTGTGCTGCTGCTGCTGCTGCAGCTGCAACACTGCTGCTGCTGCTGCACTGCTGCTGTTGTGCTGCTGCTGCGACTGCTGCTGTTGCTATGCTGCTGCACTGCTGCTGTTATTGCTGCTGCTGCAGCTGTTGCTGCTGTTGCTGCTGCTGCGCAGCTGCTGCTGTTGCTGCTGCTACCAGCAGCTGCTGCTGTCTGCTGCAGCTGTGCTGCTGTGCTGCTGCTGCTGCAGCTGCTGCTGTTGCTGCTGCTGCTGCTTCTCAATCTGGTCTGCTGCTGCTGCTTCTGCTGCTGCTGCTTACTGCTGCTGCATGCTGCTGCTAGTTGCTGCTGCTGCTGACTGCTGCTATTGCTGCTGCCGCTGCAGCTGCTGCTTATACTACTGCACTGCTGCTATGCTGCTGCTGCTGCTGCTGCTGCTGCTGCTAGCTGCATGCTGCTACTGGCTGCTGCAGCTGCAGCTGCTGCTGCTGCTGCTGCGCTGCTGTTGCAGCTGCTGCTGGTGCTACAGCAGCTCCTGATGCTGCTGCTGCTGGTGCTGCTGCTGCTGCAGCTGCTGCTGCTTCTGCTGCTGCTGTTACAGCTGCTTCTGCTGCTGCTGTTGCAGCTGCTGCTGCTGCTGCTGCTGGGCTGGCTGCTGCGCTGCTGCTGCTACTGCAAGCAGCTTGCTGCTGGTGCTACTGCTGACTGCAGCTGCTGCTGTTGCTGCTGCTCCTGCTGCTGCTGCTGCTGCTGCTACAGCAGCTCCTGCTGCAGCTGCTGCTGCAGCAGCTGCTGCTGGTGCTGTGCTACTGCAGCTGCTGCTGCTATTGCTGCTGCTGCAGCTGCTGCTGGTGCTGCTCTGCAGCAGCTGCTGCTGGTGCGCTGCTGCAACAAGCTTCTGCTGCTGGTGCTACTGCACTACTACTGCTGCTGCTGCTGCTGCTACAGGCTGCTGCTGGTGCTGCTGCAGCAGCTCCTGATGCAGCTGCTGCTGCAGCAGCTGCAGCTGTGCTGCTACTGCAACGCTGCTGCTGCTGGTGCTACTACTGCAGCAGCACTACTGGTGCTGCTACTGCTGCATGCTGCTGCTGGTGCTGCTACTGCAAGCAGCTGCTGCGTGCTGCTACTGCAGCAGCTGCTGTACTTGCTGCTGCTGCTGCTGCAAGCTGCTGCTGGTGCTGCTGCTGCAGCACTGCTGCTGGTGCTACTGCTGCTGCAGCTGCTGCTATTGCTGCTACTGCTGCTGCTGCGCTGGTGCTGCTGCTGCAGCAGCTGCTGCTGGTGCTGCTGCTGCAACAAGCTGCTGCTGGTGCTGCTGCTGCTGAGCTGCTGCTGTTGCTGCTGCTGCTGCTGCTGCTGCTGGTGCTGCTGCTGCAGCTGCTGCTGGTGCTGCTACTGCTGCAACTTCTTGCTGCTGTGCTGCTGCTACTGCTGCTGCTGCTGCTGGTGCTGCTGCAGCAGCTGCTGCTGGTGCTGCTGCTGCTACGGCTTCTGCTGCTGGTGCTGCTGCTGCAGCTGCTGCTGGTGCTACTACTACTACTTCTGCTACTAGTACTACTACTACAACTTCTGCTACTACTACCAATACTACTACTACTACTACTACTCACACACACACATAAAGAATCACCTGGTTATGTTGGCAATAAAAAATCACAAAATAGTCTTGATAATATTTGGGATTTTGTATTGCAGAAAATAGATTATTCAAACCTGTTTATTGCAGTTCAAGAGGAAATAATGATGGACGTATTCACAAAATACAAAAATGTATTTTTACTTAGAATTTCATGGGAAAAAAATCATTGCGAAGGATAGTGTGTTTTTTTTTGTTTTAACTTGAAATCTTAATAATTCTTTCTCAACAACAAAAAAAAATCAGTCCTTAGTCGAAATTATGTAGATTGATGTTCGTCCAGGAACCTGTCAAGGTTCCCGTTATGTAACATCCCAAGGGATAAATCCTCTACTTGTGTTGCTGTCCCGTATTTCCTAACACGGAAAACCCTTGTGTGTTTGAGGAGCCAAGGACTGTGATGTAACTGCTTGTGAGGCATAAGGTTCTCTCTCACCAGTAAGGTGAGAAACCTACACATTAGGCTTCTTCAGTTGAGTACGCATAGGTTAGCAGAAGCAGTAAAGATGCGAAGACGATGTAAGACGTAGTCTTGAGGTAGTCAGTCTCTCAGCCTGGAGAAGAGTTCTGCTTCATGGAGCAAAACTCTTCTCCAGGTGTGTTGTATCTCAATTCTTTGCTCCTGAGAATACCTTCCAAGTACATTGATGTCCCAGTAACCTTACTGACGCTAGCAACCAGTCAACGCTATTGAATATGTTCCACTTCTGACATCTCAGCTGCCTTGAGCGGTGAGCATGAAAAGATGTGCCAGACGTGAGATCGCAGATGATCATTGGCGTTATTTGGCTTGCGTTAAAAGTTCTCATTATCCACCCTATTATTTTTTCCTGGCCTTTCTTCCAATAATTTATTGTCTCGCCTGAATACCATAACATCCGGAATAACTATTCGTAAGTCCTTTACCTATTTCTTAATAATAATAATACTAATATAGTAATATAATAATGATATAATAATAATAATACTAATCTTTTTCTTCGGTCTATCGGTGTTCCATGTTCGTAAGGGAACACACACTGGAGCAATGGGAGACAATCTTGTTCGATCCAAGGATGGAAAAGGGGGCAGGTCCAGCTCCCTGGATCAAGAGCCCCTTACATGCATCAACGCACCTCCCTGAACAAGGTTAAATATGTAACACTGTGTAGTAATAACACTGTGTAGTAATAACACTGTGTAGTAATAACACTGTGTAGTAATAACACTGTGTGTGTAGTAATAACACTGTGTAGTAATAACACTGTGTAGTAATAACACTGTGTGTGTAGAAATAACTGTGTAGTAATAACACTGTGTGTGTAGAAATAACTGTGTAGTAATAACACTGTGTAGTAATAACACTGTGTAGTAATAACACTGTGTGTGTAGTAATAACACTGTGTAGTAATAACACTGTGTAGTAATAACACTGTGTAGTAATAACACTGTGTGTGTAGTAATAACACTGTGTAGTAATAACACTGTGTAGTAATAACACTGTGTAGTAATAACACTGTGTAGTAATAACACTGTGTAGTAATAACACTGTGTGTGTAGTAATAACACTGTGTAGTAATAACACTGTGTAGTAATAACACTGTGTGTGTAGTAATAACACTGTGTAGTAATAACACTGTGTAGTAATAACACTGTGTAGTAATAACACTGTGTAGTAATAACACTGTGTAGTAATAACACTGTGTAGTAATAACACTGTGTAGTAATAACACTGTGTGGTAATAACACTGTGTGTAGTAATAACACTGTGTAGTAATAACACTGTGTAGTAATAACACTGTGTGTGTAGTAATAACACTGTGTAGTAATAACACTGTGTAGTAATAACACTGTGTAGTAATAACACTGTAGTAATAACACTGTGTAGTAATAACACTGTGTAGTAATAACACTGTGTAGTAATAACACTGTGTAGTAATAACACTGTGTAGTAATAACACTGTGTAGTAATAACACTGTGTGGTAATAACACTGTGTGTAGTAATAACACTGTGTAGTAATAACACTGTGTGGTAATAACACTGTGTGTAGTAATAACACTGTGTAGTAATAACACTGTGCGTAGTAATAACACTGTGTAGTAATAACACTGTGTGTAGTAATAACACTGTGTAGTAATAACACTGTGTGTAGTAATAACACTGTGTGTAGTAATAACACTGTGTAGTAATAACACTTTGTGTGTAGTAATAACACTGTGTAGTAATAACACTGTGTGTAGTAATAACACTGTGTGTAGTAATAACACTGTGTGTAGTAATAACACTGTGTGTAGTAATAACACTGTGTAGTAGTAACACTGTGTGTAGTAATAACACTGTGTAATAGTAACACTGTGTGTGTAGTAATAACACTGTGTGTGTAGTAATAACACTGTGTGTAGTAATAACACTGTGTGTAGTAATAACACTGTGTAGTAATACTGTGTGTAGTAATAACACTGTGTGTAGTAATAACACTGTGTGTAGTAATAACACTGTGTGTAGTAATAACACTGTGTGTAGTAATAACACTGTGTAGTAATAACACTGTGTGTAGTAATAACACTGTGTAGTAGTAACACTGTGTAGTAATAACACTGTGTAGTAGTAACACTGTGTAGTAATAACACTGTGTAGTAGTAACACTGTGCAATAATAACACTGTGTAGTAGTAACACTGTGTAGTAATAACACTGTGTAGTAATAACACTGTGTGTAGTAATAACACTGTGTAGTAATAACACTGTGTGTAGTAATAACACTGTGTGTAGTAATAACACTGTGTAGTAATAACACTGTGTAGTAATAACACTGTGTGTAGTAATAACACTCTGTAGTAATAACACTGTGTGTAGTAATAACACTGTGTAGAAGTAACACTGTGTAGTAATAACACTGTGTAGTAGTAACACTGTGTAGTAATAACACTGTGTGTGTAGTAATAACACTGTAGTAATAACACTGTGTGTGTAGTAATAACACTGTGTGTAGTAATAACACTGTGTGTAGTAATAACACTGTGTGTGTAGTAATAACACTGTGTGTAGTAATAACACTGTGTAGTAATAACACTGTGTGTGTAGTAATAACACTGTGTAGTAATAACACTGTGTAGTAATAACACTGTGTGTGTAGTAATAACACTGTGTGTAGTAATAACACTGTGTGTAGTAATAACACTGTGTAGTAGTAACACTGTGTAGTAATAACACTGTGTGTGTAGTAATAACACTGTGTAGTAATAACACTGTGTGTGTAGTAATAACTCTGTGTAGTAATAACACTGTAGTAATAACACTGTGTAGTAATAACACTGTGTAGTAGTAACACTGTGTAGTAATAACACTGTGTGTGTAGTAATAACACTATGTAGTAATAACACTGTGTAGTAATAACACTGTGTAGTAGTAACACTGTGTAGTAATAACACTGTGTGTAGTAATAACACTGTGTAGTAATAACACTGTGTAGTAATAACACTGTGTGTAGTAATAACACTGTGTAGTAATAACAGTGTGTGGTAATAACACTGTGTGTAGTAATAACACTGTGTAGTAATAACACTGTGTGTAGTAATAACACTGTGTAGTAATAACACTGTGTAGTAATAACACTGTGTAGTAATAACACTGTGTAGTAATAACACTGTGTCTGTAGTAATAACACTGTGTAGTAATAACACTGTGTGTAGTAATAACACTGTGCGTAGTAATAACATTGTGTGTAGTAATAACACTGTGTGTAGTAATAACACTGTGTAGTAGTAACACTGTGTGTAGTAATAACACTGTGTGGTAATAACACTGTGTGTAGTAATAACACTGTGTAGTAATAACACTGTGTGTAGTAATAACACTGTGTGGTAATAACACTGTGTGTAGTAATAACACTGTGTAGTAATAACACTGTGTGTAGTAATAACACTGTGTAGTAATAACACTGTGTGTGTAGTAATAACACTGTGTAGTAATAACACTGTGTGTAGTAATAACACTGTGTAGTAATAACACTGTGTAGTAATAACACTGTGTAGTAATAACACTGTGTGGTAATAACACTGTGTGTAGTAATAACACTGTGTAGTAATAACACTGTGTGGTAATAACACTGTGTGGTAATAACACTGTGTGTAGTAATAACACTGTGTGGTAATAACACTGTGTGTAGTAATAACACTGTGTAGTAATAACACTGTGTGGTAATAACACTGTGTGTAGTAATAACACTGTGTGTAGTAATAACACTGTGTAGTAATAACACTGTGTAGTAATAACACTGTGTGTAGTAATAACACTGTAGTAATAACAGTGTGTGGTAATAACACTGTGTGTAGTAATAACACTGTGTAGTAATAACACTGTGTGTAGTAATAACACTGTGTAGTAATAACACTGTGTAGTAATAACACTGTGTAGTAATAACACTGTGTAGTAATAACACTGTGTGTGTAGTAATAACACTGTGTAGTAATAACACTGTGTGTAGTAATAACACTGTGTGTAGTAATAACATTGTGTGTAGTAATAACACTGTGTGTAGTAATAACACTGTGTAGTAGTAACACTGTGTGTAATAATAACACTGTGTGTAGTAATAACACTGTGTAGTAATAACACTGTGTGTAGTAATAACACTGTGTGGTAATAACACTGTGTGTAGTAATAACACTGTGTAGTAATAACACTGTGTGTAGTAATAACACTGTGTAGTAATAACACTGTGTGTGTAGTAATAACACTGTGTAGTAATAACACTGTGTGTAGTAATAACACTGTGTAGTAATAACACTGTGTAGTAATAACACTGTGTAGTAATAACACTGTGTGGTAATAACACTGTGTGTAGTAATAACACTGTGTAGTAATAACACTGTGTGGTAATAACACTGTGTGTAGTAATAACACTGTGTAGTAATAACACTGTGTGTAGTAATAACACTGTGTAGTAATAACACTGTGTGTAGTAATAACACTGTGTAGTAATAACACTGTGTGTAGTAATAACACTGTGTGTAGTAATAACACTGTGTGTAGTAATAACACTGTGTAGTAATAACACTGTGTGTGTAGTAATAACACTGTGTAGTAATAACACTGTGTGTAGTAATAACACTGTGTGTAGTAATAACACTGTGTGTAGTAATAACACTGTGTGTAGTAATAACACTGTGTAGTAGTAACACTGTGTGTAGTAATAACACTGTGTAATAGTAACACTGTGTGTGTAGTAATAACACTGTGTGTGTAGTAATAACACTGTGTGTAGTAATAACACTGTGTGTAGTAATAACACTGTGTGTAGTAATAACACTGTGTGTAGTAATACTGTGTGTAGTAATAACACTGTGTGTAGTAATAACACTGTGTGTAGTAATAACACTGTGTGTAGTAATAACACTGTGTAGTAATAACACTGTGTAGTAATAACACTGTGTAGTAGTAACACTGTGTAGTAATAACACTGTGTAGTAGTAACACTGTGTAGTAATAACACTGTGTAGTAGTAACACTGTGCAATAATAACACTGTGTAGTAGTAACACTGTGTAGTAATAACACTGTGTAGTAATAACACTGTGTGTAGTAATAACACTGTGTAGTAATAACACTGTGTGTAGTAATAACACTGTGTGTAGTAATAACACTGTGTAGTAATAACACTGTGTAGTAATAACACTGTGTGTAGTAATAACACTCTGTAGTAATAACACTGTGTGTAGTAATAACACTGTGTAGAAGTAACACTGTGTAGTAATAACACTGTGTAGTAGTAACACTGTGTAGTAATAACACTGTGTGTGTAGTAATAACACTGTAGTAATAACACTGTGTGTGTAGTAATAACACTGTGTGTAGTAATAACACTGTGTGTAGTAATAACACTGTGTGTGTAGTAATAACACTGTGTGTAGTAATAACACTGTGTAGTAATAACACTGTGTGTGTAGTAATAACACTGTGTAGTAATAACACTGTGTGTGTAGTAATAACACTGTGTGTAGTAATAACACTGTGTGTAGTAATAACACTGTGTAGTAGTAACACTGTGTAGTAATAACACTGTGTGTGTAGTAATAACACTGTGTAGTCATAACTCTGTGTAGTAATAACACTGTAGTAATAACACTGTGTAGTAATAACACTGTGTAGTAGTAACACTGTGTAGTAATAACACTGTGTGTGTAGTAATAACACTATGTAGTAATAACACTGTGTAGTAATAACACTGTGTAGTAGTAACACTGTGTAGTAATAACACTGTGTGTAGTAATAACACTGTGTAGTAATAACACTGTGTAGTAATAACACTGTGTGTAGTAATAACACTGTGTAGTAATAACAGTGTGTGGTAATAACACTGTGTGTAGTAATAACACTGTGTAGTAATAACACTGTGTGTAGTAATAACACTGTGTAGTAATAACACTGTGTAGTAATAACACTGTGTAGTAATAACACTGTGTAGTAATAACACTGTGTAGTAATAACACTGTGTCTGTAGTAATAACACTGTGTAGTAATAACACTGTGTGTAGTAATAACACTGTGTGTAGTAATAACATTGTGTGTAGTAATAACACTGTGTGTAGTAATAACACTGTGTAGTAGTAACACTGTGTGTAGTAATAACACTGTGTGGTAATAACACTGTGTGTAGTAATAACACTGTGTAGTAATAACACTGTGTGTAGTAATAACACTGTGTGGTAATAACACTGTGTGTAGTAATAACACTGTGTAGTAATAACACTGTGTGTAGTAATAACACTGTGTAGTAATAACACTGTGTGTGTAGTAATAACACTGTGTAGTAATAACACTGTGTGTAGTAATAACACTGTGTAGTAATAACACTGTGTAGTAATAACACTGTGTAGTAATAACACTGTGTGGTAATAACACTGTGTGTAGTAATAACACTGTGTAGTAATAACACTGTGTGGTAATAACACTGTGTGTAGTAATAACACTGTGTAGTAATAACACTGTGTGTAGTAATAACACTGTGTAGTAATAACACTGTGTGTAGTAATAACACTGTGTGTAGTAATAACACTGTGTGTAGTAATAGCACTGTGTAGTAATAACACTGTGTGTGTAGTAATAACACTGTGTAGTAATAACACTGTGTGTAGTAATAACACTGTGTGTAGTAATAACACTGTGTGTAGTAATAACACTGTGTGTAGTAATAACACTGTGTAGTAGTAACACTGTGTGTAGTAATAACACTGTAATAGTAACACTGTGTGTGTAGTAATAACACTGTGTGTGTAGTAATAACACTGTGTGTAGTAATAACACTGTGTGTAGTAATAACACTGTAATAGTAACACTGTGTGTGTAGTAATAACACTGTGTGTGTAGTAATAACACTGTGTGTAGTAATAACACTGTGTGTAGTAATAACACTGTGTGTAGTAATAACACTGTGTAGTAATAACACTGTGTGTAGTAATAACACTGTGTAGTAGTAACACTGTGTAGTAATAACACTGTGTAGTAGTAACACTGTGTAGTAATAACACTGTGTAGTAGTAACACTGTGCAATAATAACACTGTGTAGTAGTAACACTGTGTAGTAATAACACTGTGTAGTAATAACACTGTGTGTAGTAATAACACTGTGTAGTAATAACACTGTGTGTAGTAATAACACTGTGTAGTAATAACACTGTGTAGTAATAACACTGTGTAGTAATAACACTGTGTGTAGTAATAACACTCTGTAGTAATAACACTGTGTGTAGTAATAACACTGTGTAGAAGTAACACTGTGTAGTAATAACACTGTGTAGTAGTAACACTGTGTAGTAATAACACTGTGTGTGTAGTAATAACACTGTAGTAATAACACTGTGTGTGTAGTAATAACACTGTGTGTAGTAATAACACTGTGTGTAGTAATAACACTGTGTGTGTAGTAATAACACTGTGTGTAGTAATAACACTGTGTAGTAATAACACTGTGTGTGTAGTAATAACACTGTGTGTGTAGTAATAACACTGTGTGTAGTAATAACACTGTGTGTAGTAATAACACTGTGTAGTATTAACACTGTAGTAATAACACTGTGTGTGTAGTAATAACACTGTGTAGTAATAACACTGTGTGTGTAGTAATAACTCTGTGTAGTAATAACACTGTAGTAATAACACTGTGTAGTAATAACACTGTGTAGTAGTAACACTGTGTAGTAATAACACTGTGTGTGTAGTAATAGCACTGTGTAGTAATAACACTGTGTGTGTAGTAATAACACTGTGTAGTAATAACACTGTAGTAATAACACTGTGTAGTAATAACACTGTGTGTGTAGTAATAACACTGTGTAGTAATAACACTGTGTAGTAATAACACTGTGTAGTAAGAACACTGTGTGTGTAGTAATAACACTGTGTATTAATAACACTGTAGTAATAACACTGTGTGTGTAGTAATAACACTGTGTGTAGTAATAACACTGTGTGTAGTAATAACACTGTGTAGTAATAACACTGTAGTAATAACACTGTGTGTAGTAATAACACTGTGTGTGTAGTAATAACACTGTGTGTAGTAATAACACTGTGTGTGTAGTAATAACACTGTGTGTAGTAATACTTTGTAGTAATAACACTGTGTAGTAATAACACTGTGTGTAGTAATGACACTGTAGTAATAACACTGTGTAGTAATGACACTGTGTGTAGTAATAACACTGTGTAGTAATAACACTGTGTGTAGTAATAACACTGTGTAGTAATAACACTGTGTGTAGTAATAACACTGTGTGTAGTAATAACACTGTGTAGTAATAACACTGTAGTAATAACACTGTGTGTAGAAATAACACTGTGTGTAGTAATAACACTGTGTGTAGTAATAACACTGTGTAGTAATAACACTGTGTGTAGTAATAACACTGTGTAGTAATAACACTGTATGTAGTAATAACACTGTGTAGTAATAACACTGTGTGTAGTAATAACACTGTGTGTAGTAATAACACTGTGTAGTAATAACACTGTAGTAATAACACTGTGTGTAGTAATAACACTGTGTAGTAATAACACTGTGTGTGTAGTAATAACACTGTGTAGTAATACTGTGTAGTAATAACACTGTGTAGTAATAACACTGTGTGTAGTAATGACACTGTGTAGTAATAACACTGTGTGTGTAGTAATAACACTGTGTGTAGTAATAACACTGTGTAGTAATGACACTGTGTGTAGTAATAACACTGTAGTAATAACACTGTGTGTAGTAATAACACTGTGTAGTAATAACACTGTGTGTGTAGTAATAACACTGTGTGTAGTAATACTGTGTAGTAATAACACTGTGTAGTAATAACACTGTGTGTAGTAATAACACTGTGTAGTAATAACACTGTGTGTGTAGTAATAACACTGTGTGTAGTAATACTGTGTAGTAATAACACTGTGTAGTAATAACACTGTAGTAATAACACTGTGTGTAGTAATAACACTGTGTAGTAATAACACTGTGTGTAGTAATAACACTGTGTAGTAATGACACTGTGTGTAGTAATGACACTGTAGTAATAACACTGTGTGTAGTAATGACACTAGTAATAACACTGTGTAGTAATGACACTGTAGCAATAACACTGTGTGTAGTAATGACACTGTAGTAATAACACTGTGTAGTAATAACACTGTGTGTAGTAATGACAGTGTAGTAATGACACTGTGTGTAGTAATGACACTGTGTAGTAATGACACTGTGTGTAGTAATGACACTGTAGTAATAACACTGTGTAGTAATAACACTGTGTAGTAATGACACTGTGTGTAGTAATGACACTGTAGTAATAACACTGTGTGTAGTAATGACACTGTAGTAATAACACTGTGTAGTAATAACACTGTGTGTAGTAATGATACTGTGTGTAGTAATGACACTGTAGTAATAACACTGTGTGTAGTAATGACACTGTAGTAATAACACTGTGTGTAGTAATGACACTGTAGTAATAACACTGTGTAGTAATAACACTGTGTGTAGTAATGACACTGTAGTAATAACACTGTGTAGTAATAACACTGTAGTAATAACACTGTGTGTGTGTAGTAATAACACTGTGTAGTAATAACACTGTGTAGTAATAACACTGTGTGGTAATAACACTGTGTGGTAATAACACTAGTGATAACACTGTGGTTCGTCAAGACTTATCATTACACATCCCTTCAAGAGAGAGAGAGAGAGAGAGAGAGAGAGAGAGAGAGAGAGAGAGAGAGAGAGAGAGAGAGAGAGAGAGGTGCCTTGATGCTGGTGAAGGGCTCTTGGTCCAAAGATATAGAGTTATCCTACCCTTGGATCAAATCTGTTTACCTCCCATCCCCCAGGTGCTGTATGGCCCTTTCGGGGTTAACGCTTTCCCGTGAATGTAATAATAATAATAGTAATAATAATTCGTGTTACATTGTGTAATCAACATATTTTTTTTTAGTTTATTAATAAGATATTCATTTTTCAATTTCTTGTAAGTAATTAGCTTACAATTGTAAGTTACAGAGTTCGATTCCCAGGCTTGGGGGTAAGTGGATACTTAGTTACAAGTATTAGGTGCTACAATGCCATTAAAATTTGCAACATAGTTTGCAAGTGGCCTGGTGGTTAACGCTCTCGCTTCACACGGTGAGGGCCTGGGTTCGATTCCCAGCCAGAGTAGAAACATTGGACGTGTTTCTTTCCACCTGTTGTCTATGTTCCCCATCAGTAAAATGGGTACCTGGGTGTTAGTCGACTGGTGTGGGTCGCATCCTGGGACACTGACCTAAGGAGGCCTGGTCACAGACCGGGCCGCGGGGGCGTTGACCCCCGGAACTCTCTCCAGGTAAACTCCAGGTAATTAAGTCACTAAGGATGGGCGAAACGCCTCATGAAATGCTGTTCACGTCTGTGGGTGGTATCCTTGGGGAGGGAGAGGATGTACGTTGAACCTGCGTGCGGCCAGCAGTAACAGATTGATGATGGATTGATTATATCTTCATTTCACTACTACACCTGCTGCCTCTGTAGAGTTTACATGGACAGGGTTTCGGGGGTAAACGCCCCCGCGGCTGGGTCTAAAACCAGGCCTCATCTGTAGGTCCAGCTATTGCACACGTGTTGCATCATCAACTTGGTATTGTCAACATACGTGATAATGTTGCGAGGTTATTGAGTGTGTTAACTCAGTTGTGTAATTTTTTTTTTTTTTTGTCTTGACTTGATTTTGACGTTGTTTGAGTTACGTCTGGAACATCTTGCTTAACCACAGTGTTTATAAACTAATCTTGTCTTGTGTTCCCTTACAGGCACGGGTGTAGTGTGATGGTGAAGGTGCGGGAGGGGGGGGAACCTTCCCCTGCCCCACCGCCCACAGTCACCCTCACCCCTACGCCCCTCTCTGACACCCACCACCACAGCCAATCCACGCCCATGGGTGTGCCTCCGTCCCCCGCCTCCTCGCTCTCAGCCTCCGGGCCGGTGTCACCAGCCTCCTCCGTCAATTCCACAGGGGAGGCCTATGCTCATGACTCCCCTCGCCCCTACTACCGCACCCACGGCTACCAGCCCTGGGGGCGGCACCCCCACAACCCCAGCCACCGGCGGCACTCCCCCCACCATCACCACCACTACCACCACCACCACAACACCTACCAGAACGGCTCCGGCTCCTCGCACGGCTTCTACACTCATCACCAGAACGGTTCAGGTGGTCCTACCCACCATACTAACGGTCACCACTATCACCACACCAACTCCAGGAACCACTACCAGAGCGACGGTAGTTACTACAGTGGCTACCAGGGCGGTCACAAGTCCAGCTACCAGGACACATACCAGGGATACCAAGGGGGATACCACGGCGGCTACTCTAGTGGACGGGGGCGGCACAAATCCCCACGAGATGAACCGTGGGCGCCGTCGCTGACCATGGGCCGTGGGCGTGGTGGTCGTTTTAAAACCATCTCCCCCGCCTCGAGATCCAGGGGCGCCTCCCCCCGCCCACACACCTCCACGCAGTTCTTCTCCTCCAACAGTACTCTGGAGGAAGCCATGTCCTCCGTCACAGTGGAGGTGGGGGGCAGCAGTGGGCTGGTGGGCGGGGTGGAGGAAGGCTTGTTGATGGGGGTGGGTGAAGAGGCAGGGCAGCACGTAGTACATCTTCACATCAACCCGGGTACTACTGTCAACTTCACCACTGAAGACGGCCACGTACAACGGATATCAGGTGAGTTGAAAAACTAGCAACTGTAAAGAATTAGACATATGTTCAACATCTGGGTGTCTTTATTGTCGATAGGTAGGTAGGTAAGGTTTGTCAGGAAACAGGGCAGGTGTTTCCTGACGCGGGTCTTAGATGATGACCTATCATGTGGGAGTTCGACACGTGGATTAGGTAAGAAATACTCACTTACGTATAATTACAGATATGTAGAGAGAGCCCTGACAGCCGTTACCTTGTCTCCTCGCTCACTCTCGTCAACTAACTGACTGGCCGCCCACGTACCCATAGAGGGTCTTTGAATAATGCCAGGTCAGCGCAATATGAATAGACAGTGACTCAGGCAGAGACGGTTGGTCGTTGAGTCAATGGTACACTGGTTACTGGTAACTGGTTACTACTACTGAGAGACCCGCCGTTGGAGCTTTTGGTCATCTGACCGAGGCCTTCCGCTGGCTTACCGGTTCACCCCTTTATAAATGATGGTCATAGTTATAACCATTTTTTGTATATACCTTTATTGTAGACGTTTCGCCAACCAGTGGCTTTACCAGTACAAATTCTAGCACATTATGGGAAGACTGAAGAACTATATACGAAAGACGAGGTAATTAGTCCCTCAGTCTTGGAGTTGGTGAAGGTTCATACCTGCGCTTCAGAGTCTTGAAGACTACGGTCCTGATCCATCGGGAGGCCTGGTCACGGACCGGGCCGCGGGGGCGTTGATCCCCGGAATAACCTCCAGGTAACCTCCAGGACACCAACTCCAACACTGAGGGACTGATTGCCCCGTCTTTTGTATGTAGTTCTTCTGTCTTCGAATTACGTCCCTGAATCTGTATTGATAAAGCCACTGGATGGCGAAACGTCTACAATAAAGATATCCAGATGTTGCACATGTGTCTAATTATATATTTATCTTGTTCGTGTTGTGTACCATACATGTACAACTATCTACTGTACCAAGGTATCATTGTTACACTGATGCCTTGGTATCATTGTAACAGTGGTACTAAGGTATCAGTGTAACAGTGGTACTAAGGTATCATTGTAACAATAGTACCAAGGTATTGTAACAATAGTACCAAGGTATCATTGTAACAATGGTATCACTGTATCATTGTAACAATAGTATCAAGGAATCATTGTAACAATGGTACCAAGATACCATTGTAACAATACCACGCTGTACCTACAAATAAATAAACAAAAGACATGAGTAAGAGTTAGAAATAAGACACTTCGCCTGACCTTATTTTTTTGGGTTTGTCCCAAGACTCAGTAATTTGACAAGTGGGTCATTTGTACAACATGTGGGTATATCTTCATTCTGGCGAAACGTTTTGTGAGAATGAAGGTGCCCATATGTTGCACAAGTGCCCCTTGGTCAAATTACTTAGTTTTTGGGATAATCTCCCCAAAAAAAGGTCAGACATTGAGGTTTATTTCTGAGATTTGTACATCACTTGGTAATATTCGCTATGATAAATTAGATACATGTGGAACTCTTGGGTATCTTTATTAAAAGGAAACGTTTCGCCACACAGTGGCTTCATCAGTCCATACAAAGGAGAAACTTGAAGCAACAGGAGGAGAATGAGGTAATCAGTCCCTCGACCTTGAGTCGATGTGGTCAGTCCATCAATCTTGAATAGATTGATGGACTTATGTGTACCTATGCCCGGATAAGCTTACTTTCTCACCTTTGCTACGGGAACGTGTCATCCATGTACAGGTTTCTTCTGTATTCGACGTTTTGCCTATTGTGCAGGCGAAACGTTTCGGGTAATAAAAATAGCAGAGTTGCACATATTTTTGTCAACTATATATTTCACCAGACGAGCCTGGCCCAAGGCCGGGGTCTGGGAATAGAAAAACTACCTACCTAGGGTATTCTGGAGATCAACGCCCCCGCGGCCTGGTCCACGACCAGGCCTCCCGGTGGATTAGGGCCTGATCAATCAGGCTCCTACTGCTGGCCGCACGTAGTCCAACGTACGAACCACAGCCCCGGCTGATCCGGCACCGACTTAAGTATCTGTCCAGCTCCCTCTTGAAGGCAGTCAGGGGCCTATTGGTAATCCCCCTTATGCATGGTGGGAGGCTGTTGAACAATCTTGGGCCCCGGACACTTATTGTATTTTCTCTAAGTGTACCAATGGCGCCCCTACTTTTCATTGAGGTATTTTGCACCACCTGCCCAGTCTTTTACTTTTGTAGGGAATGATTTCTGTGTTCAGATTCGGGACCATTCCTTTAAGGGTTTTCCAAGTGTAGATAATGATGTATCTCTCTCGCCTGCGTTCCAGAGAGTACAAGTCAAGTGCTTCCAAGCGTTCCCAGTAGTTGAGGTGTTTGATGGAATTTATATGTTAATGTACAGCAGTATTCCAGCCTAGATAGAACGAGTGATTTGAAAAGGATCATCATTGGCTTGGAATCTCTTGTTTTGAACGTTCTCATTATCCATCCTATCATTTTCTTCGCAGTTGTGATTGTGGCACTGTTGTGATGCTTGAAAGTGAGATCCTCACACATTACCACTCCCAGGTCCCTCATACTCAGTTCTAATTATTATCTCCTCCAGTTTTCCATAACGGAGTAATTGGAATTTGTCTCCATTGAACATCATATTGTTTTCTGTTGCCCATTGGAAAACTTGGTTTATATTTTCATGGAGTTTAACTGTGTCCTCAATAGATGACAGTCTCATGCACATCCAGGGTGCTGTGGATTACATCTCTGTCTATGTCTGATATGAGGATGAGGAACAGGATGGGGGTGAGTACTGTGCCTTGTGGAACAGAGCTTTTCACCATGGCAGCTTCTGATATAACTGTTTACCACTACTCTTTGTGTGTGATTGGTTAGAAAGTTGAAGATCCATCTCCCCACTTTGCCAGTTATTCCTTTAGCACGCATTTTGTGCGCTGTTGTACCATGATGGCACTTGTCTAAGGTTTTTGCAAAGGCTGTGTATATTACATCTGCATTCCGTTTTTCTTCCAGTGTATCCAAGACTATCATAGTGATCCAATAGTTGCGAGAGGCAGGAACGACCTGCTCTGAACCCATGTTGCCCTGGATTGTGCAGTTTTGGGGAATCCAGATGGTTTGCAATCATGCTTCTTAGAACACTTAAGATTTTGATGATGTGGGACGTTAGAGCCATTGGTCTATAGTTCTTAGTTAACGCTTTACTGCCACCTTTATGGAGTGCGGCTATATCCGTTGTTTTTAGTGACTGTGGAATTTCACCCATGTCTAAGCTCCTCCATAGTATACTTAGGGCACGCAAAAGGGGTTTCTTGCAGTTCTTAATGAACACAAAGTTTCACGAGTCTGGGCATGGGGCTGAGTACATGGGTATATTGTCAATGGCTCTCTCAAAGTCTGTTGGAGTTAGGGTAATGTCAGAGATTTGGCATACATTGATGGAGTTTTGAGGCTCATTCATGAAACAGTCATTTGGAGTGCCGATCTTTAGACTGATTAGTGGCTCGCAAAACACAGAGTCGTATTGGTATTTCAGTATCTCACTTATTTTTTTGTCATCTGTGTAGGTCCCATCTTGTCTGAGCAGGGGCCCAATATTAGATGTAGTATCTGCCTTGTTTCTTGTATATGAAAAGAAATATTTCGAGTTTCTTTCAGTTTCACTAGTTGCTTTTAGCTCATCTTGTCTCTCCTGGATCCTGTATGAATCCTTTAACTTAAGTTCTATACTTTCCACTTCCCTGGTCAGCGCTTCCTTCCGTGTATAAGATAATCTAGCGTTCTTGAGGAGCTCAGTGATCCTTCGTCGTCTTCTGTAGAGGAGGCGTCTTTCTCTCTCCAGTTTACTTCTTCTCGTCTTCTTTCTTTGGGGAATATGCTTTGAAAGTTGATCCTTTCAAGGCATTGGTTTGGATCCATGTTATTTAAGATATCTTCCCAACATGTTTCATTTAAGACATGGTTCACCTGGCCCAGTTGATGTTCTTGTTGTTGAAGTTGTATTTGGTGGAACTTATTAAAGGTATATCAAAGGGTCATTAGTTCACCTGTACTCTTATCAGAAATCTGAAATCTGAAGCCGAGTCAACAGTGCCTATGTGTGCGCAATAAGGTTAACAGAATGCAATGTAGTGCACTCAGTTCACACACTGAGGTCCTGGGTTCGATCCCCGGTACAGGTGGAGACATTAGGACGTTTTTCCTTAGGATACTTGCTATCCCTGTTTACCTGTCAGTAAAATGGGTACCTGGGTGTTTTTCGACTGGTGTGGGTCGCATCCTGGGGACAAAATTGACATAATTTGCCCGAAATGCTCTGCATAACAAGGGACTTTCTATACAGTATGTCACTGATGTCAGCTATGATGTGTTTACGTTGTATCATGTACTTACATGTACTTGTAGACATGAAGATTATTATTATCTTGAACACCAGCTGTCCCTGTTCACCTAGCAGCAAATAGGTACCCAGGAGTGAACACCAGCTGCCCCTGTTCACCTAGCAGTAAATTAGTACCTAGATCTTGAACGCCAGCTGCCCCTGTTCAGCTAGCAGAAAATAGATACCCAGGAGTGAACAATACTGCCCTTGTTCACCTAGCAGTAAATAGGTACCTAGGAGTGAACAGTCCTGCCCCTGTTCACGTAGCAGTAAATAGGTAACTAGATCTTGAACACCAGCTGTCCCTGTTCACCTAGCAGTAAATAGGTACCCAGGAGTGAACACCAGCTGCCCCTGTTCACCTAGCAGTAAATTAGTACCTAGATCTTGAACGCCAGCTGCCCCTGTTCAGCTAGCAGAAAATAGATACCCAGGAGTGAACAATACTGCCCTTGTTCACCTAGCAGTAAATAGGTACCTAGGAGTGAACAGTCCTGCCCCTGTTCACCTAGCAGTAAATATGTACCTAGGAGTGAACAGTCCTGCCCCTGTTCACCTAGCAGTAAATAGGTAACTAGATCTTGAACACCAGCTGTCCCTGTTCACCTAGTAATAAATAGGTACCCAGGAGTGAACACACCACATAACACACACATTTTTTTTTTACAGTGATTTTGAGGGCACATAACGATCAGTTATATAAATATAACCCAGATTGCCCAGTAAAGTCCAAGAGTGTGGCTTATCCCCTTAGAAAGCCACATTGCGTGGCTTTCTGAAAGTAAGGAGCAGGTGTCGCCCATAAAACTTCACTAATCAGCATGTTTCGCCCGGAAAGCTATGTTAATTAGACAGTTTCGCCCAGAAAGCTGCATTAATGAGCAGATTTCATCCAGAAAGCTGCACTAATCGGCAGGTTTCGCCCAGAAAGTTGCATTGTTCAGCAGTTTCGCTCATAAAGCTACATTGTTCAGCAGGTTTCGCGCAGAAAGTACCAGTAATCAGCAAATTTCACCCAGAAAGCAACAGTAATCAGCAGGTTTCGCCCATAAACCTGCAGTAATCTGCAGTTTTTGTCCCTAAAACTGTACTAATCAGGTTTCGCCCAGAAAGTACTAGTAATCAGCAAGTTTCGCCCATAAAGCAGCAGTAATCAGCAAGTTTCGCAAAGAAAGCACCAGTAATCATCAAGACGGTCTAGTAGCTAGGAATGATAACCAGCAGTAATCAGCAAGTTTCGCCCATAAAGCAGCAGTAATCAGCAAGTTTCGTAAAGAAAGCACCAGTAATCATCAAGACGGTCTAGTAGCTAGGAATGATAACCTTAACTCCACATGTAATGCATACATAGGTCAATGTGAGACAATACAGCCATTATTATCTCAAACACTACCAAACAGGTGCATACACTGTACTAAAGTACGTATGAAAAACAGAAAAGGCACCTTATGTAAAATGTGTAAGGGGTGGGTGCATGATGGATGTATGTACAATTATAACAACGGTGCCAGAATTCATTTTGTGTGTAACAAATGCACTTTGGCACAGTTACCCTTTAGCAGTGATGACATTGATTTACCTAAATTTAATACAAATGACCCATTGCCATTTATTGATGATTATGATTGTTTTATGAAAACAGGCCTTCACTTTATTCATGTCAATGCAAGATCACTTCTTCCTAAATTGGCAGAGATTAGGATTCTAGCTAACAAAATTAGGGCGGCAGTTATCACCATCTCTGAATCTTGGTTGAATGATACGGTGACTGACGACGAGGTCAAAATAGATGGTTACAATATAAAACGCTTAGATAGGAACAGAAAGGGTGGTGGAGTATGTGCCTACATTAGAAATGACTTAGCTTACAACCCAAGGCCTGATTTAAATAACAATAAACTGGAGATTCTATGGTTTGAAGTGCTGCTTCCTAAGACCAAACCCATCTTAGTAGGAACTAGTTACCGCCCTCCTACCCAGGACCAGTTCTTAGAAGACTTTTCCAGAGTCTTGTCCGGAGTTGAAAACAATTGCGAGACAATAATACTGAGCGACTCAATATCTGTTTTCAGCAGCAAAATAACGGGCTATGCAAAAGGTATAAGCAAATTCTAGGATTAAATAGTTACACTCAACTAATTAATACACCAACCCGGATCACACAGTTCTCAGCCACCCTAATTGACCACATACTTTGTAACCGCTCTGAGAACATTAGTCAGTCAGGCGTCATTACCACAGGTCTTAGTGATCATTTCATCATTTACTGCACCAGGAAAATCACTAGGGATAGGATAGGCCTACACAGGACAATAAAAATGAGGTCAACTAGAAACTACAGTAAAGAAACACTGGTAAATAGGCTACACAATTGTGACTGGACAGAGATAACAAGTTGCACGGACGTAAACGATGCCTGGGAAAAATTCAAAATGTTCACTACCATCCTTGATAATATTGCACCAGTTAAAGAGGTTAGGATTAAACGAAGAACTGAACCCTGGATGAATACTGAGATATTAGATAATATGAAATTCAGAGACCAGCTGCTAAAAAGATTTAAAGCAAACAGACAGGATATTGCAGCACTAAATGTATTCCAAAGGGTGAGGAACAGAGTACAGAGACTTATAAAAGGAGCAAAGGCAAAGCACTACTGCTCAAAAATTGAAGAGTATAAGCATAACCCCAGAAAGCTCTGGCAACAACTAAAACAGTTGGGGTATAGCCATAAGCCAGTAGATAGGTCTAACATAGTACTCACTATCGATAATGAGGTATGCCACGAAACATCTAAGGTGGCAAATTGCTTTAATTCCTACTACACATCTGTTGCATCAACACTAGTAAGTAAACTACCAGCTGCATCAAATACCTTTAACACAGACTCTGATAAGTTTCAAACATACTATACCAATAAAGGGGTAACCCCAAACAGTTGTCAACTAGTAAGTGTATCTCATGACTTTATTCAAAAAGAACTAAGCAGGTTAAACCCAACTAAGAGCACAGGCCCTGATAACATCCCGTCTAAGTTCCTAAAAGATGGTGCTTCTGAACTGTCAATCCCTATTGCTCACATAATAAATCTATCAATCACCACTAATACCGTACCGGAGGGGTTCAAGGAGGCCAGAGTTACTCCTATCTTCAAGAAAAATAGTAGGTCTGATGTAAGCAACTATAGGCCTGTTAGTATACTCAGTATAATATCTAAAATTCTAGAGAGGGCGGTGTATTCTCAAGTAGTTAAGTACCTTAATGACAACATTCTCTATAGCTATCAATCGGGCTTTAGAAGATCCTACTCAACCGACACCTCCCTTATTAATCTGATGGATTACCTGAGAACTGAAATGTCAAAGGGGAACCTCATAGGTATGGTAACCTTAGACCTGCAAAAGGCCTTCGATACTGTCAACCACAATATATTATGTAATAAACTTCAAGCTATCGGTATAGGTTCTGTAGACTGGTTTAAGTCCTACCTTAGCAACAGGAGACAAATAGTCAAAATCAACAAAACAGAATCAGAACCCCTGCCGATAACATGTGGAGTTCCCCAAGGTAGTATTCTGGGTCCCTTATTATTCTTATGTTATGTCAATGATATGCCTATCAGTGTCAAGTGCAAACTCCTACTGTATGCAGATGACAGTGCTCTGTTAGTGTCAGGTAAAGACCCACAAGATATTGCTAATGTTTTAACACTGGAACTGGAGTCCTGCAGCAAATGGTTAGTAGACAACAAACTATCATTACACCTAGGGAAAACTGAAGCCATTCTCTTTGGCACGAAACATAAACTGAGAAGGGTAAATAATTTTAATGTTCAATGTAATGGGGAGCCCATCACTTTGGTTTCATCAGTAAAATATTTGGGAATCCCCTTTGACCCATGCATGTCAGGAGAATTGATAGGGAACAGTGTAGTAAAGAAAGCGAATGCCAGACTGAAGTTCCTGTATAGACAAGCACAGTGTCTACCTACTGAGGCCCGCAGGACCCTATGTCTAGCCCTTATACAATGCCATATGGATTACGCTTGCTCTTCTTGGTACTCTGCCTTGACAAAAAACTGAAAGATAGACTGCAAATCACCCAGAACAAAATCGTAAGATTCATCCTGGGGCTGGGACCAAGAGAACATGTAGGCCAGGATGAATTACAGCAGTTGGATATGCTGAATGTTGAAGACAGAGTAAAACAACTGAAGCTAAATCATGTTTATAAAATTGCTCACGAACAGTGTCCAGAATATCTTGCTGTCAATTTTGTCAAGGTTGGGAACCGCAGCAATCATAGTACTAGGGGGAGAGAGCACAACTTTGTAGTACCCACAGTCAGTGGCCAGGCTTCAAACACCTTTTATTGTACAGCAATAAAGGAATGGAACAGACTGCCTGCACATGTCAAAGCCAGTCATAGCATGAACCAGTTTAAGAAGAGTGCCAAAAAGTGTCTGATGAATGTAGCTACAGAAAGGGAGGGGAATGATTTTCTATTTTTTAGCTAACATACGTGTAAATTTTACCGTATTCCTAGTAATGACCCTCGTATTGTAGATAGTCTTAATGACCCTCGTGTAGTAGATAGTCTTTTAGTATGATAATAAGATGTTATCTTCATTGTAGAATAATAAGAAAATATTATAACCTTTATATTATAATAATAAGGTAAAAGGACCCCAATGGAAATAAGTCACTCTGTCTGACTTTTTTGGGTTATCCTAGGTTCTCTACACATATGCTGCTATGTATGATAATTCTATGTAACTGTATTTGTGTATACCTGAATAAACTTACTTACTTACAAGTTTCGCCCATAAAGCAGCAGTAATCCCCACATTGAAAGGAAAACGCACAACCAAGGTAGTCATAGCAATAAACTTCTAAAGAAAACGTGTTTTTAAGATGACTTACAGGGAAGACTTTAGTAATTCTCTGCCTTTTAATATAACTTACAGGGGGAGACTTTAGTAATTCCATGCCTTTTAACGTAACTTACAGGGGAGACTTTGGTAATTCCCTGCCTTTTAACGTGAATTACAGGGGGACATTGGTAATTCCCTGCTTCAGATTTTGATTCCAGATTATCAAGATAACCTTGTTGGGATTTTTGTAACCCTGGGTAGGGAGGGTTAGCCACCCAGGATAACTCTGGGTAGGGAGGGTTAGCCACCCAGGATAACTCTGGGTAGGGAGGGTTAGCCACCCAGGATAACCCTGGGTAGGGAGGGTTAGCCACCCAGGATAACACTGAGTAGGGAGGGTTAGCCACCCAGGATAACCCTGGGTAGGGAGAGTTAGCCACCCAGGATAACCCAAGACGGTGCGTCATGGAGGAGTCTCTGTCTTATTTCCATTGTGGTCCTTAAATCTTGTCCCCCCAGGATGCCACCCACACCAGTCGGCTAGCACATAGGTACCTACTTACTGCTAGGTGAACAAGGATAGCAGGTGTAAGGTGACTAACACCCAGGTACCTACTTGCTGCTAGGTGAACAGGGACAGCAGGTGTAAGGTGACTATCACCCAGGTACCTACTTGCTGCTAGGTGAACAGGGACAGCAGGTGTAAGGTGACTATCACCCAGGTACCTACTTGCTGCTAGGTGAACAGGGACACCAGGTGTAAGGTGACTAACACCCAGGTACCTACTTGCTGCTAGGTGAACAGTGACAGTAGGTGTAGGGAAACATGCCCGATGTTTCCACTCATAATGAATAACACCGTGACTCGAACAAATCACAAATAACCCGCAGACAGGAGAAGATTGCGACGACGTTTCGGTCCGACTTGGACTATTAACTAGTCACACGTGCCGGGATCTGTCCCCGGTCCCTCAGTGTGTGACCTAGGAACGCTATACGAAAATTATAATATTAAGAAATATAAGTTGTAAGAGGTTAATATTTTTTTTGTCGATTAAGATAAAAACTGAAATTAATAATTTTATACCAAAAGAACCTTAGAAAACTTACCTGACCTTATTATAACAAACGCAATTTAATTTAGCCTAATCCAGCTAAATATATTTTAGATAACTTTACAATAATTTGATAAACACAATAAAATATATTTTTTTCCGTTAGGTTCAGAATTATTTTTGCGAAATTATTACATACACAAATGTTCGCATTTTTTATTCGGCAAGAAGAGCGGTGCTATTTAAGCCAAAATTGCAAGTTTAACCTATTCGGCACGACATATATTTAACCCACATAATTCTGAGACGAAGTCTGGTTCAACCTTCAGAAACTAGCAAAAATGGGCCCTAATTCAAACTATACCACGGGTGGGGTTTGATCCCGCGGTCAGAGAGTCTCAAAACTCCAGACCGTCGCGTTAGCCACTGGACCAGCTAGCCACAATAAGATTCGTCCAACTAGGTATATTGTGGCTAGCTGGTCCAGTGGCTAACGCGACGGTCTGGAGTTTTGAGACTCTCTGACCGCGGGATCAAACCCCACCCGTGGTATGGTTTGTTTGCAATCGTGTCATTACGATTTCGTGAGTCAGGTCCTAATTCCTGTGTGTGGCACTACATTTAAGGCAGTCTAATACATTCATGTAAGAGCCCAATTTTAGATTGTGTACTGTTGCACATGCTATGCAGTGTTGTAAGGCAGCAACTGAAGGGGTGAGGGGAAGTTTTCTCAGAGAAGTGCAGTGCGGGTGTGTCACCTGCCGCAGTATCTCTCAGAATCTGAGACAGACTGGATTGAAATATTCTCTGAAACATTGAAATATGCTCTAAAACTGCGAAATATTCTCTGAAACATTGAAATATGCTCTGAAACTGCGAAATATTCTCTGAAACGTTGAAATATGCTCTGAAACTGCGAAATATTCTCTGAAACATTGAAATATGCTCTGAAACATTGAAATATGCTCTGAAACTGCGAAATATTCTCTGAAACGTTGAAATATGCTCTGAAAGTGCGAAATATTCTCTGAAACGTTGAAATATGATCTGAAACTGCGAAATATTCTCTGAAACATTGAAATATGCTCTGAAACTGCGAAATATTCTCTGAAACGTTGAAATATGATCTGAAACTGCGAAATATTCTCTGAAACATTGAAATATGCTCTGAAACTGCGAAATATTCTCTGAAACGTTGAAATATGCTCTGAAACTGCGAAATATTCTCTGAAACATTGAAATATGCTCTGAAACATTGAAATATGCTCTGAAACTGCGAAATATTCTCTGAAACGTTGAAATATGCTCTGAAAGTGCGAAATATTCTCTGAAACATTGAAATATGCTCTGAAACTGCGAAATATTCTCTGAAACATTGAAATATGCTCTGAAACTGCGAAATATTCTCTGAAACATTGAAATATGCTCTGAAACATTGAAATATGCTCTGAAACTGCGAAATATTCTCTGAAACGTTGAAATATGCTCTGAAAGTGCGAAATATTCTCTGAAACATTGAAATATGCTCTGAAACTGCGAAATATTCTCTGAAACATTGAAATATGCTCTGAAACATTGAAATATGCTCTGAAACTGCGAAATATTCTCTGAAACGTTGAAATATGCTCTGAAAGTGCGAAATATTCTCTGAAACATTGAAATATGCTCTGAAACTGCGAAATATTCTCTGAAACATTGAAATATGCTCTGAAACTGCGAAATATTCTCTGAAACATTGAAATATGCTCTGAAACGACAAAATATGCTCTGAAACCTCGAAATGTGTTCTGAAACCTCGAGATATGCTCTGAAACCTCGAAATGTGTTCTGAAACCTCGAGATATGCTCTGTAACGTCCTGTAAAACGTTGAATTATGCTCTGAAACGTTGAAATATGCTCTAAATAGATTTTTACTTTTTATATGATTTTTTTAAATGTGTAATAAAACATAAAAAAATATAGTAAAATGTGTTAAAAGAGTATTTGCATATTTCGAGGATTTATTTTAGTTTTTCCTTAATAATTCTTGGGAAGTGGAAGGATTGTAACCCACACACGCCTCGTACACAGCCAGGGTAAACAATATAGTGGTACGGGGGGTCACACACGCCTCGTACACAGCCAGGGTAAACAATATAGTGGTACGGGGGGTCACACACGCCTCGTACACAGCCAGGGTAAACAATATAGTGGTACGGGGGGTCACACACGCCTCGTACACAGCCAGGGTAAACAATATAGTGGTACGGGGGGTCACACACGCCTCGTACACAGCCAGGTTAAAGAATATAGTGGTACGGGGGGTCACACACGCCTCGTACACAGCCAGGTTAAACAATATAGTAGTACGGGGGGTCACACACGCCTCGTACACAGCCAGGGTAAACAATATAGTGGTACGGGGGGTCACACACGCCTCGTACACACCCAGGGTAAACAATATAGTGGTACGGGGAGTCGCACACGCCTCGTACACAGCCAGGGTAAACAATATAGTGGTACGGGGAGTCGCACGCGCCTCGTACACAGCCAGGGTAAACAATATAGTGGTACGGGGAGTCGCACACGCCTCGTACACAGCCAGGGTAAACAATATAGTGGTACGGGGAGTCGCACACGCCTCGTACACAGCCAGGGTAAACAATATAGTGGTACGGGGAGTCGCACACGCCTCGTACACAGCCAGGGTAAACAATATAGTGGTACGGGGAGTCGCACGCGCCTCGTACACAGCCAGGGTAAACAATATAGTGGTACGGGGAGTCGCACACGCCTCGTACACAGCCAGGGTAAACAATATAGTGGTACGGGGAGTCGCACACGCCTCGTACACAGCCAGGGTAAACAATATAGTGGTACGGGGAGTCGCACACGCCTCGTACACAGCCAGGGTAAACAATATAGTGGTACGGGGAGTCGCACACGCCTCGTACACAGCCAGGGTAAACAATATAGTGGTACGGGGAGTCGCACACGCCTCGTACACAGCCAGGGTAAACAATATAGTGGTACGGGGAGTCGCACGCGCCTCGTACACAGCCAGGGTAAACAATATAGTGGTACGGGGAGTCGCACACGCCTCGTACACAGCCAGGGTAAACAATATAGTGGTACGGGGAGTCGCACACGCCTCGTACACAGCCAGGGTAAACAATATAGTGGTACGGGGAGTCGCACACGCCTCGTACACAGCCAGGGTAAACAATATAGTAGTACGGGGAGTCGTACACGCCTCGTACACAGCCAGGTTAAACAATATAGTGGTACGGGGGGTCGCACACGCCTCGTACACAGCCAGGGTAAACAATATAGTAGTACGGGGAGTCGTACACGCCTCGTACACAGCCAGGGTAAACAATATAGTAGTACGGGGAACCGCACACGCCTCGTACACAGCCAGGGTAAACAATATAGTGGTACGGGGAGTCGCACACGCCTCGTACACAGCCAGGGTAAACAATATAGTGGTACGGGGAGTCGCACACGCCTCGTACACAGCCAGGTTAAACAATATAGTGGTACGGGGAGTCGCACACGCCTCGTACACAGCCAGGTTAAACAATATAGTGGTACGGGGGGTCGCACACGCCTCGTACACAGCCAGGGTAAACATTGTAGTGGTACGGGGAGTCGCACACGCCTCGTACACAGCCAGGTTAAACAATATAGTGGTACGGGGAGTCGCACACGCCTCGTACACAGCCAGGTTAAACAATATAGTGGTACGGGGGGTCGCACACGCCTCGTACACAGCCAGGGTAAACAATATAGTAGTACAGGGAATCGCACACGCCTCGTACACAGCCAGGGTAAACAATATAGTGGTACGGGGAGTCGCACACGCCTCGTACACAGCCAGGGTAAACAATATAGTAGTACGGGGAGTCGCACACGCCTCGTACACAGCCAGGGTAAACAATATAGTGGTACGGGGAGTCGCACACGCCTCGTACACAGCCAGGTTAAACAATATAGTGGTACGCGGAGTCGCACACGCCTCGTACACAGCCAGGTTAAACAATATAGTGGTACGGGGAATCGCACACGCCTCGTACACAGCCAGGTTAAACAATATAGTGGTACGGGGAGTCGCACACGCCTCGTACACAGCCAGGTTAAACAATATAGTGGTACGGGGGGTCGCACACGCCTCGTACACAGCCAGGGTAAACATTGTAGTGGTACGGGGAGTCGCACACGCCTCGTACACAGCCAGGTTAAACAATATAGTGGTACGGGGAGTCGCACACGCCTCGTACACAGCCAGGTTAAACAATATAGTGGTACGGGGGGTCGCACACGCCTCGTACACAGCCAGGGTAAACAATATAGTGGTACGGGGAGTCGCACACGCCTCGTACACAGCCAGGTTAAACAATATAGTGGTACGCGGAGTCGCACACGCCTCGTACACAGCCAGGGTAAACAATATAGTGGTACGGGGAGTCGCACACGCCTCGTACACAGCCAGGTTAAACAATATAGTGGTACGCGGAGTCGCACACGCCTCGTACACAGCCAGGGTAAACAATATAGTGGTACGGGGAGTCGCACGCGCCTCGTACACAGCCAGGTTAAACAATATAGTGGTACGCGGAGTCGCACACGCCTCGTACACAGCCAGGGTAAACAATATAGTGGTACGGGGAGTCGCACACGCCTCGTACACAGCCAGGGTAAACAATATAGTGGTACGCGGAGTCGCACACGCCTCGTACACAGCCAGGGTAAACAATATAGTGGTACGGGGAGTCGCACACGCCTCGTACACAGCCAGGGTAAACAATATAGTGGTACGCGGAGTCGCACACGCCTCGTACACAGCCAGGGTAAACAATATAGTGGTACGCGGAGTCGCACACGCCTCGTACACAGCCAGGGTAAACAATATAGTAGTACGGGGAGTCGTACACGCCTCGTACACAGCCAGGGTAAACAATATAGTAGTACGGGGGGTCGTACACGCCTCGTACACAGCCAGGGTAAACAATATAGTAGTACGGGGAGTCGTACACGCCTCGTACACAGCCAGGGTAAACAATATAGTAGTACGGGGGGTCGTACACATGGTGTTCGGTGGTACAATTTAATATAAAAATTCGTGTTTATTATACTCGAGGTTAATGATTGTGCTTCGTCATGTGTGTTTGTGTGTGTACTCACCTGTTTATGGTTGCAGGGGTCGAGAGTCATAGTTCCTGGCCCCGAGTCTTAGCTGTGTGTGTGTAGTGGTAGTAGTTACTACTTGTCAAAGGCACACTTGGCCTGTTTCGCCGAAGCAGCAGCAACAACAACAACCACAACAACAACCACAGCAACAACCACAGCAACAACCACAGCAACAACCACAACAACAACAACAACCACAGCAACAACCACAACAACAACCACAGCAACAACCACAACAACAACCACAGCAACAACCACAACAACAACAACCACAGCAACAACCACAACAACCACAACAACAACCACAACAACAACCACAGCAACAACCACAGCAACAACCACAGCACCAACCACAACAACAACCACAGCAACAACCACAGCAACAACCACAGCAACAACCACAACAACCACAACAACAACCACAACAACAACCACAACAACAACCACAGCAACAACCACAGCAACAACCACAACAACCACAGTAAAAACCACAACAATAACCACAGCAACAACCACAACAACAACCACAGCAACAACCATAGCAACAACCACAACAACAACAACGACAACCACAACAACAACCACAACAACAACCACAGCAACAACCACAGCAACAACCACAGCAACAACCATAGCAACAACCACAACAACAACAACGACAACCACAGCAACAACCACAGCAACAACCACAGCAACAACCACAGCAACAACCATAGCAACAACCACAGCAACAACCACAGCAACAACCACAGCAACAACCACAGCAACAACCACAGCAACAACCATAGCAACAACCACAACAACAACCACAGCAACAACCACAGCAACAACCACAGCAACAACCACAGCAACAACCATAGCAACAACCACAACAACAACCACAGCAACAACCACAGCAACAACCACAGCAACAACCACAGCAACAACCACAATAACAACAACAACAACAACCACAACAACAACCACAACAACAAACACAGCAACAACCACAGCAACAACCACAACAACAAGAACAACAACCACAGCAACAACCACAACAAACAACCACAGCAACAACCACAGCAACAACCACAACAACAACAACCACAGCAACAACCACAACAACAACAACAACCACAGCAACAACCACAACAACAACAACAACAGCCACAGCAACAACAACAACAACCACAGCAACAACCACAACAACAACAACCACAGCAACAACCACAACAACAACAACCACAGCAACAACCACAACAACAACAACAACCACAACAACAACAACCACAGCAACAACCACAACAACAACCACAACAACAACAACCACAACAACAACAACCACAACAACAACCAGAGCAACAACCACAACAACCACAGTAAAAACCACAACAACAACAACCACAGCAACAACCACAACAACCACAACAACAACAACCACAACAACAACCAGAGCAACAACCACAACAACCACAGCAACAACCACAACAACAACCACAGCAACAACCATAGCAACAACCACAACAACAACGACAACCACAGCAACAACCACAACAACCACAACCACAGCAACAAAAACAACCACAGCAACAACCACAACAACAACCACAGCAACAACCACAACAACAACCACAGCAACAACCACAACAACAACCACAATAACAACCACAACAACAACCACAACCACAGCAACAACCACAACAAACACAGCAACAACCACAGCAACAACCACAACAATAACCACAACAACAATCACAATAACCACAACAACCACAACCACCACAACCACTGCAACAACATCCACAACAACCACAGCAACAACCACAACAACAACAACCACTGCAACAACAACATCCACAACAACAACCACAACAACAACCACAACTACCACCACAACAGCCACAGCAACAACAACAACAACCACAGCAACAACCACAACAACCACAACCACTGCAACAACAACCACAACCACCACAACAACAACCACTGCAACAACCACAACAACAACCACTGCAACAACAACCACAACAACAACCACAGCAACAGCAACAACCACAACAAAAACCACAACAACAACCACAACAACAACCACTGCCACAACAACAACCACTTCAACAACAACCGCAACAACAACCACAACAACAGCAACCACAACAATAACCACAGCAACCACAACCACAACAACCACTGCAACAACCACAACAACAACCACAACAACAACCACTGCAACAACAACCACAACAACAACCACTGCAACAACAACCACAACAACAACAGCAACCACAACAATAACCACAGCAACCACAACCACAACAACAACCACTGCAACAACAACCACAACAACAACCACAACAACAACCACAACAACAACCACTGCAACCACAACAACAACCACAACAACCACAACAACAACAACAACCACAACAACCACAACAACAACAACCACAACAGCAACATCAACAACCACAACAACACCCACAGCAACAACCACAACCACAAAAACTACAACAACAACCACAGCAACAACCACAACAACCACAACAACAACCACAACAACCACAGCAACAGCCACAACAGCATCCACAACAACCACAACAACAACCACAACAACCACAACAACTACAACAACAACCACAACAACAACTACAGCAACAACCACAACAACAACAACGACCACAGCAACAACCACAACAACTACAGCAACAACCACAACAACTACAGCAACAACCACAACAACCACCATAATAACCACAACAACCACCATAATAACAACCACAACAACCACAGCAACAACCACAACAACTACAGCAACAACCACAACAACTACAGCAACAACCACAACAACCACCATAATAACAACCACAACAACCACCATAATAACAACCACAACAACCACAGCAACAACCACAACAACTACAGCAACAACCACAACAACAACGACCACATCAACAACCACAACAACCACCATAATAACAACCACAACAACCACAGCAACAACCACAGCAGCAAGCAACAGCAGTAGTAGCATCATCATCATCAGCAGCAGCAGCAACAGCAGTAGTAGCATCATCATCATCAGCAGCAGCAGCAGCAGTAGTAGCATCATCATCATCATCAGCAGCAGCAGCAACAGCAGTAGTAGCATCATCATCATCAGCAGCAGCAGCAACAGCAGTAGTAGCATCATCATCATCAGCAGCAGCAGCAGCAGTAGTAGCATCATCATCATCATCAGCAGCAGCAGCAACAGCAGTAGTAGCATCATCATCATCATCAGCAGCAGCAGCAACAGCAGTAGTAGCATCATCATCATCAGCAGCAGCAGCAGCAGTAGTAGCATCATCATCATCATTATCATCATCAGCAGCAGCAGCAGCAGCAGCAGTAGTAGCATCATCATCATTATCATCATCGTCAGCAGCAGCAGCAGCAGCAGTAGTAGCATCATCATCATTATCATCATCATCA
>NC_091335.1:8903071-8928071 GCF_038502225.1 Cherax quadricarinatus | reverse complement strand
TTTCTCGTTATATTTTTTCATTAATTTCGCATGATACAGTTTTTTAGTGCCAAAAATTAAAAAAAAAATTCCACGTGAGAAATTTTAAAAAAATATTAGATTAAAATATATTTTTTGTCACCTCTTATGCATCAGATATATTTTAATTATTATTATTATTATTATTATTATTATTATTACTGCATATCTTTAGTAAGTTTATTTAGGCCCAGTTACACATAAGTACAATTATCATACAGTGTAAATTACGTAAGTTGACCAAAAACAGAGTGACTTATTTCCGCTGGGATCCTTGACACACTTTCTCCTGTATAATTAACCACAGGCTACAGTCACTGTATAATTAACCACAGGCTACAGTCACTGTATAATTAACCACAGGATACAGTCACTGTATAATTAACTACAGGATACAGTCACTGTATAATTAACCACAGGCTACAGTCACTGTATAATTAACCACAGGCTACAGTCACTGTATAATTAACCACAGGCTACAGTCACTGTATAATTAACCACAGGCTACAGTCACTGTATAATTAACCACAGGCTACAGTCACTGTATAATTAACCACAGGCTACAGTCACTGTATAATTAACCACAGGCTACAGTCACTGTATAATTAACCACAGGCTACAGTCACTGTATAATTAACCACAGGCTACAGTCACTGTATAATTAACCACAGGCTACAGTCACTGTATAATTAACCACAGGCTACAGTCACTGTATAATTAACCACAGGCTACAGTCACTGTATAATTAACCACAGGCTACAGTCACTGTATAATTAACCACAGGCTACAGTCACTGTATAATTAACCACAGGCTACAGTCACTGTATAATTAACCACAGGATACAGTCACTGTATAATTAACCACAGGCTACAGTCACTGTATAATTAACCACAGGCTACAGTCACTGTATAATTAACCACAGGCTACAGTCACTGTATAATTAACCACAGGCTACAGTCACTGTATAATTAACCACAGGCTACAGTCACTGTATAATTAACCACAGGCTACAGTCACTGTATAATTAACCACAGGCTACAGTCACTATAATTAACCACAGGATACAGTCACTGTATAATTAACCACAGGATACAGTCACTGTATAATTAACCACAGGATACAGTCACTGTATAATTAATCACAGGATACAGTCACTGTATAATTAACCACAGGATACAGTCACTGTATAATTAACCACAGGCTACAGTCACTGTATAATTAACCACAGGCTACAGTCACTGTATAATTAACCACAGGCTACAGTCACTGTATAATTAACCACAGGCTACAGTCACTATAATTAACCACAGGCTACAGTCACTATAATTAACCACAGGCTACAGTCACTATAATTAACCACAGGCTACAGTCACTATAACCACTAGTCACTGTATAACCACAGGCTACAGTCACTATAATTAACCACTAGTCACTGTATAACCACAGGCTACAGTCACTATAATTAACCACTAGTCACTGTATAACCACAGGCTAGTCACTATAATTAACCACTAGTCACTGTATAACCACAGACTACAGTCACTATAATTAACCACTAGTCACTGTATAACCACAGGCTACAGTCACTATAATTAACCACTAGTCACTGTATAAGCACAGGCTACAGTCACTATAATTAACCACTAGTCACTGTATAACCACAGGCTACAGTCACTATAATTAACCACTAGTCACTGTATAACCACAGGCTACAGTTGTCATGTGGGTTTCTTTAACGTGGATGGGGTAAGAATACTCACGTAGGCTGGTAGTACGTATAATTAAACGGAAAGTATGGGAAACGCCAACAGCCGACCTCCCTCTCTCTGCTCCCTATCTTCGACTGACCCACAAGTGCCTACAGGGTGAGGGGTGTTTGAAATCCTGCTATGGTCAGCAGCAATATGAATAACAGTCAGTGATTCACACAGACGGTTGGTAGTGAGTCATCTACTGGTACACTGGTTACTGGTAACTGGTTACTAGGAACTGGTACTACTACTGAGACAGTCACTATAATTAACCACTAGTCACTGTATAACCACAGGCTACAGTCACTATAATTAACCACTAGTCACTGTATAACCACAGGCTACAGTCACTATAATTAACCACTAGTCACTGTATAACCACAGGCAACAGTCACTATAATTAACCAAAGGCTACACTCACTATAATTAACCACTAGTCACTGGATAACCACAGGCAACAGTCACTATAATTAACCACTAGTCACTGTATAACCACAGGCAACAGTCACTATAATTAACCACTAGTCACTGTATAACCACAGGCTACAGTCTCTACACATATGCTGCTATGTATGATAATTCTATGTAACTGTATTTGTGTATACTTGAATAAACTTACTTACACTATAATTAACCACAGGCTACAGTCACTGTATAATTAACCAAAGGCTGCAGTCACTGTATAATATTCCATTTATTATGCCATTATAAGCAGTGCTGTATAGCCCTTGTGGCTTAGAGCTTCTTTTTGATTATAATAAGATATGCCATTATAAATGTACTAATTAAAAGCTAATTACTGGTCAGCACTGAGCAGGGCACCAATTAAACCTTCCCACTTACGAAACAATCTATATTCAGTGAGGTTAGTAAGTAAGTTTATTCAGGTATACACAAATACAGTTACATAGATTATCATACATAGCAGCATATGTGTAGAGACGTAAGTTTATTTAGGCACTGGTACACATAATACAGTTACATAAATTATCATACATAGTAACATATGTGTAAATTACCCAGGGTAACCCCTAAAAAAGTCAGAGTGACTTATTTCACGCAGTATTATCCTCGGTCCACTCAGTTGTTGTTGATGGTCGTCTAGAGGGAGGGGGTCGTGGCCCACCATTTGAGAAAGAGTCCCACATTGTTCACTGTTGAACCCACTACACTATAGCTGTCTGGATGTCCCCTTTAGGTTTAAGTGAGTCTTCCCTAGACCCGTTTTTCCTATTCCTTAATTGTGTGGAAAGTTCCTAAGACAAATGCCAGACACATCTATATATCAGAATGTAAAATCCTTTATATTGTCCCAAGTCTGGCTGATAATTTTGATAACTGTCAGGTTACCAATGTTAATTTTGCTAGGTAACCACTCCATTATCTTTGCTTGTGAGCTGACTACCCTCTCTTCCTATAATATTTAATATTTCTGGCACTAGGCACTCATGTGCCTGGGGCACTGAACGTTTCCTGTTTCTCATTCTTACCAAGATCGTCCCTCTGAACGAATCTCCTGACATCTCTTACTCATTTCTGCAACATTGCAAGGTCCTGATGATGTGTTGATTTCAACACGAAAGGCCTAGAGCTATCATTCAACTCTCCTTGTGCTTGACTTGTTTTGCATATATATATATATATATATATATATATATATATATATATATATATATATATATATATATATATATATATATACATATATATATATATATATATATATATATATATATATATATATATATATATATATATATATTTATAATGAAGTGGGCGGGTAAAGAGAGAGACATAGACACAGACATCTAGGAGTGGGAGAGGGGGGAGAGGGTGGCGCCAAGCAACAGTTGTCTGGGTGGTGGGTGAGTGTTGCTTGGGTCGTCTGTAGCCGCCCAGCCCCGCCCCTACTCCACAATCCCTGCCCCGCCCCTCCCCCACCCTCCCTGCCCCACCCCTCCTCCACCCTCCCTGCCCCACCCCTCCTCCACACTCCCAGCTCCGCCCCTCCTCCACCCTCCCTTCCCCACCCCTCCTCCACACTCCCAGCTCCGCCCCTCCTCCACCCTCCCTGTTCCACCCCCCTCCACCCTCCCTGCCCCACCCCTCCTCCACCCTCCCTGCCCCACCCCTCCTCCACCCTCCCTGCCCCACCCCTCCTCCACACTCCCAGCTCCGCCCCTCCTCCACCCTCCCTGCCCCACCCCTCCTCCACACTCCCAGCTCCGCCCCCCCTCCACTGTCCCTACCCGACCCCTCCTCCACACTCCCACCCCGCCCTCCCCTACCCTCCTTGTCCCGCCCCACCTTCACCCTCCCAGCACCGCCCCTCTTCCACCCACCCTGCCCCGCCTCCTTCACCCTCCTAGCACCGCCTCTCCTCCATCCTCCCTGCCGTGTCCCTCATCCACCCTCCCAGTTCCGCCCCTCCTCCGCCCTCCCAGTTCCGCCCCTCCTCCGCCCACCCAGCCCAGCCCCTCCTCCACCATACCAGCCCCACCCCTCCACCCTCTTATCCCAGTCCCACCTCCACCCTCCAAGCCCCTCCCCTCTTCCACCCTCCTAGCTCCTCCCCTCCTTTACCCTCCCAACCCAGCCCCTCCTCCATCCTCCCATTCCTACCCTTCCTCAACCCTCCCAGCCCCCCACCACCCTCCCAGTCCCGCCCCTCCCCCACCCTCCACCCTCCCCACCCTGCCCCTCCACCCAAGATTGAAAATATTTCGGCTGTTTCCTCCAGTTCAGTGTACGCACCTATTTGTTGTTGCAAGGGTCGATTCACAGCCCCTATTATATATATGTGTGTGTCGTACCGAATAGGTAAAAAGTGGCCAGTCAGCAAGAACTCGTTGAAAATTAAGTCCTTTCTAAAATTTTCTCTTATACATTTAAAGATATATTTTTTTTCATTAATGTTAATGTAAAAATTAATAATTTTGTACCAAAAGAACTTTAGAAAACTTACCTAACCTTATAACAAGCGCAATTTAATTTAGCCTAATCCAACTAAATATATTTTAGATAAGTTTACAGTAATTTAATAATAAACACAATGAAATATATTTGTTTTCGTTAGGTTCAGAATGATTTTTGCAAATTATTGCATACACAAATTTTGGCTTGCCTTATTCGGCAAGAAGAGCGTTGCTAAGCCAAAAATCGCAAGTTTTTCCTATTCGGCACGACATATATATATATACACACTTTATGCGTGTGTGTGTGTGTTGCTCGCGGTAACAAAACAATTATCTTGGGAGATTAGATTAATTACTTGACCTGGAGTGAGTGAGAGAGAGAGAGAGAGGGAGAGAGAGAGAGAGAGAGAGAGAGAGAGAAAGAGAGAGATTCTTGTGTAAGTGCTGGAGTCTTGGTGTCTATCATCTACCAGGCAGTACTCAACTTGGAGACGTCAACGTCGAGGGAAGATTGGTAGGCGGAGGCTGCTAGAAGTCACACAATCTTGACGAGGAAATTTTGCAGGAATGAAAGAATTCGTTGAGTGGAGTGGGAAAGGGAAGTGGAGGGAGAGTCAGTGAATGAGATCATGGAGTACGTGGCTGGGAAGTGCCAGGAGGCAGGAGAACCACGCAACCAGAAAGCGAACGACGGGAAATAGCAAAGACTGAGAGAGTTCTTGGTTTAACGAGAAGATACATAGAAGCAAAAAAAAAAAAAAAGGAAAAAGGAGAAGAGAGAAGTGAGGAGATCATCCAGTAATGGATGTACTACAGTGATAGTTACCACAGTGATGGTGTATGACAATGATTATTGTAAATATAAGACATGTGCAACAGTTAGGGATATTTATTTCGAAACGTTTCGGCTACATAGCAGGCTTCTTCAGTCGAGTACAGAAGAGTTAGCAGAAGCAGTAGAGATGTAAAGACGATATCACCCTTGAAGACGTAGTTTTGAGGTGGTCAGTCCCTTAGCTGAAGGACTGACACCAGAAAGAGAGTATAAGACCAGATAATTCGACTGAAGAAGGAAGAGAGTTCATGGATAACGACAAGGAAGTCTGTGAAGTGCTGAACTAACCATTCAAGGAGGTTTTCTCAGTGGAAACAAGAGCAGTGACAGAAAGCCCAGGGGAAAGAGTGCACCAGCAGGTGCGGGGCACCACACACACAACAGGGAGAGATGTACAAAAAAATGAAACTGTACATATTAAAGTCATTGGGAGGTGACAAGGTGTCACCATGAATTTTGTGAGAGGGAGCAGAAGCACTGTCTCAGCCACTACCTCTGGTCTACAAGTCAGTGAACACGAGATAATTACCAGAAGTTTGAAAAACAGTGAATGTAGTGCTTGTATTAAAGACAGGATATACAGGAAGCATTGAACTACAAGCCAGTTTCTCTGACATGTATGACTACCATCCTTCCCTTCCTGACTACCATCCTCCATCCTTCCCTTCCTGACTACCATCCTTCCCTTCCTGACTACCATCCTCCATCCTCCCCTTCCTGACTACCATCCTTCCCTTCCTGACTACCATCCTCCATCCTCCCCTTCCTGACTACCATCCTCCATCCTTCCCTTCCTGACTACCATCCTCCATCCTTCCCTTCCTGACTACCATCCTTCCCTTCCTGACTACCATCCTTCCCTTCCTGACTACCATCCTCCATCCTCCCCTTCCTGACTACCATCCTCCATCCTTCCCCTCCTGACTACCATCCTTCCTTTCCTGACTTCCATCTTTCCCTTCCTGACTACCATCCTTCCCTTCCTGGCTACCATCCTTCCCTTCCTGACTACCATCCTTCCCTTCCTGACTACCATCCTTCCCTTCCTGACTACCATCCTCCATCCTTCCCTTCCTGACTACCATCCTTCCCTTCCTGATTACCATCCTCCATCCTTCCCTTCCTGACTACCATCCTTCCCTTCCTGGCTACCATCCTCCATCCTTCCCTTCCTGATTACCATCCTTCATCCTTCCCTTCTTGATTACCATCCTCCATCCTTCCCTTCCTGGCTACCATCCTCCATCCTTTCCTTCCTGATTACCATCCTCCATCCTTCCCTTCCTGACTACCATCCTCCATCCTTCCCTTCCTGACTACCATCCTTCCCTTCCTGATTACCATCCTCCATCCTTCCCTTCCTGACTACCATCCTTCCCTTCCTGACTACCATCCTTCCCTTCCTGATTACCATCCTCCATCCTTCTCTTCTTGACTACCATCCTTCCCTTCCTGGCTGCCATCCTCCATCCTTTCCTTCCTGATTACCATCCTCCATCCTTCCCTTCCTGACTACCATCCTTCCCTTCCTGACTACCATCTTCCATCCTTCCCTTCCTGACTACCATCCTCCATCCTTCCCTTCCTGACTACCATCCTTCCCTTCCTGACTACCATCCTCCATCCTTCCCTTCCTGATTACCATCCTCCATCCTTCCCTTCCTGACTACCATCCTTCCCTTCCAGACTACCATCCTTCCCTTCCTGACTACCATCCTTCCCTTCCAGACTACCATCCTTCCCTTCCTGACTACCATCCTCCATCCTTCCCTTCTTGACTACCATCCTTCCCTTCCTGATTACCATCTTCCATCCTTCCCTTCCTGACTACCTCCCCCTATCCTTCCCTTCCTACCTACCTTCATTCTTTCCTCTTACCCCCATCCTTCCCTCCCTATTTCTATCCTTCCTCCATCCTCCCATCCTTCCTGCCTGTTATAATTCTTATCTGCCTTACTTGTCTCCTGGATTCCATCCTCTCCTCTCTCTCCTTGTCTCCTTTTCTACCAAGCTGTCTGCTTCCCTCCCTACCTCTCTCCGTCCTAGAGTTTTTAGGGAGGGGTAACAGTGGCTGTGGGTTTTCCCAATCTCCCTGTCTGGTCGCGACTGACACACACACACACACACACACACACACACACACACACACACACACACACACACACACACACACACACACACATACACATACAACAGGCCTAGTGTCTAATCGACATGTGCCTAGGACCAAATGGTAACTAGTTAACACACACACACACGCACTCACACACACACACACACACACACACACACACACACACACACACACACACACACACACACACACACACACACACACACATACATACACATACAACAGGCCTAGTGTCTAATCGACATGTGCCTAGGACCAAATGGTAACTAGTTAACACACACACACACGCACTCACACACACACACACACACACACACACACACACACACACACACACACACACACACACACACACACACACACACACACACACACACTGAAGTGGTAGAGGCAGAATCCATTCTTAGCATTATAAGAAGTATGATAAGGCCCTCGAAGGTAGGGGGGCCAGGAGCTGAGACTCGACCCCTGTAAACCACACATAAGTTTATACAGGATATATACACCGAGAGGTGTATGTCTCTCAGTCTGTGTACGATGCGTGTTGTATTCACTGATTTTATGGAACAGAATATTTGACTGGTTGTGAACAGCTGACACGCAAACTTAATGACCCTCGTGTAGTAGATAGGTTTTAAACCCCATTGACTAACCAGCGCAAAACTATCGCCACCTAGTGACCCTTATTCTACAAGAGTCTACTTACTACAACCCAGAGTCCACATTCTACAACCAAGCCCGTCATGGGCCGGGATGAGTGAAATCGGAAGACGGAGAGGTAGGTAGTTGAAGCCAAAACAAGAATGAATCCTGATAGTGAATGTGGGGAAGTGTAGGCCTGGTAATCCTGAGACTTGAGAACGAACTTGAAGGTATGTATGAGAGGGAAGGAGATGGAATGTGATGCAAGGAAGAACCAGACACGAACAGCGGGGAATGATTAAATGTAAAAAATAATGGAAGAAGTCTCCAATAAGAGAGAGAGAGAGAGATGGGGACACTAGAACATCACAAAAATGGTTATAAAAGAAAAAGAATAAACTGGAGGAAATGAGGAAAGAAAGAATTGAAGGGATTTGAGTAGGAAGAAAATTTTTTACCTTCTAAAGATAAGAAATGGACGGTTTTATTAACGAAAACCACAAGAGAGGTAAGCAAAATTCGATCTAAAATATGTACTCTTATTAGGAACGAGGTACAGAGAGAGGAAAATAACAGTGATAACTTTTCTGAAAGTAAGGAGGATTCTCAGAACCAGAGTGGAGATGGGAAGGAGAGAGAGAGAGAGAGAGAGGTGAGGCACAAATTGATAAAAGCTGGAGTGAACACAGAAGAAAAATGTATTGTAGTTATTAGATATCCCTGAAGTGGTTGCCCGAATTGGCTTTTTCTCCCCGCTACTTTTCGACTATTTCGCTCGTAACTCGAGAATACCGCCTCATCTTAGGACCTGATTCCTGGGAGAATTGACGTGCTCAGGTGACCTGTGACCTGACTTACTGAACACATTCCTGACATCCTGGAATGACTGGAATAACTGCCGCAACATCAGCAACACAGAAAATAAAAAGGCACAATACCGTGACTGGAACAATTCAGAAATAACCGGCATATAAAGGAAAGAAGCTTACGACGACATTTCGATCCGACTTAGACCATTAACTAGTCTCGTGTGTGATTAGTTAATGGTCCAAGTCGGACCGAAACGTCGCTATGAGTTTCTTAATCCTATGTCGATTACAGTGGACACTGAAATTCAAGTGGAATTTCTGTACAGCAGTTAGGGAAATCACAGTCAGACTGACCAGCGAGCTAAACATCTGGTTCCTAGATGATGGCACACTAGCAGGTACAAAGGAGTCCCTCCTACATGACCTTACACAGGTAATGACACGGGGACAGGAAATGGGTCTCATCCTGAATCCATCCAAATGTGAAATCATCTCAGTCAGTCAACAAGTGATAAATGCAGTGAGATCAAAACTACCAGGAGCAGCAGTCATTGCCCCCACAAATAGTGTCTTGCTAGGAGCACCTCTGGGAAGCAATGCCATTGACACAATTCTCAGGAAGAAATTGGAAGAGTTAAGGAGAATGGAACAACGAATAGGCAATCTGGACACCCACGATGTCTTGTGCCTTCTCAGAAAGTGCTTGAGTCTGCCCAGGTTGACATATTTCCTAAGATGTGCACCTTCATATGATAACCCTATACTGCACGAATATGACAGTATTCTGAGGCAGATTTTTACGAAAGTACTTAACCTTACTCTAGAAGACGGGCAGTGGAACCAAGCTACACTTCCAGTCAGACTAGGAGGCATTGGTGTCCGCAAGTCATCACAGATTGCGTTACCTGCTTTTCTGTCCTCGTATATTGCATCCAGAGAGCTTGTAGCAGCGATTTTTCCTGAACATCTTAGGGACAAGATTGGAGTCCAGGACCAAAACTTCATTGACGGAGCAATGATCTGGGATAATCTAACGGGCTCTGAAACCAGACCTGCTCCCCCCAACAACTACAAACAATCACACTGGGATGGTCCAATAGTGGAAAATATTGCCTCAACAATGCTTCAGAGTGTGTCAGGGAAGGATAGAGCCCGCCTCCTGGCAGTGAGGGCCCCCTCATGCTGGGGACTTTCTGTTGGCTGTTCCCAACTCCAGCCTTGGCACACGCCTCGACCCACAGACCATCCGCATCGGTGTTGCCCTTCGACTTGCCGCCCCTATTCTCGCCGAACACAGGTGTATTTGTGGCAGTGAAGCAGCAGACCGATTCGGGTACCATGGTCTTGTGTGCCGTAAATCCGAGGGAAAGATTGTAAGACATGAAGAGGTTAATAACATTATCAAGAGGAGCCTCACAACAGCTGGATGCCCAGCAGTAAGGGAGCCACCCCAACTATGCAGATCTGATGGCAGCCAGAAGCGTCCAGATGGTATCACCCTTCAAGCCTGGACAGATGGGAAGCAGGTGGTGTGGGACTATACATGTGCATCTACCTTGGCTGATACCTATCTCCAATACATCAGGGAGGAAGGAGGGGCAGCTGCCAGCTTCAGGGAGTCCCAAAAGTCTAGAAAATATGGAGAACTTGCCCATCATTATATGTTTGTTCCCATAGGCTCAGAGACCCTTGGCTCATGGGGAAAGAGTGCATCTAAATTCCTTAAGGAGCTGGGAAAAAGACTCGTCAGGGTAACTAGGGATCCCAGAGCAGCTAGTTTTCTGTTCCAGCGGCTCACTGCGGCTGTTCAAAGGGGTAATGCCTGCTGTATTTTGGGAACACGCCCCAGCTCTGAGGAGCTGGATGAGATTTTCGCCTTATAATCGGTGATACACACGTAACAACATGTACCTTATATGCCACCTTTATATCAACAATGTATCTCTTAAATCTTCTGTACCATATTATGTAATAAAATATTCCTATTGGTAAAAAAAATATATACTAAAAGATGGGGTGGTAGGGGAAGTGGAATATTCAAACGCCTTCAGGAAGAAATCCAAATATTCTTCCTTGAAGCCTTTTTATGCACTTCTCCGAGGCTATGGGTCCCACAATTTACACCAGAGGTGGACCCCATCCTATATATTATATATATATATATATATATATATATATATATATATATATATATATATATATATATATATATATATATATCATTGTGTGTGTGTGTCCTTAGAGGATTGTAGGTGATTTTAAAACTAATGCAAACGGAAAATTAAAACATGAAGATTCACGTATATATATATATATAATATATATATATATATATATAATATATATATATATATATAATATATATATATATATATATATTTTATTATTTTTATTATCACACCGGCCGATTCCCACCAAGGCAGGGTGGCCCGAAAAAGAAAAACTTTCACCATCATTCACTCCATCACTGTCTTGCCAGAAGGGTGCTTTACACTACAGTTTTTAAACTGCAACATTAACACCCCTCCTTCAGAGTGCAGGCACTGTACTTCCCATCTCCAGGACTCAAGTCCGGCCTGCCGGTTTCCCTGAATCCCTTCATAAATGTTACTTTGCTCACACTCCAACAGCACGTCAAGTATTAAAAACCATTTGTCTCCATTCACTCCTATCAAACACGCTCACGCATGCCTGCTGGAAGTCCAAGCCCCTCGCACACAAAACCTCCTTTACCCCCTCCCTCCAACCCTTCCTAGGCCGACCCCTACCCCGCCTTCCTTCCACTACAGACTGATACACTCTTGAAGTCATTCTGTTTCGCTCCATTCTCTCTACATGTCCGAACCACCTCAACAACCCTTCCTCAGCCCTCTGGACAACAGTTTTGGTAATCCCGCACCTCCTCCTAACTTCCAAACTACGAATTCTCTGCATTATATTCACACCACACATTGCCCTCAGACATGACATCTCCACTGCCTCCAGCCTTCTCCTCGCTGCAACATTCATCACCCACGCTTCACACCCATATAAGAGCGTTGGTAAAACTATACTCTCATACATTCCCCTCTTTGCCTCCAAGGACAAAGTTCTTTGTTTCCACAGACTCCTAAGTGCACCACTCACTCTTTTTCCCTCATCAATTCTATGATTCACCTCATCTTTCATAGACCCATCCGCTGACACGTCCACTCCCAAATATCTGAATACGTTCACCTCCTCCATACTCTCTCCCTCCAATCTGATATTCAATCTTTCATCACCTAATCTTTTTGTTATCCTCATAACCTTACTCTTTCCTGTATTCACCTTTAATTTTCTTCTTTTGCACACCCTACCAAATTCATCCACCAATCTCTGCAACTTCTCTTCAGAATCTCCCAAGAGCACAGTGTCATCAGCAAAGAGCAGCTGTGACAACTCCCACTTTGTGTGTGATTCTTTATCTTTTAACTCCACGCCTCTTGCCAAAACCCTCGCATTTACTTCTCTTACAACCCCATCTATAAATATATTAAACAACCACGGTGACATCACACATCCTTGTCTAAGGCCTACTTTTACTGGGAAAAAATTTCCCTCTTTCCTACATACTCTAACTTGAGCCTCACTATCCTCGTAAAAACTCTTCACTGCTTTCAGTAACCTACCTCCTACACCATACACTTGCAACATCTGCCACATTGCCCCCCTATCCACCCTGTCATACGCCTTTTCCAAATCCATAAATGCCACAAAGACCTCTTTAGCCTTATCTAAATACTGTTCACTTATATGTTTCACTGTAAACACCTGGTCCACACACCCCCTACCTTTCCTAAAGCCTCCTTGTTCATCTGCTATCCTATTCTCCGTCTTACTCTTAATTCTTTCAATTATAACTCTACCATACACTTTACCAGGTACACTCAACAGACTTATCCCCCTATAATTTTTGCACTCTCTTTTATCCCCTTTGCCTTTATACAAAGGAACTATGCATGCTCTCTGCCAATCCCTAGGTACCTTACCCTCTTCCATACATTTATTAAATAATTGCACCAACCACTCCAAAACTATATCCCCACCTGCTTTTAACATTTCTATCTTTATCCCATCAATCCCGGCTGCCTTACCCCCTTTCATTTTACCTACTGCCTCACGAACTTCCCCCACACTCACAACTGGCTCTTCCTCACTCCTACAAGATGTTATTCCTCCTTGCCCTATACACGAAATCACAGCTTCCCTATCTTCATCAACATTTAACAATTCCTCAAAATATTCCTTCCATCTTCCCAATACCTCTAACTCTCCATTTAATAACTCTCCTCTCCTATTTTTAACTGACAAATCCATTTGTTCTCTAGGCTTTCTTAACTTGTTAATCTCACTCCAAAACTTTTTCTTATTTTCAACAAAATTTGTTGATAACATCTCACCCACTCTCTCATTTGCTCTCTTTTTACATTGCTTCACCACTCTCTTAACTTCTCTCTTTTTCTCCATATACTCTTCCCTCCTTGCATCACTTCTACTTTGTAAAAACTTCTCATATGCTAACTTTTTCTCCCTTACTACTCTCTTTACATCATCATTCCACCAATCGCTCCTCTTCCCTCCTGCACCCACTTTCCTGTAACCACAAACTTCTGCTGAACACTCTAACACTACATTTTTAAACCTACCCCATACCTCTTCGACCCCATTGCCTATGCTCTCATTAGCCCATCTATCCTCCAATAGCTGTTTATATCTTACCCTAACTGCCTCCTCTTTTAGTTTATAAACCTTCACCTCTCTCTTCCCTGATGCTTCTATTCTCCTTGTATCCCATCTACCTTTTACTCTCAGTATAGCTACAACTAGAAAGTGATCTGATATATCTGTGGCCCCTCTATAAACATGTACATCCTGAAGTCTACTCAACAGTCTTTTATCTACCAATACATAATCCAACAAACTACTGTCATTTCGCCCTACATCATATCGTGTATACTTATTTATCCTCTTTTTCTTAAAATATGTATTACCTATAACTAAACCCCTTTCTATACAAAGTTCAATCAAAGGGCTCCCATTATCATTTACACCTGGCACCCCAAACTTACCTACCACACCCTCTCTAAAAGTTTCTCCTACTTTAGCATTCAAGTCCCCTACCACAATTACTCTCTCACTTGGTTCAAAGGCTCCTATACATTCACTTAACATCTCCCAAAATCTCTCTCTCTCCTCTGCATTCCTCTCTTCTCCAGGTGCATACACGCTTATTATGACCCACTTCTCGCATCCAACCTTTACTTTAATCCACATAATTCTTGAATTTACACATTCATATTCTCTTTTCTCCTTCCATAACTGATCATTTAACATTACTGCTACCCCTTCCTTTGCTCTAACTCTCTCAGATACTCCAGATTTAATCCCATTTATTTCCCCCCACTGAAACTCTCCTACCCCCTTCAGCTTTGTTTCGCTTAGGGCCAGGACATCCAACTTCTTTTCATTCATAACATCAGCAATCATCTGTTTCTTGTCATCCGCACTACATCCACGCACATTTAAGCAACCCAGTTTTATAAAGTTTTTCTTCTTCTCTTTTTTAGTAATTGTATACAGGAGAAGGGGTTACTAGCCCATTGCTCCCGGCATTTTAGTCGCCTCATACGACACGCATGGCTTACGGAGGAAAGATTCTTTTCCACTTCCCCATGGACAATAGAAGAAATAAAAAAGAACAAGAGCTATTTAGAAAAAAGAGAAAAACCTAGATGTATGTATATATATATATGCATGTGCGTGTCTGTGAAGTGTGACCAAAGTGTAAGTAGGAGTAGCAAGATATCCCTGTTATCTGGCATGATGCCAGAGCCGTCCATCTGTTAGCTACAGTTTTCTAGGACCAACTACTGTTTTCGCTTAAAACTTCGGAACGCCTTATTTATTTGGCTTCAGATTTTTTTAATACGTGATATTAATTTCTTTAATACGTAATTATTAATTTCTTTAATACGTAATTATTAATTTCTTTAATACGTAATTATTAATTTCTTTAATACGTAAGTATTAAAAAATTAATACTTTGGTATTAAATTATCTAGTATAAGGATGCAGAATATTTAATATATTGTGTATAGTTGGAGTACACATGGAGAGGCTTTCGGGGGTCAACGCCCCCGCAGCCCGGTCTGAGACCAAGCCTCGTGGTGGATCAGGGTTTGACCAACTAGGCTGTTACTGCTGGCCGCATGCAAACTGACGTACAAACCACAGCCCGGCTGGTCAGGTACTGACTTTAGGTTCCTGTCCAGCACCTTCTTGAAGACAGTCAGAGGTCTATTGGTAATCTCCATTATATATTCTGGATGATATAGTGGACCAGTTTCATTAATAAAATGTACTGGTGTATTTTAGGATACTGATCTCTGAAAGATTTTAATTTAAGCGGGTCTGTGTTTGTTCTAATTTACAATTTATATTGAAGAAATTTGCATATAGATTTCTATATGGTTACTAGTGAATGTCTCTTCCGGCTCCCTTCGAATCTTCAAAGCTAATATTTAACTGAAATATCAACTTATGCCGCACTCTGCACTATTCCAGTCGCGTCTTTTGACATGCAAGGGTTGTGCAATACGGGGATACTTCATGCAGATCAAAATACATCCAGGTATACAATACCGACAAGGTGATGATCAAGACATATGTGCAGCACCTGGGCATTAATATTGTTGAAAGGTTTCGCCTGTACAGGAGGTCTTGCCCGAGGATCTAGGGATTCCCGACGAAGAGCTCAGTAAAGATGACCTCTGTATAGCCAAAAAAAAAATATCCTCCTGCCCAAGGAGGTGTCTCACTTTAGTATGCACGCTCCGCAGCTGGAGAAAATTCTCTCTATTCCAACTCTGGAGTGCAGAAACGTGTGCTGTGGCCTGGGTATGGCTCCTCTTTGTCTCTCCCAGAGCTAAAGAGAAATTGCTCACCTTCCAAGGATGATTCTTACACACACACACACATACACACACACACACACACACACACACACACACACACACACACACACACACACACACACACACACACACACACACACACACACACTCCCAATCTTTAAAAAAGGAGACAGACATGAAGCACTAAACTACAGACCAGTGTCACTGACATGTATAGTATGCAAAATCATGAAGAAGATTATCAGGAGAAGAGTGGTGGAACACCTAGAAAGGAATGATCTCATCAACAGCAGCCAGCATGGTTTCAGGGACGGGAAATCCTGTGTCACAAACCTACTGGAGTTCTATGACATGGTGACAGCAGTAAGACAAGAGAGAGAGGGGTGGGTGGATTGCATATTCTTGGACTGCAAGAAGGCGTTTGACACAGTTCCACACAAGAGATTAGTGCAAAAACTGGAGGACCAAGCAGGGATAACAGGGAAGGCACTACGATGGATCAGGGAATACTTGTCAAGAAGACAGCAGCGAGTCATGGTACGTGGCGAGGTGTCAGAGTGGGCACCTGTGACCAGCGGGGTCCCACAGGGGTCAGTCCTAGGACCAATGCTGTTTCTGGTATTTGTGAACGACATGACGGAAGGAATAGAATCCGAAGTGTCCCTGTTTGCAGATGACGTGAAGTTGATGAGAAGAATTTATTCGATCGAAGACCAGGCAGAACTACAAAGGGATCTGGACAGGCTGCAGACCTGGTCCAGCAATTGGCTACTGGAGTTCAACCCCACCAAGTGCAAAGTCATGAAGATTGGGGAAGGGCAAAGAAGACCGCAGACGGAGTACAGTCTAGGGGGCCAGAGACTACAAACCTCATTCAAGGAAAAAGATCTTGGGGTGAGTATAACACCAGGCACATTTCCTGAAGCGCACATCAACCAAATAACTGCTGCAGCATATGGGCGCCTAGCAAACCTCAGAACAGCATTCCGACATCTTAATAAGGAATCATTCAGGACCCTGTACACCGTGTACGTTAGGCCCATATTGGAGTATGCGGCACCAGTTTGGAACCCATACCTAGCCAAGCACGTAAAGAAACTAGAGAAAGTGCAAAGGTTTGCAACAAGACTAGTCCCAGAGCTAAGAGGTATGTCCTACGAGGAGAGGTTAAGGGAAATCAACCTGACCACACTGGAGGACAGGAGAGATAGGGTGGACATGATAACGACATACAAAATACTGAGAGGAATTGGCAAGGTGAACAAAGACAGGATGTTCCAGAGACTGGACACAGCAACAAGGGGACACAGTTGGAAGTTGAAGACACAGGTGAATCACAGGGATGTTAGGAAGTATTTCTTCAGCCACAGAGTAGTCAGGAAGTGGAATAGTTTGGGAAGCGATGTAGTGGAGGCAGGATCCATAAATAGCTTTAAGCAGAGGTATGATAAAGCTCACGGTTCAGGGAGAGTGACCTAGTAGCGATCAGTGAAGAGGCGGGGCCAGGAGCTTGAACTCGACCCCTGCAACCTCAACTAGGTGAGTACACACACACACACACACACACAAACACACACACACACACATATATATATATATATATATATATGTATATATATATATATTATATATATATATATATATATATATATATATATATATATATATATATATATATATATATATATATATATATATAACCAAATTATGAAATATTGAACAAATACCTCCTCCCTGTCCTCTCTGCTTTATTTATATCTCCCTCTCACTCTCTCTTCCCCCCACACCCCTCCTCTCTTTCCCTCTCACTCTCTCACTGCAAACTTTTATAGCTAATCGTGTCTGAGTGGATTAGGTCACAGTGCAGTATACTGTCTGGCGTTGCTGGGGAGGTTATGACGAGGTGTAGCTGCTGGGGTGTTGATGTTGTTGAGGAGGTTATGACAAGGGTGACGACGTGTGGTCGCTGGGGTGTTGGTGCTGGGGAAATTATGGCGAGGTGTAGCTGCTGGGGTGTTGGTGCTGGGGAGGTTATGGCGAGGTGTAACTGCTGGGTTGTTGGTGCTGGGGAGGTTATGACGAGGTGTAGCTGCTGGGGTGTTGGTGCTGGAGAAGTTATGACGAGATGTAGCTGCTGGGGTGTTGATGCTGGGGAGGTTATGACGAGGTGTAGCTGCTGGAGAAGTTATGACGAGGTGTATCTGCTGGGGTGTTGGTGCTGGAGAAGTTATAACGAGGTGTAGCTGCTGGGGTGTTGATGCTGGGGAGGTTATGACGAGGTAGATATAATGTGTCTCCTGACACGGGTTTTGGGCAGATGACAACACAATATGGAAGCTCTTAAACCACCTCTGATTTCTAATTAAAAAAAAATAGTGGTATTAAGAACATAAGACTGGAGGAACACTGCAGGAGGCCTACTGGCCCATACAGGCAGGTCTTTCTCCAAAACCAACCATTCCCACTCACCTATTTGTTCCACATTTACCCAAAGCTAACGAAGAATCAGCTTCAGTACCTCAGGTACTTATCAAACCCAGCTCTCCCCACTCATATATTTGTCTAATCTCTTATTTTATAACTACCCAAAGTTTTAGCTTCTGTAACCCTACTCGGCAGATTGTTCCACGCATCGACAACTCGTTTTGAAAACCAGTACTTACCTACCTTCTTTCTAAATCTGAATTTATCTAATTTAAATCCATTATTGCTAGTTCTTACTTGATTCCAGACTCTCGGTACTTTATTTATATCGTCTTTGTTTACGTCCAATTTTTGTCCATCTTCCACGTGTATACTTCAGTGATGTCTCTCTCATTCTGCGTCTCTCAAGAGAGTGAAGGTTCAAGGTTCTTAATCCTCATATGAGAGATTCTTTATACAGTGGATTAATTTTGTTATCCTTCTCCGCATTTATATCCAATAATGTTGGTAGGATTTCTGACAATATGTTAAGTAAAAGGACACAAGTGCAACTAATGTGACATTGTATTGTGGCAACGTTTCGCTCTCCAGGAGCTTTGTCAGGCCTGCTTGACAAAGTTCCTGGAGAGCGAAACGTTGCCACAATCAAATTGTTACATTGCTTGAACTTGTGTCTGTTTACCTAGCATTTATTTTCATTTTCTAGTATGGCGAGGCTCACCCAGACACCATCATCCTAGTGATGCAAGTTAAGCTTTAACTAGCCCATCGAAACTAAGTTTTATTCCTCATTAAACAAAATAAAACAGCGGTTTACTACAAAATAAATTCCTCTCACCCCCATAACTGCATCTGTAACAACTTCCATAACTACCATTATAACTACCCCCGTTTATTCCACTACAATGGTTACTTCGTCTTACCTTTCGTGTGTGTGTGTGTGTGTGTGTGTGTGTGTGTGTGTGTGTGTGTGTGTGTGTGTGTGTGTGTGTGTGTAATACATACATACATATATTATACATAGTGTCGCTGTGAACTTCATGGGTGGTGGTAAGCTGTGAACTTCATGGGTGGTGGTAAGCTGTGAACTTCATGGGTGGTGGTAAGCTGTGAACTTCATGGGGGATGGTAAGCTGTGAACTTCATGGGTGGTGGTAAGCTGTGAACTTCATGGGTGGTGGTAAGCTGTGAACTTCATGGGGGATGGTAAGCTGTGAACTTCATGGGTGGTGGTAAGCTGTGAACTTCATGGGGGATGGTAAGCTGTGAACTTCATGGGTGGTGGTAAGCTGTGAACTTCATGGGTGGTGGTAAGCTGTGAACTTCATGGGTGGTGGTAAGCTGTGAACTTCATGGGGGATGGTAAGCTGTGAACTTCATGGGTGGTGGTAAGCTGTGAACTTCATGGGGGATGGTAAGCTGTGAACTTCATGGGTGGTGGTAAGCTGTGAACTTCATGGGTGGTGGTAAGCTGTGAACTTCATGGTCGATGGTAAGCTGTGAACTTCATGGGGGATGGTAAGCTGTGAACTTCATGGGTGGTGGTAAGCTGTGAACTTCATGGGTGGTGGTAAGCTGTGAACTTCATGGGTGGTGGTAAGCTGTGAACTTCATGGGGGATGGTAAGCTGTGAACTTCATGGGTGGTGGTAAGCTGTGAACTTCATGGGTGGTGGTAAGCTGTGAACTTCATGGTCGATGGTAAGCTGTGAACTTCATGGGTGGTGGTAAGCTGTGAACTTCATGGGTGGTGGTAAGCTGTGAACTTCATGGTCGATGGTAAGCTGTGAACTTCATGGGTGGTGGTAAGCTGTGAACTTCATGGGTGGTGGTAAGCTGTGAACTTCATGGGTGGTGGTAAGCTGTGAACTTCATGGTCGATGGTAAGCTGTGAACTTCATGGGTGGTGGTAAGCTGTGAACTTCATGGGTGGTGGTAAGCTGTGAACTTCATGGTCGATGGTAAGCTGTGAACTTCATGGGTGGTGGTAAGCTGTGAACTTCATGGGTGGTGGTAAGCTGTGAACTTCATGGGGGATGGTAAGCTGTGAACTTCATGGGTGGTGGTAAGCTGTGAACTTCATGGGTGGTGGTAAGCTGTGAACTTCATGGGTGGTGGTAAGCTGTGAACTTCATGGGTGGTGGTAAGCTGTGAACTTCATGGGGGATGGTAAGCTGTGAACTTCATGGGTGGTGGTAAGCTGTGAACTTCATGGGGGATGGTAAGCTGTGAACTTCATGGGTGGTGGTAAGCTGTGAACTTCATGGGTGGTGGTAAGCTGTGAACTTCATGGTCGATGGTAAGCTGTGAACTTCATGGGGGATGGTAAGCTGTGAACTTCATGGGTGGTGGTAAGCTGTGAACTTCATGGGTGGTGGTAAGCTGTGAACTTCATGGGTGGTGGTAAGCTGTGAACTTCATGGGGGATGGTAAGCTGTGAACTTCATGGGGGATGGTAAGCTGTGAACTTCATGGGGGATGGTAAGCTGTGAACTTCATGGGGGATGGTAAGCTGTGAACTTCATGGGGGATGGTAAGCTGTGAACTTCATGGGGGATGGTAAGCTGTGAACTTCATGGGGGATGGTAAGCTGTGAACTTCATGGGGGATGGGGCCATGCAAGGTTGAGAAAACGCCAGGGTTGATCATTAAAACAAGGAACCTCTGTTTCGCTCTCTCTCTCTCTCTCTCTCTCTCTCTCTCTCTCTCTCTCTCTCTCTCTCTCTCTGTCTCTCTCTCTCTCTCTCTCTGTCTCTCTCTCTGTCTCTCTCTCTCTGTCTCTCTCTCTCTGTCTCTCTGTCTCTCTCTCTCTCTCTCTCTCTCTCTCTCTCTCTCTCTCTCTCTCTCTCTCTCTGCCTACTTAGAACTCTTAATCCAAAGAGTTGGAGCCACAATTGTACTTCTTAGTAGGCAAGGAGACACAATTTGCAGACGTTTCGCCCACTCCGAGGGCGAAATGTCGGGGCACACTTGGCTGGTTGTGTAGCTGGTTCGTGGCTCAGGTGGTGACGCTTGCGGTCGTAACTGAAAGACCCGTGTTCGATCCCCGGGCGACGGGGGAAACGTCGGGCGTTACCATGCCACCTTTTGCCCCAGAGTTACTGAAGGGTAGACCCTCCCTCACTATCACCACGATCACTGTCACCACCCTCCCTCACTATCACCACGATCACTGTCACCACCCTCCCTCACTATCACCACGATCACTGTCACCACCCTCCCTCACTATCACCACGATCACTGTCACTACCCATCCTCACTATCACCACGATCACTGTCACCACCCTCCCTCACTATCACCACGATCACTGTCACCACCCTCCCTCACTATCACCACCCTGCCTCACTATCGCCACCTTCCCTCAATATCACCACCCACCTTCACTATCACACCCTCCCCCACTATCACCCCCTCACTATCACCACCCTCACCCACTATCAAAACCCTCCCTCATTATCACCACACACCTTCGGTATAACCACCCACCTTCACTATCACCACCCTCTCTTACTATCACCACCCCCTCACTATCACCACCCACCTTCACTATCACCACCCACTTTCACTATCCCTGCCCTCTCTTACTGTCACCACCTTCCCTCACTATCACCACACACCTTCACTATCACCTCCCTCCCTCACTATCACCACCCTCTCTCACTATCACCACCCTCCTTCACTATCACCACCCTCCCTTACTAAGACCACCCTCCCTCATTATCACCACCCTCCCTATCACCACCCATCTTCACTATCACCACCCTCCCTCACTATCACCACCCATCTTCATTATCACTACCCTCCCTTACTATCACCACCCTCCCTCACTATCACCTCCCTCCCTCACTATCACCACCCACTTTCACTATCACCTCCCTCACTATCACCACCCACCTTCATTATCACCACCCTCCCTCACTATCACCACCCATCTTCACTATCACCACCTTCCCTCCCTCACTATCACCACCCACTTTCACTATCACCTCCCTCACTATCACCACCCACCTTCATTATCACCACCCTCCCTCACTCTCACCACCCATCTTCACTATCACCACCCTCCCTCCCTCACTATCACCACCCATCTTCACTATCACCACCCTCCCTCACTATCACCACCCACCTTCATTATCACCACCCTCCCTCACTGTCACTTCCCTCACTATCACCACCCATCTTCACTATCACCACCCTCCCTTACTATCACCACCCACCTTCATTATCACCACCCTCCCTCACTGTCACTTCCCTATCACCACCCATCTTCACTATCACCACCCTCCCTTACTATCACCACCCTCCCTATCACCATTCTCCCTCACTATCACCACCCACCTTCACTATCACCTCCCTCCCTTACTATCACCAAACTCCCTTACTATCACCACCCTCCCTCACTATCACCATCCTCCCTCACTATCAACACCCATCTTCACTATCACCACCCTCCCTTACTATCACCACCCTCCCTCACTATCACCATCCTCCTTCACTATCAACACCCATCTTCACTATCACCACCCTCCCTTACTATCACCACCCTCCCTCACTGTCACCATCCTCCCTCACTATCACCACCCATTTTCACTATCACCACCCTCCTTCACTATCACCACCCTTCCTCACTATCACCACCCATCTTCACTATCGCCACCCTCCCTCACTATCGCCACCCTCCCTCACTATCACCACCCTTCTTCACTATCACCACCCTCCCTCACTATCACCACCCATCTTCATTATCACCACCCTCCCTCACTATCACCACCCTCCCTCATTATCACTTCCCTCACTATCACCACCCATCTTCACTATCACCACCCTCCCTCACTATCACCACCCTCCTTCACTATCACCACCCTCCCTTACTATCACCACCCTCCCTCACTATCACCACCCTCCCTCACTATCACCACCCACCTTCACTATCACCTCCCTCCCTCACTATCAACACCCATCTTCACTATCAACTCCCATCTTCACTATCGCCACCCTCCCTCACTATCGCCACCCTCCCTCACTATCACCACCCATCTTCACTATCACCACCCTCCCTCACTATCAACACCCATCTTCACTATCAACTCCCATCTTCACTATCGCCACCCTCCCTCACTATCACCACCCTCCCTCACTATCACCACCCTCCCTCACTATCACCACCCACCTTCACTATCACCTCCCTCCCTCACTATCAACGCCCATCTTCACTATCAACTCCCATCTTCACTATCGCCACCCTCCCTCACTATCGCCACCCTCCCTCACTATCACCACCCATCTTCACTATCACCACCCTCCCTCACTATCACCACCCTCCCTCACTATCGCCACCCTCCCTCACTATCACCACCCATCTTCACTATCACCTCCCTCCCTCACTATTATCACCCTCCCTCACCACCTGTGTCTTACATGTTGAGTTATTGGAAGAACTGGGCTGTCTTCCGGATTAATAGCCCAGGAAGGTCAGTAACTCGGGAATGTCAATAACCAGGAAGGTCAGTAACCCAGGAATATATATATATATATATATATATATATATATATATATATATATATATATATATATATATATATATATATATATATATATATATATATATATATACACACACACACAACATAACCACAGAGTTGAGTGACAGCTCTAGGCTTTCCATGTTGGGATCAACACACCATCAGGAGCTTGCAATGTTGCCGAAATAGAGCAGGAAGTCCAGGAGAAGTCCATTTATTTTTATTGAAGTGTGGACATGCGCTTAGTCACCTCAATCTCACCTCTGTAGTCGGAAGTCTGCTGAAATTGATAACTCAAAATGGAAATTTCTCTGACTTTCATTTTCATGTCCCATAATGGTTTTACAAATTGTCGTTCGTGATTTAAAAAAAATACTGACTTTTTAGAAAAAGGTATTTGAAGGGTTGGATCATAGTTGATCAGGCATTGATCCTCCGCGAGGCTGGTCAAGGACCGGGCCGCGGGGGCGTTGACCCCCGGAAGGCCCTCCAGGTAGACTCCTCCAGGTAGACTTCTCCAGGTAGATACCCTCCTGGTAGACTCCTCCAGGTAGACTTCTCCAGGTAGACTCCTCCAGGTAGACACCCTCCAGTTAGACTCCTCCAGGTAGACTTCTCCAGGTAGACTCCTCCAGGTAGACTCCTCCATGTTCACACCCTCCAGGTAGACTCCTCCATGTTGACACCCTCCAGGTAGACTCCTCCAGGTAGACTCCTCCATGTTGACACACTCCAGGTAGACACCCTCCAGGTAGACTCCTCCATGTTGACACCCTCCAGGTAGACTCCTCCATGTTGACACCCTCCAGGTAGACTCCTCCAGGTAAACTTCTCCAGGTAGACTCCTCCATGTTGACACCCTCCAGGTAGACTCCTCCAGGTAAACTTCTCCAGGTAGACTCCTCCATGTTCACACCCTCCAGGTAGACTCCTCCATGTTGACACCCTCCAGGTAGACTCCTCCAGGTAAACTTCTCCAGGTAGACTCCTCCATGTTGACACCCTCCAGGTAG
>NC_091335.1:8885571-8898071 GCF_038502225.1 Cherax quadricarinatus | reverse complement strand
CGGTTCTTGTAAAACCTGGTGTGGGTTCTGTGCGGGTTTTAATGTGGGCTTCCCGGTTCGAAAGTCTTTAGTGGTGGGAACTGCACCCCTGACGACGTTTCGCCAGTGTGAGAGCTTTTTATAGGGTGTTTATGTTTCTTTGGGCGAGATGTTCGTTTCGGGAAAGGTTTGCTTTACGTTTCCACACACACACACACACACACACACACACACACACACACACACACACACACACACACACACACACACACACACACACATACGTACATGATGTTGCAACCAGACGGGTTATCTTGTTAGCATTCAGCTTAGCCAGTTGCTGAGTGTTTGTTAGTCAGCAACCTCCCCTCCCCCCTCAAGCAGCACTCAGTGTTATACACTCAACAACCCCCCTCCCCCCTCAAGCAGCACTCAGTGTTATACACTCAACAACCCCCCTCCCCCCTCAAGCAGCACTCAGTGTTATACACTCAACAACCCCCCTCAAGCAGCACTCAGTGTTATACACTCAACTACCCCCCTCCCCCCTCAAGCAGCACTCAGTGTTATACACTCAACAACCCCCCTCAAGCAGCACTCAGTGTTATACACTCAACAACCCCCCTCTCCCCTCAAGCAGCACTCAGTGTTATACACTCTACAACCCCCCTCAAGCAGCACTCAGTGTTATACACTCAACAACCCCCCTCCCCCCTCAAGCAGCACTCAGTGTTATACACTCAACAACCCCCCTCCCCCCCTCAAGCAGCACTCAGTGTTATACACTCAACAACCCCCCTCAAGCAGCACTCAGTGTTATACACTCAACAACCCCCCTCAAGCAGCACTCAGTGTTATACACTCAACAACCCCCCTCAAGCAGCACTCAGTGTTATACACTCAACAACCCCCTTCAAGCAGCACTCAGTGTTATACACTCAACAACCCCCCCTCAAGCAGCACTCAGTGTTATACACTCTGCAACCCCCCCTCAAGCAGCACTCAGTGTTATACACTCAACAACCCCCCTCCCCCCTTCAAGCAGCACTCAGTGTTATACACTCAACAACCCCCCTCCCCCCTCAAGCAGCACTCAGTGTTATACACTCAACAACCCCCCTCCCCCCTCAAGCAGCACTCAGTGTTATACACTCAACAACCCCCCTCAAGCAGCACTCAGTGTTATACACTCAACAACCCCCCTCAAGCAGCACTCAGTGTTATACACTCAACAACCCCCCTCAAGCAGCACTCAGTGTTATACACTCAACAACCCCCCTCCCCCCTCAAGCAGCACTCAGTGTTATACACTCAACAACCCCCCTCAAGCAGCACTCAGTGTTATACACTCAACACCCCCCCTCTCCCCTCAAGCAGCACTCAGTGTTATACACTCTACAACCCCCCTCAAGCAGCACTCAGTGTTATACACTCAACAACCCCCCTCCCCCCTCAAGCAGCACTCAGTGTTATACACTCAACAACCCCCCTCCCCCCTCAAGCAGCACTCAGTGTTATACACTCAACAACCCCCCTCAAGCAGCACTCAGTGTTATACACTCAACAACCCCCCTCAAGCAGCACTCAGTGTTATACACTCAACAACCCCCCTCAAGCAGCACTCAGTGTTATACACTCAACAACCCCCTTCAAGCAGCACTCAGTGTTATACACTCAACAACCCCCCCTCAAGCAGCACTCAGTGTTATACACTCTGCAACCCCCCCTCAAGCAGCACTCAGTGTTATACACTCTACAACACCCCCTCAAGCAGCACTCAGTGTTATACACTCTAAAACACCCCCTCAAGCAGCACTCAGTGTTATACACTCAACAACACCCCCTCAAGCAGCACTCAGTGTTATACACTCAACAACCCCCCTCAAGCAGCACTCAGTGTTATACACTCTACAAACCCCCTCAAGCAGCACTCAGTGTTATACACTCAACAACACCCCCTCAAGCAGCACTCAGTGTTATACACTCAACAACCCCCCTCAAGCAGCACTCAGTGTTATACACTCAACAACCCCCCCTCAAGCAGCACTCAGTGTTATACACTCAACAACTCCCCCTCAAGCAGCACTCAGTGTTATACACTCAACAACCCCCCCTCAAGCAGCACTCAGTGTTATACACTCAACAACCCCCCCTCAAGCAGCACTCAGTGTTATACACTCAACCCCCCTCAAGCAGCACTCAGTGTTATACACTCAACAACCCACCCTCAAGCAGCACTCAGTGTTATACACTCAACAACCCCCCCTCAAGCAGCGCTCAGTGTTATACACTCAACAACCCCCTCAAGCAGCACTCAGTGTTATACACTCAACAACCCCCTCAAGCAGCACTCAGTGTTATACACTCAACAACCCCCTCTCAAGCAGCACTCAGTGTTATACACTCAACAACCCCCCCCCAAGCAGCACTCAGTGTTATACACTCAACAACCCCCTCAAGCAGCACTCAGTGTTATACACTCAACAACCCCCCTCAAGCAGCATTCAGTGTTATACACTCAACAACCCCCCCTCAAGCAGCACTCAGTGTTATACACTCAACAACCCCCCACAAGCAGCACTTAGTGTTATACACTCAACAACCCCCCCTCAAGCAGCACTCAGTGTTATCCACTCAACAACCCCCCCTCAAGCAGCACTCAGTGTTATACACTCAACAACCCCCCCTCAAGCAGCACTCAGTGTTATACACTCAACAACCCCCCCTCAAGCAACACTCAGTGTTATACACTCAACAACTTCCCCTCAAGCAGCACTCAGTGTTATACACTCAACAACCCCCCCTCAAGCAGCACTCAGTGTTATACACTCAACAACCCCCCCTCAAGCAGCACTCAGTGTTATACACTCAACAACCCCCCCCCCTCAAGCAGCACTCAGTGTTATACACTCTACAACACCCCCTCAAGCAGCACTCAGTGTTATACACTCAACAACCCCCCCTCAAGCAGCACTCAGTGTTATACACTCAACAACCCCCCCTCAAGCAGCACTCAGTGTTATACACTCAACAACCCCCCCTCAAGCAGCACTCAGTGTTATACACTCAACAACCCCCCTCAAGCAGCACTCAGTGTTATACACTCAACAACCCCCCTCCCCCCTCAAGCAGCACTCAGTGTTATACACTCAACAACCCCCCTCAAGCAGCACTCAGTGTTATACACTCAACAACCCGCCTCAAGCAGCTCTCAGTGTTATACACTCAACAACCCCCCTCCCCCCTCAAGCAGCACTCAGTGTTATACACTCAACAACCCCCCTCAAGCAGCACTCAGTGTTATACACTCAACAACCCCCCTCAAGCAGCACTCAGTGTTATACACTCAACAACCCCCCTCAAGCAGCACTCAGTGTTATACACTCAACAACCCCCCTCAAGCAGCACTCAGTGTTATACACTCAACAACCCCCCCTCAAGCAGCACTCAGTGTTATACACTCTATAACACCCCCTCAAGCAGCACTCAGTGTTATACACTCAACAACCCCCCTCAAGCAGCACTCAGTGTTATACACTCAACAACCCCCCCTCAAGCAGCACTCAGTGTTATACACTCAACAACCCCCCTCAAGCAGCACTCAGTGTTATACACTGAACAACCCCCCCTCAAGCAGCACTCAGTGTTATACACTCAACAACCCCCCCTCAAGCAGCACTCAGTGTTATACACTCAACAACCCCCCCTCAAGCAGCACTCAGTGTTATACACTCAACAACCCCCCTCAAGCAGCACTCAGTGTTATACACTCAACAACCCCCCTCAAGCAGCACTCAGTGTTATACACTCAACAACCCCCCCTCAAGCAGCACTCAGTGTTATACACTCAACAACCCCCCTCAAGCAGCACTCAGTGTTATACACTCAACAACCTCCCCTCAAGCAGCACTCAGTGTTATACACTCAACACCCCCCCCTCACGCAGCACTCAGTGTTATACACTCAACAACCCCCCTCAAGCAGCACTCAGTGTTATACACTCAACAACCCCCCCTCAAGCAGCACTCAGTGTTATACACTCAACAACCCCCCTCAAGCAGCACTCAGTGTTATACACTCAACAACCCCCCTCAAGCAGCACTCAGTGTTATACACTCAACAACCCCCCTCCCCCCTCAAGCAGCACTCAGTGTTATACACTCTACAACCCCCCTCAAGCAGCACTCAGTGTTATACACTCAACAACCCCCCTCAAGCAGCACTCAGTGTTATACACTCAACAACCCCCCCTCAAGCAGCACTCAGTGTTATACACTCAACAACCCCCCCTCAAGCAGCACTCAGTGTTATACACTCTACAACACCCCTCAAGCAGCACTCAGTGTTATACACTCAACAACCCCCCATCAAGCAGCACTCAGTGTTATACACTCAACAACCCCCCTCAAGCAGCACTCAGTGTTATACACTCAACAACCCCCCCTCAAGCAGCACTCAGTGTTATACACTCAACAACACCCCCTCAAGCAGCACTCAGTGTTATACACTCAACAACCCCCCTTCAAGCAGCACTCAGTGTTATACACTCAACAACCCCCCTCAAGCAGCACTCAGTGTTATACACTCAACAACCCCCCCTCAAGCAGCACTCAGTGTTATACACTCAACAACCCCCCTCAAGCAGCACTCAGTGTTATACACTCAACAACCCCCCTCAAGCAGCACTCAGTGTTATACACTCAACAACCCCCTCAAGCAGCACTCAGTGTTATACACTCAACAACCCCCCCCTCAAGCAGCACTCAGTGTTATACACTCAACAACCCCCCTCAAGCAGCACTCAGTGTTATACACTCAACAACCCCCCCTCAAGCAGCACTCAGTGTTATACACTCAACAACCCCCCCTCAAGCAGCACTCAGTGTTATACACTCAACAACCCCCTCAAGCAGCACACAGTGTTATACACTCAACAACACCCCCTCAAGCAGCACTCAGTGTTATACACTCTACGACCCCCCCCCTCAAGCAGCACTCAGTGTTATACACTCAACAACACCCCCTCAAGCAGCACTCAGTGTTATACACTCAACAACCCCCCTCAAGCAGCACTCAGTGTTATACACTCAACAACCCCCCCCCCTCAAGCAGCACTCAGTGTTATACACTCAACAACACCCCCTCAAGCAGCACTCAGTGTTATACACTCAACAACCCCCCCTCAAGCAGCACTCAGTGTTATACACTCAACAACCCCCCCTCAAGCAGCACTCAGTGTTATACACTCAACAACCCCCCTCAAGCAGCACTCAGTGTTATGCACTCAACAACCCCCCCTCAAGCAGCACTCAGTGTTATACACTCAACAACCCCCCTCAAGCAGCACGCAGTGTTATACACTCAACAACCCCCCTCAAGCAGCACTCAGTGTTATACACTCAACAACCCCCCTCAAGCAGCACTCAGTGTTATACACTCAACAACCCCCCCTCAAGCAGCACTCAGTGTTATACACTCAACAACCCCCCTCAAGCAGCACTAAGTGTTATACACTCAACAACCCCCCCTCAAGCAGCACTCAGTGTTATACACTCTACAACCCCCCCTCAAGCAGCACTCAGTGTTATACACTCAACAACCCCCCCTCAAGCAGCACTCAGTGTTATACACTCAACAACCCCCCTCAAGCAGCACTCAGTGTTATACACTCAACAACCCCCCTCAAGCAGCACTCAGTGTTATACACTCAACAACCCCCCTCAAGCAGCACTCAGTGTTATACACTCTACAACCCCCCCTCAAGCAGCACTCAGTGTTATACACTCAACAACCCCCCTCAAGCAGCACTCAGTGTTATACACTCTCCAACCCCCCCTCAAGCAGCACTCAGTGTTATACACTCAACAACCCCCCTCAAGCAGCACTCAGTGTTATACACTCTACAACCCCCCTCAAGCAGCACTCAGTGTTATACACTCTACAACACCCCCTCAAGCAGCACTCAGTGTTATACACTCAACAACACCCCCTCAAGCAGCACTCAGTGTTATACACTCTACAACCCCCCCTCAAGCAGCACTCAGTGTTATACACTCTACAACACCCCCTCAAGCAGCACTCAGTGTTATACACTCAACAACCCCCCTCAAGCAGCACTCAGTGTTATACACTCTACAACCCCCCCTCAAGCAGCACTCAGTGTTATACACTCAACAACCCCCCTCAAGCAGCACTCAGTGTTATACACTCAACAACCCCCCTCAAGCAGCACTCAGTGTTATACACTCTACAATCCCCCCTCAAGCAGCACTCAGTGTTATACACTCTACAACACCCCCTCAAGCAGCACTCAGTGTTATACACTCAACAACCCCCCCTCAAGCAGCACTCAGTGTTATACACTCAACAACCCCCCTCAAGCAGCACTCAGTGTTATACACTCAACAACCCCCCCTCAAGCAGCACTCAGTGTTATACACTCAACAACCCCCCTCAAGCAGCACTCAGTGTTATACACTCAACAGCACCCCCTCAAGCAGCACTCAGTGTTATACACTCTACAACCCCCCTCCAGCAGCACTCAGTGTTATACACTCAACAACCCCCCTCAAGCAGCACTCAGTGTTATACACTCTACAACCCCCCTCAAGCAGCACTCAGTGTTATACACTCTACAACACCCCCTCAAGCAGCACTCAGTGTTATACACTCAACAACACCCCCTCAAGCAGCACTCAGTGTTATACACTCTACAACCCCCCCTCAAGCAGCACTCAGTGTTATACACTCTACAACACCCCCTCAAGCAGCACTCAGTGTTATACACTCAACAACCCCCCTCAAGCAGCACTCAGTGTTATACACTCTACAACCCCCCCTCAAGCAGCACTCAGTGTTATACACTCTACAACACCCCCTCAAGCAGCACTCAGTGTTATACACTCAACAACACCCCCTCAAGCAGCACTCAGTGTTATACACTCTACAACCCCCCCTCAAGCAGCACTCAGTGTTATACACTCAACAACACCCCCTCAAGCAGCACTCAGTGTTATACACTCAACAACCCCCCTCAAGCAGCACTCAGTGTTATACACTCAACAACCCCCCTCAAGCAGCACTCAGTGTTATACACTCTACAACCCCCCCTCAAGCAGCACTCAGTGTTATACACTCTACAACACCCCCTCAAGCAGCACTCAGTGTTATACACTCAACAACACCCCCTCAAGCAGCACTCAGTGTTATACACTCTACAACCCCCCCTCAAGCAGCACTCAGTGTTATACACTCTATAACACCCCCTCAAGCAGCACTCAGTGTTATACACTCTACAACACCCCCTCAAGCAGCACTCAGTGTTATACACTCTACAACACCCCCTCAAGCAGCACTCAGTGTTATACACTCTACAACACCCCCTCAAGCAGCACTCAGTGTTATACACTCTACAACACCCCCTCAAGCAGCACTCAGTGTTATACACTCAACAACACCCCCTCAAGCAGCACTCAGTGTTATACACTCTACAACACCCCCTCAAGCAGCACTCAGTGTTATACACTCAACAACCTCCCCTCAAGCAGCACTCAGTGTTATACACTCAACAACCCCCCCTCAAGCAGCACTCAGTGTTATACACTCAACAACCCCCCCTCAAGCAGCACTCAGTGTTATACACTCTACAACACCCCCTCAAGCAGCACTCAGTGTTATACACTCAACAACCTCCCCTCAAGCAGCACTCAGTGTTATACACTCAACAACCCCCCCTCAAGCAGCACTCAGTGTTATACACTCAACAACCCCCCCTCAAGCAGCACTCAGTGTTATACACTCAACAACCCCCCCTCAAGCAGCACTCAGTGTTATACACTCAACAACCCCCCTCAAGCAGCACTCAGTGTTATACACTCTACAACACCCCCCTCAAGCAGCACTCAGTGTTATACACTCAACAACCCCCCTCAAGCAGCACTCAGTGTTATACACTCAACAACCCCCCCTCAAGCAGCACTCAGTGTTATACACTCTACAACACCCCCCCTCAAGCAGCACTCAGTGTTATACACTCAACTCAACCCCCCCTCAAGCAGCAGTCAGTGTTATACACTCAACAACCCCCCTCAAGCAGCACTCAGTGTTATACACTCTACAACCCCCCTCAAGCAGCACTCAGTGTTATACACTCAACAACCCCCCTCAAGCAGCACTCAGTGTTATACACTCAACAACCACCCCTCAAGCAGCACTCAGTGTTATACACTCAACAACCCCCCCCTCAAGCAGCACTCTGTGTTATACACTCAACAACCCCCCTCAAGCAGCACTCAGTGTTATACACTCAACAACCCCCCCTCAAGCAGCACTCAGTGTTATACACTCAACAACCCCCCTCAAGCAGCACTCAGTGTTATACACTCAACAACCCCCCCTCAAGCAGCACTCAGTGTTATACACTCAACAACCCCCCCTCAAGCAGCACTCAGTGTTACGTAACTATTTAAAATAAAAAAAATATATGTCTATCAAGGCCATTTATTTGCACTGTTGCCATCGTTTCAGCAGGTGAGAGATTATAGGACATTTATGGCATTTATTGCGGGACATTTATGGCATTTATTGCGGGACATTTATGGCATTTATTGCGGGACATTTATGGCATTTATTGCGGGACATTTATGGCATTTATTGCGGGACATTTATGGCATTTATTGCGGGACATTTATGGCATTTATTGCGGGACATTTATGGCATTTATTGCGGGACATTTATGGCATTTATTGCGGGACATTTATGGCATTTATTGCGGGACATTTATGGCATTTATTGCGGGACATTTATGGCATTTATTGCAGGACATTTATGGCATTTATTGCGGGACATTTATGGCATTTATTGCGGGACATTTATGGCATTTATTGCGGGACATTTATGGCATTTATTGCGGGACATTTATGGCATTTATTGCGGGACATTTATGGCATTTATTGCGGGACATTTATGGCATTTATTGCGGGACATTTATGGCATTTATTGCAGGACATTTATGGCATTTATTGCGGGACATTTATGGCATTTATTGCAGGACATTTATGGCATTTATTGCGGGACATTTATGGCATTTATTGCAGGACATTTATGGCATTTATTGCGGGACATTTATGGCATTTATTGCAGGACATTTATTGGATTTATTGCGGGACATTTATGGCATTTATTGCGGGACATTTATTGCAGGACATTTATGGCATTTATTGCGGGACATTTATGGCATTTATTGCAGGACATTTATGGCATTTATTGCGGGACATTTATTGGATTTATTGCAGGACATTTATGGCATTTATTGCGGGACATTTATTGGATTTATTGCAGGACATTTATGGCATTTATTGCGGGACATTTATGACATTTATTGCAGGACATTTATGGCATTTATTGCGGGACATTTATTGGATTTATTGCGGGACATTTATGGCATTTATTGCGGGACATTTATTGGATTTATTGCGGGACATTTATGACATTTATTGCGGGACATTTATGGCATTTATTGCGGGACATTTATGGCATTTATTGCGGGACATTTATGGCATTTATTGCGGGACATTTATGGTATTTATTGCGGGACATTTATGGCATTTATTGCGGGACATTTATGGTATTTATTGCGGGACATTTATGGCATTTATTGCAAGACATTTATGGCATTTATTGCGGGACATTTATGGCATTTATTGCGGGACATTTATGGCATTTATTGCGGGACATTTATGGCATTTATTGCGGGACATTTATGGCATTTATTGCAGGACATTTATGGCATTTATTGCGGGACATTTATGGCATTTATTGCGGGACATTTATGGCATTTATTGCGGAACATTTATGGCATTTATTGCGGGACATTTATGGCATTTATTGCGGGACATTTATGGCATTTATTGCGGGACATTTATGGCATTTATTGCGGGACATTTATGGCATTTATTGCGGGACATTTATGGCATTTATTGCGGGACATTTATGGCATTTATTGCGGGACATTTATGGCATTTATTGCGGGACATTTATGGCATTTATTGCGGGACATTTATGGCATTTATTGCGGGACATTTATGGCATTTATTGCGGGACATTTATGGCATTTATTGCGGGACATTTATTGCTGTGTATCAACGTTTCACACATTATCATTGGAACTTGAATCCCAATGTTCTTTGTATCAAAACGTTTCGCCCACCAGTAACTTTTTTTCAGTCTAGTACAGATGTGTTATACGAAGACAGTGGGAGATGAGGTGGTGAGTCCCTCAGTCTGAAGCTCTGAGCTCTATGTTGCCTCTCACATCTCTTTACTGCCTCTATCCTCACAGCTCTTTACTGCCTCTATCCTCACACCTCTTTACTGCCTCTCACAGTATTATACTGCCTCTCACAGTATTATAGTGCCTCTCACAGCATTATGATGCTACTCACAGCATTATAGTGCTTCTCACGGCATAACAGTGCCTCTCACAGTGTTATAGTGCCTCTCACAGTATTATAGTGCCTCTCACAGTATTATAGTGCCTCTCACAGTATTATACTGCCTCTCACAGTATTATAGTGCCTCTCAGTGTTATAGTGCCTCTCACAGTATTATAGTGCCTCTCACAGTATTATAGTGCCTCTCACAGTATTATAGTGCCTCTCACAGTATTATAGTGCCTCTCACAGTATTATAGTGCCTCTCACAGTATTATACTGCCTCTCACAGTATTATACTGCCTCTCAGTATTATAGTGCCTCTCACAGTATTATAGTGCCTCTCACAGTATTATAGTGCCTCAGAGTATTATGATGCTACTCACAGCATTATACTGCCTCTCACAGCATTATAGTGCCTCTCACAGCATTATGATGCTACTCACAGCATTATAGTGCCTCTCACAGCATTATGCTACTCACAGCATTATACTGCCTCTCACAGCATTATAGTGCCTCTCACAGCATTATGATGCTACTCACAGCATTATACTGCCTCTCACAGTATTATAGTACCTCTCAGAGCATTATGATGCTACTCACAGCATTATAGTGCCTCTCACAGCATTACAGTGCCTCTCACAACATTATAGTGCCTCTCAGAGCATTATGATGCTACTCACAACATTATACTGCCTCTCACAGCATTATAGTGCCTCTCACAGCATTACAGTGCCTCTCACAACATTATAGTGCCTCTCACAGCATTACAGTGCCTCTCACAACATTATAGTGCCTCTCAGAGCATTATGATGCTACTCACAACATTATACTGCCTCTCACAGCATTATAGTGCCTCTCACAGCATTACAGTGCCTCTCACAACATTATAGTGCCTCTCAGAGCATTATGATGCTACTCACAACATTATACTGCCTCTCACAGCATTATAGTGCCTCTCACAGCATTACAGTGCCTCTCACAACATTATAGTGCCTCTCACAGCATTACAGTGCCTCTCACAACATTATAGTGCCTCTCACAGCATTACAGTGCCTCTCACAACATTATAGTGCCTCTCACAGCATTATAGTGCCTCTCACAGCATTATGATGCTACTCACAGCATTATACTGCCTCTCACAGTATTATAGTACCTCTCAGAGCATTATGATGCTACTCACAGCATTATAGTGCCTCTCACAGCATTACAGTGTCTCTCACAACATTATAGTGCCTCTCAGAGCATTATGATGCTACTCACAACATTATACTGCCTCTCACAGCATTATAGTGCCTCTCACAACATTATGATGCTACTCACAGCATTACAGTGCCTCTCACAGCATTATAGTGCCTCTCACAACATTATGATGCTACTCACAGCATTACAGTGCCTCTCACAGCATTATAGTGCCTCTCACAGCATTATAGTGCCTCTCACAACATTATAGTGCCTCTCACAGCATTATGATGCTACTCACAGCATTACAGTGCCTCTCACAGCATTATTGTGCCTCTCACAGCATTATAGTGCCTCTCACAACATTATAGTGCCTCTCACAGCATTATGATGCTACTCACAGCATTACAGTGCCTCTCACAACATTATAGTGCCTCTCAGAGCATTATGATGCTACTCACAACATTATACTGCCTCTCACAGCATTACAGTGCCTCTCACAGCATTATAGTGCCTCTCACAACATTATAGTGCCTCTCACAACATTATAGTGCCTCTCAGCATTACAGTGCCTCTCACAGCATTACAGTGCCTCTCACAACATTATAGTGCCTCTCACAACATTATAGTGCCTCTCACAACATTATAGTGCCTCTCACAGCATTACAGTGCCTCTCACAGCATTACAGTGCCTCTCACAGCATTACAGTGCCTCTCACAGCATTACAGTGCCTCTCACAACATTATAGTGCCTCTCACAACATTATAGTGCCTCTCACAACATTATAGTGCCTCTCACAGCATTACAGTGCCTCTCACAGCATTACAGTGCCTCTCACAACATTATAGTGCCTCTCACAACATTATAGTGCCTCTCACAACATTATAGTGCCTCTCACAGCATTACAG
>NC_091335.1:8860571-8880571 GCF_038502225.1 Cherax quadricarinatus | reverse complement strand
CTATGTATGCCCTCAGGTCTTTTGAGTGTGTGTATAGTGAGGCTCTCCAGCTAAGACTCATCTCTGAGTCCCTCACTGTTGTCACCGTCTCTTCGCCCAGCTTGACCACTGCAGTCAAGTACTGATTCCTTCCTCCAGAATAGTTAACTATCACCCAAATACCTATTTACGGCTGGTAGCATACTCAGCTCACACACCGAGATGTGGGGTTCTATCCCCGGTACGGGTGGAAACATTCGGACGTGTTTCCTTAAGACATCTGCTGTCCTTGTTTATCTAGCTGTAAAATACCTGGGTGTTAGTCGACTGGTGTGGGTCGCATCCTGGGTGTTAGTCGACTGGTGTTGGTCACATCCTGGGACAAAACTGACCTAATTTGCCTGAAATGCTCAGCGTAACAAGCGGCTTTCTATATAGTAGTATGTCATTGATGTCAGCTATGGTCTGTACCTTGTACATGTACTTGTAGAAATAAAGATTATTATTATTATTATTATTATTATTATTATTATTATTATTATTATTATTATTATTATTATTATTATTTACTCCCTCCGGACATTGAACCCGGGTCCTTCGAGTATAAACCGAAGGCCCTACCACTGAAGTACAAGGTAATATACCTGTATCACCTGTGTCTTGACTTACTCCCCCCCACACACACTGTACCTTTGGTGTTAATTTAAGTTTATTGATTTTTGTAGCACACCCTGATCCTTATACTGTGCACACTTATACCTATACCGCACACCCTGATCCTTATACTGTGCACACTTATACCTATACCGCACACCCTGATCCTTATACTGTGCACACTTATACCTATACCGCACACCCTGATCCTTATACTGTGCACACTTATACCTATACCGCACACCCTGATCCTTATACTGTGCACACTTATACCTATACCGCACACCCTGATCCTTATACTGTGCACACTTATACCTATACCGCACACCCTGATCCTTATACTGTACACACTTATACCTATACCGCACACCCTGATCCTTATACTGTGCACACTTATACCTATACCGCACACCCTGATCCTTATACTGTGCACACTTATACCTATACCGCACACCCTGATCCTTATACTGTACACACTTATACCTATACCGCACACCCTGATCCTTATACTGTGCACACTTATACCTATACCGCACACCCTGATCCTTATACTGTGCACACTTATACCTATACCACACACCCTGATCCTTATACTGTGCACACTTATACCTATACCACACACCCTGATCCTTATACTGTGCACACTTATACCTATACCACACACCCTGATCCTTATACTGTACACACTTATACCTATACCACACACCCTGATCCTTATACTGTGCACACTTATACCTATACCACACACCCTGATCCTTATACTGTACACACTTATACCTATACCACACACCCTGATCCTTATACTGTGCACACTTATACCTATACCGCACACCCTGATCCTTATACTGTACACACTTATACCTATACCACACACCCTGATCCTTATACTGTGCACACTATACCTATACCACACACCCTGATCCTTATACTGTACACACTTATACCTATACCACACACCCTGATCCTTATACTGTGCACACTTATACCTATACCGCACACCCTGATCCTTATACTGTACACACTTATACCTATACCACACACCCTGATCCTTATACTGTGCACACTTATACCTATACCACACACCCTGATCCTTATACTGTACACACTTATACCTATACCACACACCCTGATCCTTATACTGTACACACTTATACCTATACCACACACCCTGATCCTTATACTGTGCACACTTATACCTATACCGCACACCCTGATCCTTATACTGTGCACACTTATACCTATACCGCACACCCTGATCCTTATACTGTACACACTTATACCTATACCACACACCCTGATCCTTATACTGTGCACACTTATACCTATACCGCACACCCTGATCCTTATACTGTGCACACTTATACCTATACCGCACACCCTGATCCTTATACTGTACACACTTATACCTATACCGCACACCCTGATCCTTATACTGTGCACACTTATACCTATACCGCACACCCTGATCCTTATACTGTGCACACTTATACCTATACCGCACACCCTGATCCTTATACTGTACACACTTATACCTATACCGCACACCCTGATCCTTATACTGTGCACACTTATACCTATACCGCACACCCTGATCCTTATACTGTGCACACTTATACCTATACCGCACACTCTGATCCTTATACTGTGCACACTTATACCTATACCGCACACCCTGATCCTTATACTGTGCACACTTATACCTATACCGCACACCCTGATCCTTATACTGTGCACACTTATACCTATACCGCACACCCTGATCCTTATACTGTGCACACTTATACCTATACCGCACACCCTGATCCTTATACTGTGCACACTTATACCTATACCGCACACCCTGATCCTTATACTGCACACACTTATACCTATACCGCACACCCTGATCCTTATACTGCACACACTTATACCTATACCGCACACCCTGATCCTTATACTGTGCACACTTATACCTATACCGCACACCCTGATACTTATACTGTGCACACTTATAATATACCGCACACTCTGATCCTTATACTGTACACACTTATACCTATACCGCACACCCTGATCCTTATACTGCACACACTTATACCTATACCGCACACTCTGATCCTTATACTGCACACACTTATACCTATACCGCACACTCTGATCCTTATACTGTGCACACTTATACCTATACCGCACACTCTGATCCTTATACTGTGCACACTTATACCTATACCGCACACTCTGATCCTTATACTGTGCACACTTATACCTATACCGCACACCCTGATCCTTATACTTCGCACACATCTTTCTGTTAGGCTGATCCTTCTGTTACACAATCTTGTGTAACTGTGCATTCCTCTTGCCTCTGTTCCTCTGGATTATTGTTTCTCTCTTTTGGTGTAACTGGATGTAATTTGTGTGTGTATGTGGAACGGAGTGGTTGAACGTGGGGGTTAGTGGACTGTGGAGGGGGAGTGAAGTGGTGGGGATTGTATAAAGGGGGAGAAAAGGTGTGGTGGGAGGGATGGGGAGGATTTCGTTTGCTTATACATAGGGTAAAGAAGACTTAGTTGACAGGGAGGGTTGGGTAAATGTTTGGCGTTGGAGGGATGTTTGTGAGGACGGAGTCAGTGGCAACCCAGTAGGATGGTAATGAACGAAGTGAGGTTTGAGGTTGGGGAATGGAACACCAATAATAATAATAGTGATATTTATTTCTACAAGTACATGTACAAGGTGTTGATAAATTAGACACATGTGCAACTCTTGGGTATCTTGGGTATCAATAAAGATACCCAAGAGTTGCACATGTGTCTAATTTATCAACATGTCGGTTCTCTGAACCATTCATCTACAAATGTACAAGGTGTACAGACCATAGTTGACATCAGTGAAGTACTATGTATAAAGCCCCTTGTTATGTAGAGCATTTCGGGCAAACTAGGTTAAGTTTGTCCCCAGGATGCGACACATACCAGTCGACTAACACCCAGGTATCTATTTACTCCTAGGTGAACAGGGACAGCGAGTGTCTTAAGGAACCACGTCCTAATGTTTCCAACCGTACTGGGGATTGAACCCCGGACCTCAGTGTGTGAGCTGAGTGTGCTAGCACTGGGTGTAGTGTGTACAACAAAGTTCTCACCTGTTTGTGGTTTCAGGGGCCGAGTCACAGCTCCTGGATCCAGCTTCATAACTTTTGTGTATTCCAAAGAAAGACTGAAAGTGGTGTGTGTGAGAGGAGGAGAGAAGGGAGTTAGTGGGGAGGTTGTGAGAGGGGAGAGAAGGGGGGTTTGTGGGAAGGTTGTGAGAGGGGAGAGAAGGGGGTTTGTGGGGAGGTTGTGAGAGGGGAGAGAAGGGGGGTTTGTGGGAAGGTTGTGAGAGGGGAGAGAAGGGAGGTTTGTGGGAAGGTTGTGAGAGGGGAGAAAAAAGGGTTTGTGGGGAAGTTGTGAGAGGGGACAGAAGGGAGGTTGTGAGAGGGGAGAGAAGGGAGTTTATGGGGGGGGTTGTGAGAGGGGAGAGAAGGGAGTTAGTGGGGAGGTTGTGAGAGGGAAGTGAAGGGGGGTTTGTGGGAAGGTTGTGAGAGGGGAGAAAAAGGGTTTGTGGGGAGGTTTTGAGAGGGAAGAGAAGGGGTGTTTGTGGGGAGGTTGTGAGAGGGGAGAGAAGGGAGTTAGAGGGGACGTAGAGAGGGGAGAGAAGGGAGTTAGTGGGGAGGTTGTGAGAGGGAAGTGAAGGGGGGTTTGTGGGGAGGTTGTGAGAGGGGAGAAAAGAGTTTGTGGGGAAGTTGTGAGAGGGGAGAGAAGAAGGGTTTGTTGGGAGGCTGTGAGAGGGGAAAGAAGGTGGGGTTGTGGGGAAGTTCTGTAAGGGGACAGAAGGGAGGTTGTGAGAGGGGAGAGAAGGGGGTTTGTGGGGAGGTTGTGAGAGGGAAAAGAAGGGGGTTTGTGGGGGGGGTTGTGAGGGGAAAAGAAAGAGGGCGTGGCAGTTTTAAGTGACAGGAGGTGGATGTAAACACAAGCCTCACCAGAGTGTCTGGTTCCTCACCACTGGTGCCACCACCAATGGTGCCACCACAACTAGTGCCACCACCACATGTGCCACCATCACTGGTGCCACCATCACTGGTGCCACCACCACTGGTTCAACCATCACTGGTACCACCATCACTTGACATGCCACAGGTTATTTTAATGTGTATCTCTATATTTCTCGGTAAGTGGACAATTAAGCACATAGTGTTTAGGGTAGTCACCAGAGGGCTCGCCACGTACTTTACATTTGGTTCGGTCACCACCTGTGTGTCTGCCAGACTGTTGTGTGGTGAGTGATCACCACCTGTGTGTCTGCCAGACTGTTGTGTGGTGAGTGATCACCACCTGTGTGTCTGCCAGACTGTTGTGTGGTGAGTGATCACCACCTGTGTGTCTGCCAGACTGTTGTGTGGTGAGTGATCACCACCTGTGTGTCTGCCAGACTGTTGTGTGGTGAGTGATCACCACCTGTGTGTCTGCCAGACTGTCTGTTGTGTGGTGAGTGATCACCACTTGTGTGTCTGCCAGACTGTCTGTTGTGTGGCGAGTGATCACCACCTGTGTGTCTGCCAGACTGTCTGTTGTGTGGAGAGTGATCACCACTTGTGTGTCTGCCAGACTGTCTGTTGTGTGGAGAGTGATCACCACTTGTGTGTCTGCCAGACTGTCTGTTGTGTGGCGAGTGATCACCACTTGTGTGTCTGCCAGACTGTCTGTTGTGTGGCGAGTGATCACCACCTGTGTGTCTGCCAGACTGTCTGTTGTGTGGAGAGTGATCACCACTTGTGTGTCTGCCAGACTGTCTGTTGTGTGGAGAGTGATCACCACTTGTGTGTCTGCCAGACTGTCTGTTGTGTGGCGAGTGATCACCACCTGTGTGTCTGCCAGACTGTCTGTTGTGTGGAGAGTGATCACCACTTGTGTGTCTGCCAGACTGTCTGTTGTGTGGAGAGTGATCACCACTTGTGTGTCTGCCAGACTGTCTGTTGTGTGGCGAGTGATCACCACTTGTGTGTCTGCCAGACTGTCTGTTGTGTGGAGAGTGATCACCACTTGTGTGTCTGCCAGACTGTCTGTTGTGTGGTGAGTGATCACCATCTGTGTGCCTGCCAGACTGTTGTGTGGTGAGTGATCACCACCTGTGTGTCTGCCAGACTGGCTGTTGTGTGGTGAGTGATCACCATCTGTGTGCCTGCGAGACTGTTGTGTGGTGAGTGATCACCACTTGTGTGTCTGCCAGACTGTCTGTTGTGTAGTGAGTGATCACCACTTGTGTGTCTGCCAGACTGTCTGTTGTGTGGTGAGTGATCACCACTTGTGTGTCTGCCAGACTGTCTGTTGTGTGGTGAGTGATCACCATCTGTGTGTCTGCCAGACTGTCTGTTGTGTGGTGAGTGATCACCACCTGTGTGTCTGCCAGACTGTCTGTTGTGTGGTGAGTGATCACCACCTGTGTGTCTGCCAGACTGTCTGTTGTGTGGTGAGTGATCACCACCTGTGTGTCTGCCAGACGTCTGTTGTGTGGTGAGTGATCACCATCTGTGTGCCTGCCAGACTGTTGTGTGGTGAGTGATCACCAGCTGTGTGTCTGCCAGACTGTTGTGTGGTGAGTGATCACCACCTGTGTGTCTGCCAGACTGTTGTGTGGTGAGTGATCACCACCTGTGAGTCTGCCAGACTGTCTGTTGTGTGGTGAGTGATCACCACCTGTGTGTCTGCCAGACTGTCTGTTGTGTGGTGAGTGATCACCACCTGTGTGTCTGCCAGACTGTCTGTTGTGTGGTGAGTGATCACCACCTGTGTGTCTGCCAGACGTCTGTTGTGTGGTGAGTGATCACCATCTGTGTGCCTGCCAGACTGTTGTGTGGTGAGTGATCACCAGCTGTGTGTCTGCCAGACTGTTGTGTGGTGAGTGATCACCACCTGTGTGTCTGCCAGACAGTTGTGTGGTGAGTGATCACCACCTGTGTCTGCCAGACAGTTGTGTGGTGAGTGATCACCACCTGTGAGTCTGCCAGACTGTCTGTTGTGTGGTGAGTGATCACCACCTGTGTGTCTGCCAGACAGTTGTGTGGTGAGTGATCACCACCTGTGTCTGCCAGACAGTTGTGTGGTGAGTGATCACCACCTGTGAGTCTGCCAGACTGTCTGTTGTGTGGTGAGTGATCACCACCTGTGTGTCTGCCAGACAGTTGTGTGGTGAGTGATCACCACCTGTGTCTGCCAGACAGTTGTGTGGTGAGTGATCACCACCTGTGTCTGCCAGACAGTTGTGTGGTGAGTGATCACCACCTGTGTCTGCCAGACTGTTGTGTGGTGAGTGATCACCACCTGTGTGTCTGCCAGACTGTTGTGTGGTGAGTGATCACCACCTGTGTCTGCCAGACAGTTGTGTGGTGAGTGATCACCACCTGTGTGTCTGCCAGACTGTTGTGTGGTGAGTGATCACCACCTGTGTCTGCCAGACAGTTGTGTGGTGAGTGATCACCACCTGTGTCTGCCAGACTGTTGTGTGGTGAGTGATCACCACCTGTGTCTGCCAGACAGTTGTGTGGTGAGTGATCACCACCTGTGTCTGCCAGACTGTTGTGTGGTGAGTGATCACCACCTGTGTGTCTGCCAGACTGTTGTGTGGTGAGTGATCACCACCTGTGTGTCTGCCAGACTGTTGTGTGGTGAGTGATCACCACCTGTGTGTCTGCCAGACAGTTGTGTGGTGAGTGATCACCACCTGTGTGTCTGCCAGACTGTTGTGTGGTGAGTGATCACCACCTGTGTGTCTGCCAGGCAGTTGTGTGGTGAGTGATCACCACCTGTGTGTCTGCCAGACAGTTGTGTGGTGAGTGATCACCACCTGTGTCTGCCAGACTGTTGTGTGGTGAGTGATCACCACCTGTGTGTCTGCCAGACAGTTGTGTGGTGAGTGATCACCACCTGTGTGTCTGCCAGACTGTTGTGTGGTGAGTGATCACCACCTGTGTGTCTGCCAGACAGTTGTGTGGTGAGTGATCACCACCTGTGTGTCTGCCAGACTGTTGTGTGGTGAGTGATCACCACCTGTGTGTCTGCCAGACAGTTGTGTGGTGAGTGATCACCACCTGTGTGTCTGCCAGACTGTTGTGTGGTGAGTGATCACCACCTGTGTGTCTGCCAGACAGTTGTGTGGTGAGTGATCACCACCTGTGTGTCTGCCAGACTGTTGTGTGGTGAGTGATCACCACCTGTGTGTCTGCCAGACAGTTGTGTGGTGAGTGATCACCACCTGTGTGTCTGCCAGACTGTTGTGTGGTGAGTGATCACCACCTGTGTGTCTGCCAGACAGTTGTGTGGTGAGTGATCACCACCTGTGTGTCTGCCAGACTGTTGTGTGGTGAGTGATCACCACCTGTGTGTCTGCCAGACAGTTGTGTGGTGAGTGATCACCACCTGTGTGTCTGCCAGACTGTTGTGTGGTGAGTGATCACCACCTGTGTGTCTGCCAGACAGTTGTGTGGTGAGTGATCACCACCTGTGTGTCTGCCAGACTGTTGTGTGGTGAGTGATCACCACCTGTGTGTCTGCCAGACAGTTGTGTGGTGAGTGATCACCACCTGTGTGTCTGCCAGACTGTTGTGTGGTGAGTGATCACCACCTGTGTCTGCCAGACTGTTGTGTGGTGAGTGATCACCACCTGTGTCTGCCAGACTGTTGTGTGGTGAGTGATCACCACCTGTGTGTCTGCCAGACTGTTGTGTGGTGAGTGATCACCACCTGTGTGTCTGCCAGACTGTTGTGTGGTGAGTGATCACCACCTGTGTGTCTGCCAGACAGTTGTGTGGTGAGTGATCACCACCTGTGTGTCTGCCAGACTGTTGTGTGGTGAGTGATCACCACCTGTGTGTCTGCCAGACTGTTGTGTGGTGAGTGATCACCACCTGTGTGTCTGCCAGACAGTTGTGTGGTGAGTGATCACCACCTGTGTGTCTGCCAGACTGTTGTGTGGTGAGTGATCACCACCTGTGTGTCTGCCAGACTGTTGTGTGGTGAGTGATCACCACCTGTGTGTCTGCCAGACTGTTGTGTGGTGAGTGATCACCACCTGTGTGTCTGCCAGACAGTTGTGTGGTGAGTGATCACCACCTGTGTGTCTGCCAGACTGTTGTGTGGTGAGTGATCTCCACCTGTGTGTCTGCCAGACTGTTGTGTGGTGAGTGATCTCCACCTGTGTGTCTGCCAGACTGTTGTGTGGTGAGTGATCGCCACCTGTGTGTCTGCCAGACAGTTGTGTGGTGAGTGATCTCCACCTGTGTGTCTGCCAGACTGTTGTGTGGTGAGTGATCTCCACCTGTGTGTCTGCCAGACTGTTGTGTGGTGAGTGATCTCCACCTGTGTGTCTGCCAGACTGTTGTGTGGTGAGTGATCGCCACCTGTGTGTCTGCCAGACAGTTGTGTGGTGAGTGATCTCCACCTGTGTGTCTGCCAGACTGTTGTGTGGTGAGTGATCTCCACCTGTGTGTCTGCCAGACAGTTGTGTGGTGAGTGATCTCCACCTGTGTGTCTGCCAGACAGTTGTGTGGTGAGTGATCTCCACCTGTGTGTCTGCCAGACAGTTGTGTGGTGAGTGATCTCCACCTGTGTGTCTGCCAGACAGTTGTGTGGTGAGTGATCTCCACCTGTGTGTCTGCCAGACAGTTGTGTGGTGAGTGATCTCCACCTGTGTGTCTGCCAGACAGTTGTGTGGTGAGTGATCTCCACCTGTGTGTCTGCCAGACAGTTGTGTGGTGAGTGATCACCACCTGTGTGTCTGCCAGACTGTTGTGTGGTGAGTGATCACCACCTGTGTGTCTGCCAGACAGTTGTGTGGTGAGTGATCACCACCTGTGTGTCTGCCAGACTGTTGTGTGGTGAGTGATCACCACCTGTGTGTCTGCCAGACAGTTGTGTGGTGAGTGATCACCACCTGTGTGTCTGCCAGACAGTTGTGTGGTGAGTGATCTCCACCTGTGTGTCTGCCAGACTGTTGTGTGGTGAGTGATCACCACCTGTGTGTCTGCCAGACAGTTGTGTGGTGAGTGATCACCACCTGTGTGTCTGCCAGACTGTTGTGTGGTGAGTGATCACCACCTGTGTGTCTGCCAGACTGTTGTGTGGTGAGTGATCACCACCTGTGTGTCTGCCAGACTGTTGTGTGGTGAGTGATCACCACCTGTGTGTCTGCCAGACAGTTGTGTGGTGAGTGATCACCACCTGTGTGTCTGCCAGACAGTTGTGTGGTGAGTGATCACCACCTGTGTGTCTGCCAGACAGTTGTGTGGTGAGTGATCACCACCTGTGTGTCTGCCAGACAGTTGTGTGGTGAGTGATCACCACCTGTGTGTCTGCCAGACAGTTGTGTGGTGAGTGATCACCACCTGTGTGTCTGCCAGACAGTTGTGTGGTGAGTGATCACCACCTGTGTGTCTGCCAGACTGTTGTGTGGTGAGTGATCTCCACCTGTGTGTCTGCCAGACTGTTGTGTGGTGAGTGATCACCACCTGTGTGTCTGCCAGACAGTTGTGTGGTGAGTGATCACCACCTGTGTGTCTGCCAGACTGTTGTGTGGTGAGTGATCACCACCTGTGTGTCTGCCAGACTGTTGTGTGGTGAGTGATCACCACCTGTGTGTCTGCCAGACAGTTGTGTGGTGAGTGATCACCACCTGTGTGTCTGCCAGACAGTTGTGTGGTGAGTGATCACCACCTGTGTGTCTGCCAGACTGTTGTGTGGTGAGTGATCTCCACCTGTGTGTCTGCCAGACTGTTGTGTGGTGAGTGATCACCACCTGTGTGTCTGCCAGACAGTTGTGTGGTGAGTGATCACCACCTGTGTGTCTGCCAGACTGTTGTGTGGTGAGTGATCACCACCTGTGTGTCTGCCAGACTGTTGTGTGGTGAGTGATCACCACCTGTGTGTCTGCCAGACAGTTGTGTGGTGAGTGATCACCACCTGTGTGTCTGCCAGACTGTTGTGTGGTGAGTGATCTCCACCTGTGTGTCTGCCAGACAGTTGTGTGGTGAGTGATCACCACCTGTGTGTCTGCCAGACAGTTGTGTGGTGAGTGATCACGTGTAATAAGGGAAACAACACAGCCGCCGTGAAGTGAATATAAATTATTGATTATTTCGCTTTACTCCTCCTTATTTCCTGTTTGTGTGATGAGAGAGATGAGAATCATCTGTGTTATGATAGACATACCTGGAGGTTACCTGGAGGTTATTCCGGGGATCAACGCCCCCGCGGCCCGGTCCACGACCAGGCCTCCCGGTGGATCAGGGCCTGATCAACCAGGTTGTTACTGCTGGCCACACACAGTTCAACGTACTTGCCACAGCCCGGCTGATCCGGCACTGACTTTAGGTATCTGTCCAGCTCTCTCTTGAAGGCAGCCAGGGGTTTATTGGCAATTCCCCTAATGCTTGATGGGAGGCTGTTGAACAGTCTTGGGCCCCGGACACTTATGGTGTTTTCTCTTAGTGTACCAATGCCGCCCCTACTTTTTATTGGCGGCATTTTGCATCGCCTGCCCAGTCTTTTACTTTCGTAGGGAGTGATTTCTGTGTGCAGATTTGGGACCATTCCTTCCAAGATTTTCCAAGTGTAGATTATGATATATCTCTCCCTCCTGCGTTCCAACGAGTACAAGTCAAGTGCTTCCAAGCGTTCCCAGTAGTTAAGGTGCTTGACAGAACTTATACGTGCAGTAAAGGATCTCTGTACACTCTCTAGATCTGCGATTTCACCTGCTTTGAATGGAGATGTTAATGTACAGCAGTATTCCAGCCTAGAGAGAACAAGTGATTTGAAAAGGATCATCATGGGCTTGGCATCTCTCGTTTTGAAAGTTCTCATTATCCATCCTATCATTTTCTTTGCACGTGCGATCGTGGCACTGTTGTGATCCTTAAAAGTGAGATCCTCAGACATTACTACTCCCAGGTCCCTTACATTATTTTTCCGCTCTATTGTATGACTAGTGTCTGTAGTATACTCTGAGAATCATTTGTGTGATGAACTGAGATGAATTATATACATATATATATATATATATATATATATATATATATATATATATATATATATATATATATATATATATATATATATATATATATATATATATATTACTTCCGGGGGTCACTGCCCCATCTTCCCCTTCCCTGCGCGACCCCTCGCTTCCCCGCTCCTCGCGGCGGTCCGGTGTTTAACCCCGCCAGCCTGACGGATGTGTGTATGTGTGTGGCTTGTACCTCCCACTGCCCACCACAGTCTGCTTGATCACGAGCGGTGCCTTGCAGCGAATCACATTCACTCTGAAAGTTATGAAAGCTTATTTTTACGTTATTGTTATTATTATTATTATTATTATTATTATTTTTAGTAATAGTAATAGTAGTACTACTACTAGTAGTAGTAGTAGTGCTAATAGTGCTAGTAGTAGTACTAGTGGTTGTAGTAGTAGTGGTAGTAGTAGTACTAGTAGTAGTAGTGCTAATAGTGCTAGTAGTAGTAGTATTACTAGTAGTAGTAGTAGTACTAGTAGTAGTGGTAGTAATAGTACTAATAGTAGTAGTAGTGCTAATAGTGCTAGTAGTAGTAGTACTAGTAGTAGTAGTGGTAGTAGTAGTACTAGTAGTAGTAGTAGTGCTAATAGTGCTAGTAGTAGTAGTAGTACTAGTAGTAGAAGTAGTACTAGTAGTAGTAGTGGTAGTAGTAGTACTAGTAGTAGTACTGCTAATAGTGCTAGTACTAGTAGTAGTAGTAGTACTAGTAGTAGTAGTGGTAGTACTAGTAGTAGTAGTAGTGCTAATAGTGCTAGTAGCAGTAGTAGTACTAGTAGTAGTAGTAGTAGTACTAGTGGTGGTAGTAGTAGTAGTACTAGTGGTGGTAGTAGTAGTAGTACTAGTGGTGGTAGTAGTAGTAGTACTAGTGGTGGTAGTAGTAGTACTAGTGGTGGTAGTAGTAGTAGTTTATTGTTACAGTAGCAGTGCGGTGCAAAAAATATGTTAGATAGTCATATAGAATTTGCAAGGATGGTTCAAGGAAGAGAGAGAGAGAGAGGGAGGGAGGGAAAGAGAGAGAGAGGGAGAGAGAGAGGGAGGGAGGGAGGGAAAGAGAGAGAGAGGGAGAGAGAGAGGGAGGGAGGGAGGGAAAGAGAGAGAGAGGGAGAGAGAGAGGGAGGGAGGGAGGGAAAGAGAGAGAGGGAGAGATTTGTTTTTCTCGTATTTTGTAAACATTATTGTATCCTGGCGGAATGGAGTGAAGGAAGCTATCATGAAGGAAGGAATGAAGAAGGAAGGAATGAAGAAGGAAGGAATGAAGAAGGAAGGAATGAAGAAGGAAGGAATGAAGCAGCAGACAGCAACATGGCGGTGCTGGAGGCATGTGTGTGCACCCCCACTCTAACCTTCAACTCTCGTATGCTTACACATGCGTCCACGCATGCATGCGCACACACATACACACACACACACACGCACGCACACACACACACACACACACACACACACACACACACACACACACACACACACACACACACACACACACTGACATGTATAGTATGCAAAATCATGGAGAAGATTATCAGGAGAAGAGTGGTGGAACACCTAGAAAGGAATGATCTCATCAACAGCAGCCAGCATGGTTTCAGGGACGGGAAATCCTGTGTCACAAACCTACTGGAGTTCTATGACATGGTGACAGCAGTAAGACAAGAGAGAGAGGGGTGGGTGGATTGCATTTTCTTGGACTGCAAGAAGGCGTTTGACACAGTTCCACACAAGAGATTGGTGCAAAAACTGGAGGACCAAGCAGGGATAACAGGGAAGGCACTACAATGGATCAGGGAATACTTGTCAGGAAGACAGCAGCGAGTCATGGTACGTGGCGAGGTGTCAGAGTGGGCACCTGTGACCAGCGGGGTCCCGCAGGGGTCAGTCCTAGGACCAGTGCTGTTTCTGGTATTTGTGAACGACATGACGGAAGGAATAGACTCTGAGGTGTCCCTGTTTGCAGATGACGTGAAGTTGATGAGAAGAATACACTCGATCGAAGACCAGGCAGAACTACAAAGGGATCTGGACAGGCTGCAGAACTGGTCCAGCAATTGGCTCCTGGAGTTCAATCCCACCAAGTGCAAAGTCATGAAGATTGGGGAAGGGCAAAGAAGGCCGCAGACGGAGTACAGTCTAGGGGGTCAGAGACTACAAACCTCACTCAAGGAAAAAGATCTTGGGGTGAGTATAACACCAGGCACATCTCCTGAAGCGCACATCAACCAAATAACTGCTGCAGCATATGGGCGCCTAGCAAACCTCAGAACAGCATTCCGACATCTTAATAAGGAATCGTTCAGGACCCTGTACACCGTATACGTTAGGCCCATATTGGAGTATGCGGCACCAGTTTGGAACCCACACCTAGCCAAGCACGTAAAGAAACTAGAGAAAGTGCAAAGGTTTGCAACAAGACTAGTCCCAGAGCTAAGAGGTATGTCCTACGAGGAGAGGTTAAGGGAAATCAACCTGACGACACTGGAGGACAGGAGAGATAGGGGGGACATGATAACGACATACAAAATACTGAGAGGAATTGACAAGGTGGACAAAAACAGGATGTTCCAGAGATTGGACACAGTAACAAGGGGACACAGTTGGAAGCTAAAGACACAGATGAATCACAGGGATGTTAGGAAGTATTTCTTCAGCCACAGAGTAGTCAGTAAGTGGAATAGTTTGGGAAGCGATGTAGTGGAGGCAGGATCCATACATAGCTTTAAGCAGAGGTACGATAAAGCTCACGGCTCAGGGAGAGTGACCTAGTAGCGATCAGTGAAGAGGCGGGGCCAGGAGCTCGGACTCGACCCCCGCAACCTCAACTAGGTGAGTACAACTAGGTGAGTACACAGCATAATATAAGCTATTAAAGGTTATAAATGCAAATAATTTTTATCTTTTTTCCGTTAATGTGTGTGTGTGTGCGTGTGTGTGTGCGTGTGTGTGTGTGTGTGTGTGTGTGTGTGTGTGTGTGTGTGTGTGTGTGTGTGTATGTGTGTGTGTGTGTGTGTGCGTGTGTGTGTGTGTGTGTGTGTGCGTGTGTGTGTGTGTGTGTGCGTGTGTGTGTGTGTACGTGTGTGTGTGTGTGTGCGTGCGTGCGTGTGTGTGTGTGTGTGTGTGTGTGTGTGCGTGTGTGTGTGTGCGTGTGTGTGTGTACTCACCTAGTTGTACTCACCTAGTTGAGGTTGCGGGGGTCGAGTCCGAGCTCCTGGCCCCGCCTCTTCACTGATCGCTACTAGGTCACTCTCCCTGAACCGTGAGCTTTATCATACCTCTGCTTAAAGCTATGTAGGGATCCTGCCTCCACTACATCGCTTCCCAAACTATTCCACTTACTGACTACTCTGTGGCTGAAGAAATACTTCCTAACATCCCTGTGATTCATCTGTGTCTTCAGCTTCCAACTGTGTCCCCTTGTTACTGTGTCCAATCTCTGGAACATCCTGTCTTTGTCCACCTTGTCAATTCCTCTCAGTATTTTGTATGTCGTTATCATGTCCCCCCTATCTCTCCTGTCCTCCAGTGTCGTCAGGTTGATTTCCCTTAACCTCTCCTCGTAGGACATACCTCTTAGCTCTGGGACTAGTCTTGTTGCAAACCTTTGCACTTTCTCTAGTTTCTTCACGTGCTTGGCTAGGTGTGGGTTCCAAACTGGTGCCGCATACTCCAATATGGGCCTAACATACACGGTGTACAGGGTCCTGAATGATTCCTCATTAAGATGTCGGAATGCTGTTCTGAGGTTTGCTAGGCGCCCATATGCTGCAGCAGTTATTTGGTTGATGTGCGCTTCAGGAGATGTGTCTGGTGTTATACTCACCCCAAGATCTTTTTCCTTGAGTGAGGTTTGTAGTCTCTGACCCCCTAGACTGTACTCCGTCTGCGGCCTTCTTTGCCCTTCCCCAATCTTCATGACTTTGCACTTGGTGGGATTGAACTCCAGGAGCCAATTGCTGGACCAGGTCTGCAGCCTGTCCAGATCCCTTTGTAGTTCTGCCTGGTCTTCGATCGAGTGTATTCTTCTCATCAACTTCACGTCATCTGCAAACAGGGACACCTCAGAGTCTATTCCTTCCGTCATGTCGTTCACAAATACCAGAAACAGCACTGGTCCTAGGACTGACCCCTGCGGGACCCCGCTGGTCACAGGTGCCCACTCTGACACCTCGCCACGTACCATGACTCGCTGCTGTCTTCCTGACAAGTATTCCCTGATCCATTGTAGTGCCTTCCCTGTTATCCCTGCTTGGTCCTCCAGTTTTTGCACCAATCTCTTGTGTGGAACTGTGTCAAACGCCTTCTTGCAGTCCAAGAAAATGCAATCCACCCACCCCTCTCTCTCTTGTCTTACTGCTGTCACCATGTCATAGAACTCCAGTAGGTTTGTGACACAGGATTTCCCGTCCCTGAAACCATGTTGGCTGCTGTTGATGAGATCATTCCTTTCTAGGTGTTCCACCACTCTTCTCCTGATAATCTTCTCCATGATTTTGCATACTATACATGTCAGTGACACTGGTCTGTAGTTTAATGCTTCATGTCTGTCTCCTTTTTTAAAGATTGGGACTACATTTGCTGTCTTCCATGCCTCAGGCAATCTCCCTGTTTCGATAGATGTATTGAATATTGTTGTTAGGGGTACACATAGCGCCTCTGCTCCCTCTCTCAATACCCATGGGGAGATGTTATCTGGCCCCATTGCCTTTGAGGTATCTAGCTCACTCAGAATCCTCTTCACTTCTTCCTGGGTTGTGTGCACTGTGTCCAGCACTTGGTGGTGTGCCCCACCTCTCCGTCTTTCTGGAGTCCCTTCTGTCTCCTCTGTGAACACTTCTTTGAATTTCTTGTTGAGTTCTTCACATACTTCACGGTCATTTCTTGTTGTCTCTCCTCCTTCCTTCCTTAGCCTGATTACCTGGTTCTTGACTGTTGTTTTCCTCCTGATGTGGCTGTACAACAGTTTCGGGTCAGATTTGGCTTTCGCTGCTATGTCATTTTCATATTGTCTTTGGGCCTCCCTTCTTATCTGTGCATATTCGTTTCTGGCTCTACGACTGTTCTCCTTATTCTCCTGGGTCCTTTGCCTTCTATATTTCTTCCATTCCCTAGCACACTTGGTTTTTGCCTCCCTGCACCTTTGGGTAAACCATGGGCTCATCCTGGCTTTTTCATTAATCCTGTTACCCTTGGGTACAAACCTCTCCTCAGCCTCCTTGCATTTTGTTGCTACATATTCCATCATCTCATTAACTGGCTTCCCTGCCAGTTCTCTGTCCCACTGAACCCCGTTCAGGAAGTTCCTCATTCCTGTGTAGTCCCCTTTCTTGTAGTTTGGCTTCATTCGTCCTGGCCTTCCTGCTTCTCCCTCCACTTGTAGCTCTACTGTGTATTCGAAGCTTAAAACTGTGTGTGTGTGTGTGTGTACTCACCTATTTGTGGTTGCAGGGGTCGAGTCACAGCTCCTGGCCCCGCCTCTTCGCTGATTGCTACTAGGTCCTCTCTCTCCCTGCCCCATGAGCTCTATCATACCTCGCCTTAAAACTATGTATGGTTCCTGCCTCCACCACATCACTTTCTAGGCTATTCCATGGCCTGACTACTCTATGACTGAAGAAATACTTCCTAACATCCCTTTGATTCATCTGAGTCTTCAACTTCCAATTGTGACCTCTTGTGTCTGTGTCCCATCTCTGGAACATCCCGTCTTTGTCCACCTCGTCTATTCCGCGCAGTATTTTATATGTCGTTATCATGTCTCCCCTGACCCTCCTGGCCTCCAGTGTCGTCAGGCCGATTTCCCTCAACCTTTCTTCATAGGACAATCCCCGTAGCTCTGGGACTAGTCTTGTTGCAAACCTTTGCACTTTCTCTAATTTCTTGACGTGCTTGACTAGGTGTGGATTCCAAACTGGTGCTGCATACTCCAGTATGGGCCTGACGTAGATGGTGTACAGAGTCTTAAACGAATCCTTACTGAGGTATCGGAACGCTATCCGTAGGTTTGCCAGGCGCCCGTATGCTGCAGCAGTTATCTGATTGATGTGCGCCTCAGGAGATATGCTCGGTGTTATACTCACCCCCAGATCTTTTTCCTTGAGTGAGGTTTGCAGTCTTTGGCCATCTAAACTATATTGTGTCTGTGGTCTTCTTTGCCCTTCCCCAATCTTCATGACTTTGCATTTGGCAGGGTTAAATTCAAGGAGCCAGTTGCTGGACCAGGCTTGTAGCCTGTCCAGATCTCTTTGTAGTCCTGCCTGATCCTCGACCGATTCGATTCTTCTCATTAACTTCACATCGTCTGCAAACAAGGACACTTCTGAGTCTATCCCTTCCGTTATGTCGTTCACGTATACCAAGAACAGCACAGGTCCTAGGACTGACCCCTGTGGAACCCCGCTTGTCACAGGCGCCCACTCTGACACCTCGTCGCGTACCATGACTCGTTGTTGCCTCCCTGTCAGATATTCTCTGATCCATTGCAGTGCCTTTCCTGTTATGTGTGCCTGGTCCTCTAGCTTTTGCAGTAACCTCTTGTGAGGAACTGTGTCGAAAGCCTTCTTGCAGTCCAAAAATACGCAGTCGATCCACCCCTCTCTCTCTTGTCTTACTTCTGTCACCTTGTCATAAAACTCTAGTAGGTTTGTGACACAGGATTTTCCTTCCCTGAAACCGTGCTGGTTGTCAATTATACACTTGTTTCTTTCCAGGTGCCCCACCTCTCTCCTCCTGATGATGATCTCCATGACCTTGCATACTATACACGTTAGTGATACAGGTCTGTAGTTTAGTGCCTCATGTCTGTTTCCCTTTTTAAAAATTGGGACTACATTTGCCATTTTCCATACCTCAGGGAGTTGCCCAGTTTCAAATGATGTGTTGAAGATCTTTGTTAATGGCTCACACAATATCTCTGCTCCCTCTTTAAGGACCCATGGAGAGATGTTGTCTGGTCCCACCGCCTTTGAGGTGTCAAGTTCGCATAGCAGCTTCTTCACCTCCTCCTTGGTTATATGTACCTCATCCAGCACTTGCTGGTGTGCCCCCCTGTTCTGATTTCTTGGAGTCCTACTGGTTTCCACTGTAAATACCTCTTTAAATCTTGTGTTGAGCTCCTGACATACCTCTCGGTCGTTTCTTGTGAATTCCCCATCACCCTTCCTCAGTCTGATTACCTGGTCCTTGACTGTTGTTTTCCTCCTGATGTGGCTGTACAACAGCTTCGGGTCAGTCTTTACTTTTGATGCTATGTCATTTTCATATTGTCTCTGAGCCTCCCTTCTTATCTGTGCATATTCGTTTCTGGCTCTTCGGCTGATTTCTTTATTTTCCTGAGTTTTCTGTCTTCTGTACCCTTTCCATTCTCTAGTACACCTAGTTTTTGCCTCCCTACACCTTTGGGTGAACCAAGGACTCGTTCTGTTCTTCCCATTATTTCTGTTTCCCTTGGGAACAAACCTCTCCTCTGCCTCCTTGCATTTTGTTGCTACATAGTCCATCATTTCTTGTACTGGTTTTCCTGTCAGTTCCCTCTCCCACTGAATGTCTTGAAGGAAGTTCCTCATGCCTGAGTAGTTCCCCCTTTTGTAGTTTGGTTTTTCCCAGCCTATTCCTGCTACTCTCTCCACTTGGAGCTCAACTATGTAGTCGAAGCACAGAACCACATGATCACTAGCTCCCAGGGGCCTTTCATACATGATACCCTCGATGTCCGAACTACTCATGGTGAATACAAGGTCCAACCTTGCTGGTTCATCCTCTCCTCTCTCTCTGGTAGTGTCTCTAACATGTTGATGCATGAGGTTCTCCAGTACCACATCCATCATCTTGGCTCTCCATGTTTCGGGACCCCCATGGGGCTCCAGGTTTTCCCAGTCAATCTCCTTGTGATTGAAATCACCCATAACTAGTAACTTTGCTCCCCCCATGTGTGCTCTCCTGGCCACCTCGGCTAGTGTGTTGATCATTGCTCTGTTGCTCTCATCGTATTCTCTTGGCCTCCTGCAGTTCTGTGGTGGGTTGTACATTACTGCAATTATCACCTTATGTCCCTCAGACTGGATTGTTCCTACTAAGTAGTCCCTTTCGCCCATGCCATCCATTCCTTCCATTTTCTCAAAACCCCACTGGTTTTTAATGAGCAGTGCAACTCCTCCTCCCCCTCTCCTCCCTCTGTCTTTCCTGAAGATTTGATATCCGGATGGAAAGATTGAATCTGTTATTATTCTGGTGAGTTTTGTTTCTGTGAGTGCTATTATGTCTGGGGATGTCTCTTTGATTCTTTCGTGCC
>NC_091335.1:8813071-8855571 GCF_038502225.1 Cherax quadricarinatus | reverse complement strand
CTCAGAAACTCACCTCGAGGAACTTCTCAGTAAATTAAGATAATTGTTAATTTGATTCATGTGTGTGTGCGGTTAGTTTGGTTTGCGAGGCTGTCCCAACCAACAGCAGCCACTGTAACTCTCCTTCCTTTGCTTACGTTAACTTAGGTTAAATTAAGTTTTTAAGAACATAAGAATATAAACAAAAAAAGGCACAATAAACAGCTCTCAATGAATAAAGAGAAGGATGGACGAGGCGTTCGAACCGGGTTCCTTGAATTGACAGTCCGACTGTACCGTCTCGACCGCTTGAGATTCTGATAGGAAGGAATCGAAATTAATGCTTACTGTCTTAGATGCTGTCAGAGGCATCAACTGAAATTTCCTTAGGACACACTAGACAGGTCCTGGTGAGTAGCCCAGGCCACTAGACAGGTCCTGGTGAGTGGACCAGGACACTAGACAGGTCCTGGTGAGTGGACCAGGACACTAGACAGGTCCTGGTGAATGGGCCAGGAACCAATAGACAGGTTTTTGTGAGTGGACCAGGACACTAGACAGGTTCTGGTGAGTGGACCAGGACACACTAGACAGGTCCTGGTGAGTGGACCAGGTCACACTAGACAGGTCCTGGAGAATACCAACCACCTTGGAAACATGACCTGAAAAATATAGGCCTAAAACGTCCGGTATCCAGTCGAAACTTAGTTGTCACAGTGTCCATTCTGCCTGTATTTTACTTAGGCAGAATGCCTGTGATGCCTGTGATGCCTGTGATGCCTGTGATGCCTGTGATACCTTGTGATGCCTGGTGATGCCTGGTGATGCCTGTGATGCCTGTGATGCCTGTGATGCCTGGTGATGCCTGGTGATGCCTGTGATGCCTGGTGATGCCTGTGATGCCTGGTGATGCCTGGTGATACCTGTGATGCCTGGTGATACCTGTGATGCCTGGTGATGCTTGTGATGCCTGGTGATGCCTGGTGATACCTGTGATGCCTGGTGATACCTGTGATGCCTGGTGATGCTTGTGATGCCTGGTGATACCTGTGATGCCTGGTGATGCTTGTGATGCCTGGTGATGCCTGGTGATACCTGTGATGCCTGGTGATGCTTGTGATGCCTGGTGATGCTTGTGATGCCTGGTGATGCCTGGTGATGCTTGTGATGCCTGGTGATGCCTGGTGATACCTGTGATGCCTGGTGATGCTTGTGATGCCTGGTGATGCTTGTGATGCCTGGTGATGCCTGGTGATGCTTGTGATGCCTGGTGATGCCTGGTGATGCCTGGTGATACCTGTGATGCCTGATGATGCTTGTGATGCCTGGTGATGCTTGTGATGCCTGGTGATGCCTGGTGATGCCTGGTGATGCCTGTGATGCCTGGTGATGCCTGTGATGCCTGTGATGCCTGGTGATGCCTGGTGATGCCTGTGATGCCTGGTGATGCCTGTGATGCCTGGTGATGCTTGTGATGCCTGGTGATGCTTGTGATGCCTGGTGATGCCTGGTGATACCTGTGATGCCTGGTGATGCCTGGTGATACCTGTGATGCCTGGTGATGCTTGTGATGCCTGGTGATGCCTGTGATGCCTGGTGATGCCTGTGATACCTGTGATGCCTGGTGATGCCTGGTGATGCCTGTGATGCCTGATGATGCCTGTGATGCCTGGTGATGCCTGGTGATGCCTGTGATGCCTGGTGATGCTTGTGATGCCTGGTGATGCTTGTGATGCCTGGTGATGCCTGGTGATGCCTGTGATGCCTGGTGATGCCTGGTGATACCTGTGATGCCTGGTGATGCCTGTGATGCCTGGTGATGCGTGTGATGCCTGGTGATGCCTGGTGATGCCTGTGATGCCTGTGATGCCTGGTGATGCCTGTGATGCCTGTGATGCCTGGTGATGCCTGGTGATGCCTGGTGATGCCTGTGATGCCTTTGATGCCTGTGATGCCTGGTGATGCCTGTGATGTCTTTGATGCCTGTGATGTCTGGTGATGCCTGTGATGCCTGTGATGCCTGGTGATGCCTGGTGATGCCTGTGATGCCTGGTGATGCCTGGTGATGCCTGTGATGCCTGGTGATGCGTGTGATGCCTGGTGATGCCCGGTGATGCCTGGTGATGCCTGGTGATGCCTAGTGATGCCTGTGATGCCTGTGATGCCTGGTGATGCCTGGTGATGCCTGGTGATGCCTGTGATGCCTGGTGATGCCTGGTGATGCCTGGTGATGTCTGGTGATGCCTGGTGATGCCTGTGATGCCTGTGATGCCTGTGATGCCTGGTGATGCCTGGTGATGCCTGGTGATGCCTGTGATGCCTGGTGATGCCTGGTGATGCCTGTGATGCTTGGTGATGCCTGGTGATGCCTGGTGATGCCTGTGATGCCTGGTGATGCCTGGTGATGCCTGTGATGCCTGGTGATGCCTGGTGATGCCTGGTGATGCCTGTGATGCCTGGTGATGCCTGGTGATGCCGGTGATGCCTGGTGATGCCTGGTGATGCCTGTGATGCCTGGTGATGCCTGGTGATGCCTGGTGATGCCTGGTGATGCCTGGTGATGCCTGTGATGCCTGGTGATGCCTGGTGATGCCTGGTGATGCCTGGTGATGCCTGGTGATGCCTGGTGATGCCTGGTGATGCCTGTGATGCCTGGTGATGCCTGGTGATGCCTGGTGATGCCTGTGATACTCGTACAGATATGAACTTTTTTTTCTTTTGTTAATTTCAGCTGCAGAGTTGCTAACCTAACCTAACCTAACCCAACCAGCTTCTTCTTCCTCCTGCCTCTTCTTCTTCCTAACAACGCCAACCTAACCCAAGCCTAACTTCTTAACCTAACCTAACCTAACCAACCGCCTAACCTCCCTCCTAACCTAACCTAACCAACCTGGCTTCTTCTTCCTAACCTGCCTTCTAACCTAACTATTCCAACCTAACCTGGCCTAACCCCTAACCTACTTCCTTCTTTCTTCTTGGCTAGCAACCTTAACCTAACACCCTAACCCCTAACCTAACCAACCAACACGGCCTAAGGCCACACAGCCTAACCTAAGCCTAGCCTGGCCTGGCCTAACCCTGACCCGCCTGGCCCACAACCTAGGTCAGCCTGGCCTAAGGTGCATGCCTAGGCCTAACCTTCCTAGCACCAACCTAATGCCAACCAGCCTGCTTAACCTAATAACCTGGCCTAACCAACCAACACCTATTTACTATTTCTTGGCCTTCTTCCTAACCTTACAACCTGGCCTAACCTAACCTAACCTAACCTAACCTTCCTTCCTTAACTAACCTGGCCCTAACCTCTAACCTAATTCTTCCCTAACCTGGCCTAACCATGACCCTAACCCCTTCCTAACCTAACCTAACCTAACCTGCTACCTAACCTAAGCTAACCCCTAACTTAACCTTTAACCTGGCCTAACCTAACCTAACCTAACCTAACCTAACCTAAGCCTAGCACTGGCTAACCTAACCTAACTTAACTTAGGCCCACAACCACCCACCGGCTGGCTGGTTCTTTCCTTCCCTTCTTACCTAAGCCTAACCTAGCCACACTAATACCCGGCCTTCTTCCTAACCTGGCCAACTAGCTAACCTCCTGGCCTAACTTCTTCTAAGCCTAACCTCTAACCTGGCCTATAACCTGGCTGCCTAACCTCCCCACAACCTGGCCTACCTGGCCTCCTCCTCCTGCCTCCTCCCCTTCTTCTTCTAACTTCTAACTGGCCTTGGCCTAACCTCCTCCAACCTAACCCAACACAACCTGGCCTAACCTAGACCCAACCTTCCTTAACAACCTAAGGCCTAGCTAACCTGCCTTCCTACCTAACCTTCCTTGCCTGGCCTAACTACTAACCTTACAAACTTACAATAACACCTGACCCTGGCCTAACCGACCCTACCTGAACCTAACCTAACCTAACCTAGCCTAACCTTCCTCCAACCAGCCTAACCTACCTTCTTCCTTCCTTCCTCTCATTGTTTCCTAACCTAACACACAACCTAACCTAACTGCTAACCTAACTGGCCTAACCTAACCTAACCTAACCTAACCTAACCTTCCTTCCTAACTAACCTGCCTAACCAACCTTCCTAACCTACCTAACCTGCTAACCTAACCTAACCAAACCAACCAACCACCAACCTAACTGTAACCTGGCCCACAACCTAACCTAACCTAACCTAAGGCACAACCAAACCAACCTGGCCCCAACCTAACCTAACCCTAACCTAACCTTCTTCTTAGGCTAACACAGCCTAACCTAACACCAACCTAACCTAACTAACTAACCTGGCTAACCTTCCTTCCTAACCTAACCTAACCTACCTAACCTATGAACCTAACTTCCTTAACCTAACCTAACCTAACCTAAGACCTAACCCTAACAACAGCCTCCTAACCTTCCTTGCAAAACCAACCTAACCTAACCTAACTACCTGCCTTCCTAACCTAACCAACCAACCTAACCTAGCCTAACCTAACCTAACCTAACCTACCAACCTAACTAACCTACAGGCTAACCTAACCTAACTAACTAACTTCTAACACAACCTAGCCTAACCTTCCTTCCTGCACAACCTTAACCTAACCTAACCTAACCAACCTAACTTCTAACCTGGCCTAACCTAACCAACAACCTAACTAACCTAACCTACCAGAACCTAAGGCCTAACCTTAACCTGGCCTAACCTTCCTTAACCCCTTCCTAATAACCTGACCTACTTAACCTTAACCTAACCTTCTAAGCCTAACTAACCTGGCCCACCAACACAACCTGACCTAACCTGCCTAACCTAACCTAACCTAACAACCTAACCTAACCTGCCTAACCTAACCTAACCTAACCTAACCTGACCCTAACCTGACCTAACCTGGCCTACCTAACCTAACCTAACCTAAGGCCTAACTAACCTAACCAGGCCTAACCTGGACCTAACCTGGAACTAACCAACCAAGCCTAACCACAAGGCCTAACCTGAGCCTAACCTGGCCTAACCTAACCTAACCTAACTGGCCTAGCCTAACCTCTAACTAGCCTAACTTAACTTACCTAACCCCTCCTAACTTACAGCCTAACTTGCCTAACCTACAATAACCTAACAACAACTAACCTAACTTCTTAACTAGCCAACCAACCTAACCTAACCTACTTCTTGGCTTAACCTAACTAACCTAACCTGTACCTAACAACTAGCCTAACTTCTTCTTCTTCCAGCCTAACTTCGGCCTCTACAGCCTAACCCCTAACCTAACCTAACCTAACCTGGCTAACCTAACCTTCAACCTAACCTGACCTAACTAACCTTCCTAACCCACCTAAGCCTAACAACAAGGCCTAATGGCCTAACCTGACCTAACCTGCCTAACCTAACCTAAGCCTAACCTAACTAACCTAACAACTTAGCCTAAGCCTAACCTAGAACACAACCTGGAACTAACCTGTACCGGCCTAACCTGGCCTAACCTAACCAAGGCCTAACCTAACCTAACCTTAACTTCCTAACCTAGCACCAACCTGCCTACCTAACCTTCCTACTTCTGTAACCTAAGGCACAACCTGCCTAACCTAGCCACAGCCACCAAGCCTGCCTAAGCCTAACCTAACCTAAGGCCTAAGGCCTAACCTAACCTAACTAACCTGGCCTACTTAACCGCCTAACTAACTAACCTAACTTCCTAACCTAACTAACCTAGCCACAACCTGAACCTAACCTGGCCTAACAACTAACCTAACTTCTTCTTCTTTAACCTTCAACTGGCTACTAAGCCTAACCTAACCTTCTAGGCCTAACCTAACTTTAACCTAATGGCCTGTGGCCTAAGCCTGAACCTAACTCCAACCTAACCTGTGGCCTAACCTAACACAACCTACTTAACCTTCTTCCTTACAACCTGGCCTGAACTAACCTGGCAACTGGAACCTAGCACAGGCCTAACCTAACTAGCTAGCAGCTAACTTCCTAACCTGAACCTAACTGAACCTAACCTGGCTTAACTGGCTAACCTAACCTAACCTAACTTCTTAACCTACCGCCTACAACCTAACCTGGGCCTACTTCTTCTTCAACCTAACTGGCCTTAGCAATTCAACTAATTCCTAACCTAACCTAACCTACAAGCACACCTTAACCTTAACTACCTAACCTAACCTAACCTAACCTAACCTGACCAACCTAACCTAAGCCTAACCTGAACCTAACCTGACCTAACCTGAACTAACCTAACCTAACCTAACCTAACCTAACCTGGCCTAACCTAACCTAACCTAACCTAACCTAACCTAACCTAACCTAACCTAACCTAACCTAACCTAACCTGGCCTAACCTGACCTAACCTGACCTAACCTGACCTAACCTAACCTAACCTAACCTAACCTAACCTAACCTGGCCTAACCTAACCTAACCTAACCTAACCTAACCTAACCTGGCCTAACCTAACCTAACCTAACCTAACCTAACCTAACCTAACCTGGCCTAACCTGACCTAACCTAATCTCCTAACCTGGCCTAACCTGGCCTAACCTGACCTAACCTAACCTAACCTAACCTAACCTAACCTAACCTAACCTGACCTAACCTAACCTAACCTAACCTAACCTAACCTAACCTGGCCTAACCTAACCTAACCTAACCTAACCTAACCTAACCTAACCTAACCTGGCCTAACCTGACCTAACCTGACCTAACCTAACCTAACCTAACCTAACCTGGCCTAACCTAACCTAACCTAACCTAACCTAACCTAACCTAACCTAACCTAACCTAACCTGGCCTAACCTGACCTAACCTAACCTAACCTAACCTAACCTAACCTGGCCTAACCTAACCTAACCTAACCTAACCTAACCTAACCTGGCCTAACCTGACCTAACCTGACCTAACCTAACCTAACCTAACCTAACCTAACCTGGCCTAACCTAACCTAACCTAACCTAACCTAACCTAACCTAACCTGGCCTAACCTAACCTGGCCTAACCTGACCTAACCTAACCTAACCTAACCTAACCTAACCTAACCTAACCTAACCTGGCCTAACCTAACCTAACCTAACCTAACCTAACCTAACCTAACCTGGCCTAACCTAACCTAACCTAACCTAACCTAACCTAACCTAACCTAACCTAACCTAACCTGGCCTAACCTAACCTAACCTAACCTAACCTAACCTAACCTAACCTAACCTAACCTAACCTAACCTAACCTAACCTAACCTAACCTAACCTAACCTAACCTAACCTAACCTAACCTAACCTGGCCTAACCTAACCTAACCTAACCTAACCTAACCTAACCTGGCCTAACCTAACCTAACCTAACCTAACCTAACCTAACCTAACCTAACCTAACCTAACCTAACCTGGCCTAACCTAACCTAACCTAACCTAACCTAACCTAACCTAACCTAACCTAACCTGGCCTAACCTGACCTAACCTGACCTAACCTAACCTAACCTAACCTAACCTAACCTAACCTAACCTGGCCTAACCTAACCTAACCTAACCTAACCTAACCTAACCTAACCTGGCCTAACCTAACCTAACCTAACCTAACCTAACCTAACCTAACCTAACCTAACCTAACCTAACCTAACCTGGCCTAACCTAACCTAACCTAACCTAACCTAACCTAACCTAACCTAACCTGGCCTAACCTAACCTAACCTAACCTAACCTAACCTAACCTAACCTAACCTGGCCTAACCTAACCTAACCTAACCTAACCTAACCTAACCTAACCTAACCTAACCTAACCTAACCTAACCTAACCTAACCTAACCTGGCCTAACCTAACCTAACCTGGCCTAACCTAACCTAACCTAACCTAACCTAACCTAACCTAACCTAACCTAACCTAACCTAACCTAACCTAACCTAACCTAACCTAACCTAACCTAACCTAACCTAACCTAACCTAACCTAACCTAACCTAACCTAACCTGGCCTAACCTAACCTAACCTAACCTAACCTAACCTAACCTAACCTAACCTAACCTAACCTAACCTAACCTAACCTAACCTAACCTAACCTAACCTAACCTAACCTAACCTAACCTAACCTAACCTAACCTAACCTGGCCTAACCTAACCTAACCTAACCTAACCTAACCTAACCTAACCTAACCGAACCTAACCTAACCTAACCTAACCTAACCTAACCTAACCTAACCTGACCTAACCTGACCTAACCTAACCTAACCTAACCTAACCTAACCTAACCTAACCTAACCTAACCTAACCTAACCTAACCTAACCTAACCTAACCTGACCTAACCTGACCTAACCTGACCTAACCTAACCTAACCTAACCTAACCTGACCTAACCTAACCTAACCTAACCTAACCTGACCTAACCTAACCTAACCTAACCTAACCTAACCTAACCTGACCTAACCTGACCTAACCTGACCTAACCTGACCTAACCTGACCTAACCTAACCTAACCTAACCTAACCTAACCTAACCTAACCTGACCTAACCTAACCTAACCTAACCTAACCTGACCTAACCTAACCTAACCTGACCTAACCTAACCTAACCTAACCTAACCTAACCTAACCTAACCTAACCTGACCTAACCTGACCTAACCTAACCTAACCTAACCTAACCTAACCTAACCTAACCTAACCTAACCTAACCTGACCTAACCTGACCTAACCTAACCTAACCTAACCTAACCTAACCTAACCTAACCTAACCTAACCTGACCTAACCTGACCTAACCTAACCTAACCTAACCTAACCTAACCTAACCTAACCTAACCTAACCTAACCTAACCTAACCTAACCTGACCTAACCTGACCTAACCTAACCTAACCTGACCTAACCTAACCTGACCTAACCTAACCTGACCTAACCTAACCTAACCTAACCTGACCTAACCTGACCTAACCTGTCCTGACCTAACCTGACCTAACCTGACCTAACCTAACCTAACCTGACCTAACCTGACCTAACCTGACCTAACCTAACCTAACCTAACCTGATCTAACCTGACCTAACCTGACCTAACCTGACCTAACCTAACCTAACCTAAGCTAACCTAAGCTAACCTAACCTAACCTAACCTGACTTAACCTGACCTAACATGACCTAACCTGACCTAACCTAACCTGACCTAACCTGACCTGACCTAACCTGACCTAACCTATTCTAACTTGACCTAACCTAACCAGACCTAACATGACCTAACCTGACCTGACCTAACCTAACCTGACCTAATCTATCCTGACCTAACCTAACTTAACCTAACCTGACCTGACCTAACCTGACCTAACCTAACCTAACCTGACCTAACCTAACCTGACCTAAGCTAACCTAACCTGACCTAACCTGACCTAACCTGACCTGACCTAGCCTAACCTGACCTAACCTGACCTGACCTGGCCTAACGTGACCTAACCTAACCTGACCCGACCTAACCTGACTTGACCTAACCTGACCTAACCTAACCTAACCTGACCTAACTTGACCTGACCTAACCTAACCTAACCTAACCTAACCTAACCTGACCTGACCTAACCTAACCTAACCTAACCTAACCTAACCTAACCTAGATATTTCCTTAATACTAACCTCACTGGTGTAACACTTAGCGAGCACCTCCAAGCTATCTATCGACAACAGATAGAGTAAGTTCTTTGCATCTGGAGGGGAGGTGATGGTGAGAGGATGTGACTAAGAAAGGGAGCGAAGATTATTGAGGGTTGTGAGTTAGGTGGGTACGCTACCCGGGTATGCATAGCTGGCTCATCTTCACTAGCCGCATCCCAACACCCTGGCTGACCCTGGCCTCGCCTTCGCCACCCACTACACTCCTTATATCACTCTCCCTCACCCTCTTAAGCACTTTTATCTGATATAAGACACCTTAACATCTAAAATCTTTTACTGAACTCGATGTTCCTTCACTGCATTACCTCACTATCAAGACTTAAATCGTTGGGATTTGTTATATTGATCGAATTTTAAATTTATGTCACGATAAATGCTTGCAATGGACATGTCAGTTGTCCACACACATAAAAAATATACGTGGGTGTAGTTAGTGAGACATAGGTTATTATTAGATCAAAGGTGTCAGTTATTGCTGGACAGTAACTGTGAGTGTTGCAGTAACTGTGAGTGTTGCAGAAACTGTGAGTGTTGCAGTAACTGTGAGTGTTGCAGTAACTGTGAGTGTTGCAGTAACTGTGAGTGTTGCAGTAACTGTGAGTGTTGCAGTAACTGTGAGTATTGCAATAACTGTGAGTGTTGCAGTAACTGTGAGTGTTGCAGTAACTGTGAGTGTTGCAGTAACTGTGAGTGTTGCAGTAACTGTGAGTGTTGCAGTAACTGTGAGTGTTGCAGTAACTGTGAGTATTGCAGTAACTGTGAGTATTACAGTAACTGTGAGTATTGCAGTGACTGTGAGTGTTGCAGTAACTGTGAGTGTTGCAGTAACTGTGAATGTTGCAGTAACTGTGAGTATTGCAGTAACTGTGAGTGTTGCAGTAACTGTGAGTGCTGCAGTAACTGTGAGTGTTGCAGTAACTGTGAGTATTGCAATAACTGTGAGTGTTGCAGTAACTGTGAGTGTTGCAGTAACTGTGAGTGTTGCAGTAACTGTGAGTATTGCAGTAACTGTAAGTATTGCAGTAACTGTGAGTATTGCAGTAACTGTGAGTGTTGCAGTAACTGTGAGTATTGCAGTAACTGTGAGTGTTGCAGTAACTGTGAGTGTTGCAGTAACTGTGTGTTGCAGTAACTGTGAGTGTTGCAGTAACTGTGAGTGTTGCAGTAACTGTGAGTGTTGCAGTAACATGTGAGTATTGCAGTAACTGTGAGTGTTGCAGTAACTGTGAGTGTTTCAGTAACTGTGAGTGTTGCAGTAACTGTGAGTGTTGCAGTAACTGTGAGTATTGCAGTAACTGTGAGTGTTGCAGTAACTGAGTATTGCAGTAACTGTGAGTGTTGCAGTAACTGTGAGTGTTGCAGTAACTGTGAGTATTGCAGTAACTGTGAGTGTTGCAGTAACTATGAGTATTGCAGTAACTGTGAGTGTTGCAGTAACTGTGAGTATTGCAGTAACTGTGAGTGTTGCAGTAACTGTGAGTATTGCAGTAACTGTGAGTGTTGCAGTAACTGTGAGTATTGCAGTAACTGTGAGTGTTGCAGTAACTGTGAGTGTTGCAGTAACTGTGAGTATTGCAGTAACTGTGAGTGTTGCAGTAACTATGAGTATTGCAGTAACTGTGAGTGTTGCAGTAACTGTGAGTATTGCAGTAACTGTGAGTGTTGCAGTAACTGTGAGTATTGCAGTAACTGTGAGTGTTGCAGTAACTGTGAGTGTTGCAGTAACTGTGAGTATTGCAGTAACTGTGAGTGTTGCAGTAACTGTGAGTGTTGCAGTAACTGTGAGTATTGCAGTAACTGTGAGTGTTGCAGTAACTGTGAGTGTTGCAGTAACTGTGAGTGTTGCAGTAACTGTGAGTATTGCAGTAACTGTGAGTGTTGCAGTAACTGTGAGTGTTGCAGTAACTGTGAGTGTTGCAGTAACTGTGAGTGTTGCAGTAACTGTGAGTGTTGCAGTAACTGTGAGTGTTGCAGTAACTGTGAGTATTGCAGTAACTGTGAGTGTTGCAGTAACTGTGAGTATTGCAGTAACTGTGAGTGTTGCAGTAACTGTGAGTATTGCAGTAACTGTGAGTGTTGCAGTAACTGTGAGTGTTGCAGTAACTGTGAGTGTTGCAGTAACTGTGAGTGTTGCAGTAACTGTGAGTGTTGCAGTAACTGTGAGTATTGCAGTAACTGTGAGTGTTGCAGTAACTGTGAGTGTTGCAGTAACTGTGAGTGTTGCAGTAACTGTGAGTGTTGCAGTAACTGTGAGTATTGCAGTAACTGTGAGTATTGCAGTAACTGTGAGTGTTGCAGTAACTGTGAGTGTTGCAGTAACTGTGAGTGTTGCAGTAACTGTGAGTGTTGCAGTAACTGTGAGTATTGCAGTAACTGTGAGTGTTGCAGTAACTGTGAGTGTTGCAGTAACTGTGAGTATTGCAGTAACTGTGAGTATTGCAGTAACTGTGAGTGTTGCAGTTACTGCAGTAACTGTGAGTATTGCAGTAACTGTGAGTGTTGCAGTAACTGTGAGTGTTGCAGTAACTGTGAGTGTTGCAGTAACTGTGAGTATTGCAGTAACTGTGAGTATTGCAGTAACTGTGAGTGTTGCAGTAACTGTGAGTGTTGCAGTAACTGTGAGTGTTGCAGTAACTGTGAGTGTTGCAGTAACTGTGAGTATTGCAGTAACTGTGAGTGTTGCAGTAACTGTGAGTGTTGCAGTAACTGTGAGTATTGCAGTAACTGTGAGTATTGCAGTAACTGTGAGTGTTGCAGTAACTGTGAGTGTTGCAGTAACTGTGAGTGTTGCAGTAACTGTGAGTGTTGCAGTAACTGTGAGTGTTGCAGTCACTCGGACGCAGCATCGCCAGGCCAGCCTGGGAAAGCAAACAGATACGCACACATTAATACAACGACACACACACACACATACACATACTTACGTATGTACATGTACATGCATACATACATAGTACACACAGACACCCAGAACAATTGTTCACACATCCATGAAATGAGGACAACGTTTCGCTCAGTGTATATCTAAGCACGACAGCTTTCTGCTCTACTCTCCATGTCTGTGGTCATGTAAATTATAGGAGAGAGTCCTAAGCAAGTTTATTTAGGCACAGGTACATAATGTGAATTAATTAGGACACCTTTACCTTTGATATACCTTTACCTTTGAAGAGTTTCGAAAATCTTTATACTCCCGGAGCCCGGCCACGGGCCAGGCTCGTCTGGTGCTTGCCTGGTCAATCAGGCTGTTGCTACTGGAAACCCGCCGCCCTTCATATCCATCACAGCCTGGTTGATCTGGCACCTGGTGAAGATACTTGTCCAGTTTCCTCTTGTAAACTTCTGCACATGTACCAGCAGTGTTTCTGATATCTTCTGGTAAGATGTTGAATAAGCTGGGGGCCACGAATGTTGATACACTGTTCCTTTATTGTGCCCACCGCACCCCCGCTTTTCACTGGGTTTATCTTGCACTTCCTCTCATATCTCCACTCCAGTATGTTGTTATGGAGTGTGCATATTTGGGACCAGGCCCTCGAGTAACTTCTAAGTATATATTAACCATGTATGTCTCTCTCCTCCTCGCCAGTGAGTACATATTCAAGACTTTAAATGGTTCCCAGTAATTTAAATGCTTTATTGACTCTGCGGACCGCAAACGATCTCTGTATTTGTTCCAGGTCTGATATTTCTCCTGCCTTGAACGGGACCGTCAACACTGAATAATAGTCCAGATGAGGGAGCACTAGCGATTTGAAAAGTGTCATCACTGGTATTATTTCCCTTGTTGTGAAGGTTCTTATACCCACCCCGTCATTTTCCTGGCTGTCGTGATCTTTGTCTTATGTTCTTTGAAAGAAAGGTCAGCAAACATAATTATTCCCAAGTCTTTCACGTGTTCCTTTCTTTCTGTTTGATGATCCTCTTGAGTTTTGTATATAGTGTTCCTTTTGAGTTCTTCATGCTTTCCATACCTAAGCAGTTGGAACTTTCATGCTTATTTAGGTGTCATCTGGAAATGATGATACAAAACTGTGACGGATGTTTATATCTATATCTGCTATGAGGATAAGAAACAGCAGAGGTGCCAGGACAGTGCCTTGGGGCACTGAGCTTTTGACCTCGCTGATGAGGTATTTTATTCTGTTTACTACTACTCTTCGTGTTCTGTGTGTTAGGAACCCGAAAATACATCTGCCTGGGATCTTCAGTCGGGAGGGAAGTAGGTCAGTAGATAGCATATAGCTCTCAATAGATATATAATTAGATAACTGTTGCTTTTGTCAGTAGATAGAATTAGGTAGCCCGTGTTAGCAGATACCCCCGGCCTTCTACTGTCTGCCTTTCATGAGTTCTCTTACAAGAATGTATACCTGAACAATATAGAGGAAGCACCACTAGCCTAGCTCAGCTCTAGCAGCTAGTAGTAGGTCAGCTCTAGCAGCTAGTAGTAGCTCAGCTCTTACACCTAGTAGTAGGTCAGCTCAAGCAGCTAGTAGTAGGTCAGCTCTAGCAGCTAGTAGTAGCTCAGCTCTAGCAGCTAGTAGTAGCTCAGCTCTTACACCTAGTAGTAGGTCAGCTCAAGCAGCTAGTAGTAGGTCAACTCTAGCAGCTAGTAGTAGGTCAGCTCTAGCAGCTAGTAGTAGCTCAGCTCTAGCAGCTAGTAGTAGGTCAGCTCTAGCAACTAGTAGTAGGTTAACTCTAGCAGCTAGTAGTAGGTCAGCTCTAGCAGCTAGTAGTAGGTCAACTCTAGCAGCTAGTAGTAGGTCATCTCTAGCAGCTAGTAGTAGGTCAGCTTCAGCAGCTAGTAGTAGCTCAGCTCTTACACCTAGTAGTAGGTCAGCTCTAGCAGCTAGTAGTAGCTCAGCTCTTACACCTAGTAGTAGGTCAGCTCTAGCAGCTAGTAGTAGCTCAGCTCTTACACCTAGTAGTAGGTCAACTCTAGCAGCTAGTATTAACAGTTGTAATTTTTTCCAGGAATTGGACGAGGCTCGAACTCCCTCTCTAAGAGTCACTGCATTTGTTTGACTGTGTTCATATATATATATATATATATATATATATATATATATATATATATATATATATATATATATATATATATATATATATATATATATATATATATATATATATATATATATATATATATATATATATATATATATATATATATATATATATATATGCAAGGAATTCGCAAGAGCAGGCGAAATATACACAAACACTGATCTCTGGCTGAATATATATATATATACCTGGAGGTGGTTACCTGGAGGTTATTCCGGGGATCAACGCCCCCGCGGCCCGGTCCACGACCAGGCCTCCCGATGGATCAGGGCCTGATCAACTATATATATATATATATATATATATATATATATATATATATATATATATATATATATATATATATATATATATATATATGTCGTGCCGAATAGGCAGAACTTGCGATCTTGGCTTAAATTGCAACGCTTATCTTGCCATATAGGACAAGTGAAAATTTGTATATGCAATAATTTCGCCAAAATCATTCTGAACCTAGCGAAAAAAATATATTTGATTGTGTTTGGTTAATACTAAATTATTGTAAACGTATTTAAAATATATTTAGTTGGGTTAGGCTAAAATAAATTGCTCTTGTTACAATAAGGTTAGGTAAGTTTTCTAAGATTCTTTTGGTGAAAAATTAAAATTTTTTACATTAACATTAATGAAAAATATATATCTTTAAACGTATAAGAGAAAATTTCAGAAAGGACTTAATTTTAAATGAGTTCTTGCTAATTGACCAGTTTTACATATTCGGCACGACATTATATATATATATATATATATATATATATATATATGTCGTGCCGAATATGTAAAACTGGTCAATTAGCAAGAACTCATTTAAAATTAAGTCCTTTCTGAAATTTTCTCTTATACGTTTAAAGATATATTTTTTTCATTATTGTTAATGTAAAAAAATTTAATTTTGCACCAAAAGAATCTTAGAAAACTTACCTAACCTTATTATAACAAGATCAATTTATTGTAGCCTAACCCAACTAAATATATTTTAGATTTGTTTACAGTAATTTAATACTAAACAAACACAGTGAAATATATTTTTTTCGTTAGGTTCAAAATAATTTTTGCGAAATTATTGCATACACAAATTTTCACTTGTCCTATATGGCAAGATGAACGTTGCTATTTAAGCCAAGATCGCAACTTCTGCCTATTCGGCACGACATATATATATATATATATATATATATATATATATATATATATATATATATATATATATATATATATATATATATATATATATATATAACTACGTATTTATGAAGTTAAAAAAAATTACACCGAAGGTAACTACATATGTAAAACATAAATTAATTCAAATGTAATTACTTAAAAAATATATAAAACTCCATATAAATGTAATTACTTGAAAGAAAATTTAAAACTTCGTATAAATCTACTTAGTTTAAAAAGGGAAAATTTTATACGAAGTTAATTACTTAAAATAATGAGAAGTGCATAAAAAATGTAATCACTTAAAAAAGTAATTGGAAAGTGAATTGATAAATAAATCTGAGAGAAAAAAATTAAAAAATGTGAGTTTTTTTTTTTTTTTTTGTACGCTTGATTTTCTTTTTTTCTTGTTCGTGTCTGTTTTTTTTTTGGGGGGGGGTTCGTGTCTGTGTCTTCTTTGTTCGTGTCTGTGTCTTTTTAGTTCGTGTCTGTGTCTTCTTTGTTCGTGTCTGTGTCTTTTTAGTTCGTGTCTGTGTCTTCTTTGTTCGTGTCTGTGTCTTCCTGTTTGTTGCAGCAGAGGTCGAGTTTCGGTTCTCGACCCCGGCTGTATGCTACCGATTTTTACGATTTTTTTGCTTGCCTGTTAAACCTGTAAACACCGTGTACCGAGAACATTTCTCACTTGTACCTGTATTGTCCATTATTTTATTGTTCGTGTTTTAGTTGTTAATCTATGACTGAAGAAATATTTCCTAACATCCCTGTGATTCATCTGAGTCTTCAACTTCCACTTGTGACATCTTGTTGCTCTGTCACATCTCTGGAACATCCTGTCTCTGTCCACCTTGTCTATTCCTGTCAGTATTTTGTCATTATCATGTCTTCCCGTATCCATCCTGTCCTGTACTCACCTAGTTGTGGTTGCAGGGGTCGATTCACAGCTCTTGTCCCCGCCTCTTCACTGGTCGTTACTAGGTCACTCTTCCTTCACCATGAGCTTTATCATACCTCTTCTTAAAGCTGTGTATGGATTCTACCTCCACTACATCACTTCCCAGACTGTTCCACTTCCTGACAACTCTGTGACTGAAGAAATGCTTCCTAACATCCCTGTGACTCATCTGAGTCTTCAACTTCCAAGAGTGACCCCTTGTTTCTGTGTCCACTCTCTGGAGCATCTTGTCTCTGTCCACCTTGTCTATTCCACGCTGTATTTTGTATGTCGTTATCATGTCTCCCCTATCCCTCCTGTCCTCCAGTGTCGTCAGGCCGATTTCCCTCAACCTTTCTTCATAGGACATTCCCCTTAGCTCTGGAACTAACTTTGTCGCAAACCTTTGCACTTTTTCTAATTTCTTAACGTGCTTGACCTGGTGCGGGTTCCAAACTGGTGCTGCATACTCCAGTATGGGCCTGACGTACACGGTGTAGTGTCTTAAAAGATTCCTTACTTAGGTATCGGAATGCTAATCTCAGGTTTGCCAGGCGCCCATATGCTGCGGCAGTTACCTGATTAATGTGTGCTTCCGGAGACGTGTTCGGTGTTATACTCACGCCAAGATCTTTCCCCTTGAGCGAGGTTTGCAGTCATTGGCCACCTAGCCTATACTCTGTCTGCGGTCTTCTTTGCCCTTCTCCGATCTTCATGACTTTGCATTTGGAAGGGTTGAATTCGAGAAGCCAGTTGTTGGACCAGGTGTCCAGCCTGTCCAGGTCACTTTGAAAGCCTACCTGATCCTCGTCTGATTTAATTCTCCTCATTAGCTTCACATCATCTGCGAACAGGGACACCTCTGAGTCTATCCTTTCCATCATGTCATTCACATATACCAAAAATAGCACTGGTCCTACGACCGACCCCTGTGGGACCCCGCTCGTTACAGGTGCCCACTGTGATACCTCATCACGTACCATGACTCGCTGTTGCCTCCCTGTCAGGTATTCTCTGATCCATTGCAGTGCCCTTCCCGTTATACGCGCCTGATCCTCTAGTTTCTGCACTAATCTCTTCTGAGGAACTGTGTCAAAGGCCTTCTTGCAGTCCAAGAAGATGCAATCAACTCACCCCTCTCTCTCGTGTCTTACTTCTGTTACTTTATCATAAAACTCCAGAAGGTTTGTGACACAGGATTTGCCTTCCATGAAACTATGCTGGTTGGCGTTTATACTTTTGTTCCGTTCCAGGTGCTCCACCACTCTCCTCCTGATAATCTTCTCCATAACTTCATACTATACACGTCAGTGACACAGGTCTGTATTTTAGTGCCTCTTTTCTGTCTCCTTTTTTAAAAATGGGAACTACATTTGCTGTCTTCCATACCTCAGGTAGTTGCCCAGTTTCAAGGGATGTGTTGAAGATTGTGGTTAACGGGACTCACAGCATTTCTGCTCCCTCTCTAAGGACCCACGAGGAGATGTCCGGTCCCATTGCCTTTGAGGTATCAAGGTCACTTAGCAGCTTCTTCACCTCCTCCTCAGTTGTGTGTATGTCATCCAGCACTTGTTGGTGTATTCTCTGTTGGTATCCCCCTCTGTCCTGTCTTCCCAGAGTCCTTCCTGTCTCCACTGTGTGTGTGTATGTGTGTGTTTACTCACCTAATTGTACTCACCTAATTGTGGTTGCAGGGGTCGATACTCAGCTCCTGGCCCCGCCTCTTCACTGATCGCTACTAGGTGTAAACACTTAGGGGTCACACAACGCCGGGGGAATGAGAGAGAATCAGTTCTAGAGGATACCTCAAGTTGCTTGGATCAAGAACCCTTCACCAACATTAATTCCACCTCTTATTCTTTCTGGGAACGTGTGCGAGAGAGAATACGTCTGAAAATATTCGGGTATATGCTTGGTCGGGTGCTCAAAGATGATTGGTCGGGTACAGCTACTGAGGATCGTTCGCTGATGTGTTGTGGTCAGGTTCGAGTTTTCCTAGAGTGAGTTGTTCATCTTTTCCCAGTTTATTGTATGTTGTTATTATTGTTGTATGTTAGTGTTGTTATATGTTTGTCTTGTTGTATGTTATTGTTGTTAATGTTAGTGTTGTTGTATGATAGTGTTGCTATTGTTGTAGTTGTATAATAGTGTTGCTATTGCTGTTGTTGTATGATAGTGTTGTATGTTAGTGTTGTTGCATGTTAGTGTTGTTGTATGTTATTGTTGTTAATGTTAGTGTTGTTGTATGATAGTGTTGCTATTGTTGTAGTTGTATGATAGTGTTGCTATTGTTGTAGTTGTATGATAGTGTTGCTATTGTTGTAGTTGTATGATAGTGTTGCTATTGTTGTAGTTGTATGATAGTGTTGCTATTGCTGTTGTTGTATGATAGTGTTGTATGTTAGTGTTGTTGTATGTTAGTGTTGTTGTATGTTATTGTTGTTAATGTTAGTGTTGTTGTATGATAGTGTTGCTATTGTTGTTGTTGTATGATAGTGTTGTTTGTTAGTGTTGTTGTATGATAGTGTTGCTATTGTTGTTGTTGTATGATAGTGTTGTTTGTTAGTGTTGTTGTATGATAGTGTTGCTATTGCTGTTGTTGTATGATAGTGTTGTATGTTAGTGTTGTTGTATGATAGTGTTGCTATTGTTGTTGTTGTATGATAGTGTTGTTTGTTAGTGTTGTTGTATGATAGTGTTGTTATTGTTGTTGTATGATAGTGTTGTTATTGTTGTTGTATGATAGTGTTGTTATTGTTGTTGTTGTATGATAGTGTTGTTATTGTTGTTGTATGATAGTGTTGTTATTGTTGTTGTTGTATGATAGTGTTGTTATTGTTGTTGTTGTTGTATGATAGTGTTGTTATTGTTGTTGTTGTTGTATGATAGTGTTGTTATTGTTGTAGGTGTATGATAGTGTTGTTATTGTTGTTGTTGTATGATAGTGTTGTTATTGTTGTAGGTGTATGATAGTGTTGTTATTGTTGTAGGTGTATGATAGTGTTGTTATTGTTGTAGGTGTATGATAGTGTTGTTATTGTTGTTGTTGTTGTATGATAGTGTTGTTATTGTTGTAGGTGTATGATAGTGTTGTTATTGTTGTAGGTGTATGATAGTGTTGTTATTGTTGTTGTTGTTGTATGATAGTGTTGTTATTGTTGTAGGTGTATGATAGTGTTATTATTGTTGTTGTTGTTGTATGATAGTGTTGTTATTGTTGTAGGTGTATGATAGTGTTGTTATTGTTGTTGTTGTTGTATGATAGTGTTGTTATTGTTGTAGGTGTATGATAGTGTTATTATTGTTGTTGTTGTATGATAGTGTTGTTATTGTTGTTGTTGTTGTATGATAGTGTTGTTATTGTTGTTGTATGATAGTGTTGTTATTGTTGTTGTTGTTGTATGATAGTGTTGTTATTGTTGTAGGTGTATGATAGTGTTATTATTGTTGTTGTTGTATGATAGTGTTGTTATTGTTGTTGTATGATAGTGTTGTTATTGTTGTTGTTGTTGTATGATAGTGTTGTTATTGTTGTTGTATGATAGTGTTGTTATTGTTGTTGTTGTTGTATGATAGTGTTGTTATTGTTGTAGGTGTATGATAGTGTTGTTATTGTTGTTGTATGATAGTGTTGTTATTGTTGTAGGTGTATGATAGTGTTATTATTGTTGTTGTTGTATGATAGTGTTGCTATTGTTGTTGTTGTTGTATGATAGTGTTGTTATTGTTGTTGTTGTTGTATGATAGTGTTGTTATTGTTGTAGGTGTATGATAGTGTTGTTATTGTTGTTGTATGATAGTGTTGTTATTGTTGTTGTATGATAGTGTTGCTATTGTTGTTGTTGTTGTATGATAGTGTTGTTATTGTTGTTGTTGTTGTATGATAGTGTTGTTATTGTTGTTGTTGTTGTATGATAGTGTTGTTATTGTTGTAGGTGTATGATAGTGTTGTTATTGTTGTTGTATGATAGTGTTGTTATTGTTGTTGTATGATAGTGTTGCTATTGTTGTTGTTGTTGTATGATAGTGTTGTTATTGTTGTTGTTGTTGTATGATAGTGTTGTTATTGTTGTTGTTGTTGTATGATAGTGTTGTTATTGTTGTTGTTGTTGTATGATAGTGTTGTTATTGTTGTAGGTGTATGATAGTGTTGTTATTGTTGTAGGTGTATGATAGTGTTGTTATTGTTGTTGTTGTTGTATGATAGTGTTGTTATTGTTGTTGTTGTTGTATGATAGTGTTGTTATTGTTGTAGGTGTATGATAGTGTTGTTATTGTTGTAGGTGTATGATAGTGTTGTTATTGTTGTAGGTGTATGATAGTGTTGTTATTGTTGTTGTTGTATGATAGTGTTGTTATTGTTGTAGGTGTATGATAGTGTTGTTATTGTTGTTGTTGTATGATAGTGTTGTTATTGTTGTATGATAGTGTTGTTATTGTTGTTGTTGTATGATAGTGTTGTATCTTAGTGTTGTTGTATGTTAGTCTTGTTGTATGTTATTGTTAGTGTTGTTGTATGATAGTGTTGTTATTGTTGTTGTTGTATGATAGTGTTGTTATTGTTGTAGTTGTATGATAGTGTTGTATGTTAGTGTTGCTGTATGTTAGTGTAGATCTTAATACTACTGATTGCGAAAAGGATTTAGGAGTTCTGGTTAGCAGTAACCTAAAATCAAGACAACAGTGCATTAGTGTTCGCAATAAAGCTAACAGAATCCTTGGCTTCATATCAAGAAGTATATGATGAATAGTTTGAAAAACCGACAAGTTGAAGATTGAGACACTTATGCAGCATATGGGAATCTTTATTCAGGAAACGTTTCGCCACACAGTGGCTTCATTAGTCCAATACAAAGAGGAAGGCGTAAGGAGAGGAGGAGTGTGAGGTAATCAGTCCCTCAGCCTGGAGTCGATGTGTTCAGTCCATCAATCTTGTAGAATGTACAGCATAGGGCCGTAGACGTGGCTTTGGACGAAGACCTACTTCGACTAGTGGATAGTACCACTATGACCCCGCCTCCGCCTGCTTCACCTCACCTCACTACAGTATATAAGCCACGTCTACGGCCCTATGCTGTACATTCTACAAGATTGATGGACTGAACACATCGACTCCAGGCTGAGGGACTGATTACCTCACGCTCCTCCTCTCCTTACGCCTTCCTCTTTGTATTGGACTGATGAAGCCACTGTGTGGCGAAACGTTTCCTGAATAAAGATTCCCATATGCTGCATAAGTGTCTCAATCTTCATCAAGAAGTATAAATAATAGAAGTCCTCAGGTTGTTCTTCAACTCTATATATCCTTGGTTAGGCCTCATTTAGACTATGCTGCTCAGTTCTGGTCACCGTATTACAGAATGGATATAAATGCTCTGGAAAACGTACAGAGGATGACTTAGTTGATGCCATGTATCAGAAATCTTCCCTATGAGGATAGACTGAGGGCCCTGAATCTGCACTCTCTAGAAAGGCGTAGAATTAGGGGATATATGATCGAGGTGTATAAATGGAAAACAGGAATAAATAAAGAGGATGTAAATACCGTGCTGAAAATTTCCAGCCAAGACAGGACTCGCACCAATGGTTTTAAGTTGGAAAAATTCAGATTCAGGAAGGATATAGGAAAGTACTGGTTTGGTAATAGAGTTGTGGATGAGTGGAACAAACTCCCAAGTACAGTTATTCAGGCTAAAACGTTGTGTAGTTTTAAAAATAGGTTAGATAAATACATGAGTGGGTGTGAGTTGGACCTGACTAGCTTGTGCTGCTGGGTCTGGTGCCGTGCTCCTTCCTTGAGTGGAGGTGACCAGACTGGGTGGGTCATTGGGCTAATGCAGGGGGGGCATGGACCTGCTCCGCATGGGTCAGTAGGCCTGTTGCAGTGTTCCTTCTTTCTTATGTTCTTATGTTAGTCTTGTTGTATGTTATTGTTGTTAGATGTTAGTGTTATTGTATGATAGTGTTGTTATTGTTGTTGTCGAATGACAGTGTTGTATGTTAGTGTTGTTGTATGTTAGTTTTCTTGTGTGTCAGTGGTGTTGTATGTTTGTCTTGACGTTAATGTTGTGTTGTTGTTAGTGTTGATATTAGTGTTGTATTATTATTATTATTATTATTATTATTATTATTATTATTATTATTGTTATTATATGGACAAGGACTAAACAAGTATTTTTACCCATGAAGAGGTCAGTGGGAGGAGCAGTAAATAAAGGTCAGTGCTAACTATTTCAACCATCCACTATCAACACTTGTGTTACGTTGGTTTGTCCCTTATTACTTTGATAGTAAGGTTCTCACTACATGTTTTAGTGTGGGGTAGCTTTTTACTTAATGGCCTTATCTGTCTAGGGGTAATACTTACATTATGGCTGATCATCTTGAGTGTCTCTGATACCCTTTCACCAGCCCTCTTCACAGGTTATGTAAACTACTACTATAAAAATATAACTGTATTCTCAGTAGATATGTACAGAATATGCAATCACAGCCTCACATTTTCAAAACAAAATCTACACACTCCATACCTGTTCTCCACATGGTGTGTTCCAACAACTTTTGTCCTTCTCTCTTCTTGACATAACTCTGGGCTAACCAGTGTTTTGACACACTTTAGTCACCCTGGGTATGGTGGCCACAACTTAAATTATAAAAACTCACCCCTGGAGCACACATGATGCCCCAAAAGATAGAAGAAGGACCCAGAGATCCTGCCAGGTTGAAGGTCAGCCACAGAGAGAGTCAGTGAGAGGGAGAGAGAGAGAGAGAGCCTGGCTAAGCTCCTCCCACCAAAACAAAAGACTGTTGCCAAGCACAATTCTCCAGTTACCACAGTTCTACCACACCTTAATTTTACTTTTACAAAAAGAAATACAACTTTATAAACTACTTATTTAAATTGTGTGTTTATGTGTCTATAGTATAACCTATTATATTGAGAAAAATAGGCTTGACCCAGCTGCCTCTCAGTCATAAGGTTGATCAGTCCTTCTGACATTTAGAGCAAAGTCCCCATCAATTCAATATAATTAGGTATTCCAGAGTAACTGTTACTTATAAATACATGTTGGGTCCTATAGCCCCATAACAACTTGTCTGAGCCTAAACTCTTTTCTGTGTCCAATTATTAAAGAAGGCGAGTCTTGTTTGTCCTGTTGTCACCCCTGACTTCTGGTTACTTAATGGTGGTTTAATCCTTATCGACTACACTAAGGGAAGTCATTATGGCCGCACGTAAACACCTCACCACCAGACAAGAATACTTTAATCCTAGGAATGGGGAATAAGGCGCTGAGACCTCAAGCCACTGGCTTCATGAAGGATGACCTACACAACCCAGAAGGAAGGTCAGCCAGGCTTGTTTTATTACGACATTCATGGTGGAGGGCTAGATCCAGAGTGGTCATACTGCGTCTGGGAAATGAAAGGCATTAAGTTCCATGGTCTAGAACTATATAGTTCCAGACCATGGAACTGATCTCTTATCCAGGCTGAGGGACTGACCACCTCTGATACTATTTCTCCAGGGTTGATGGACTGATTACATCATCTTCACTTCACTACTACACCTGCTGTATATGACTGAAGAAGCCTATTGTGTAGGTGAAACGTTTCATCAATAAAGATACCCAACTGTTGCACATGTGTCTTAATCATCAAGGTGTCGGTATTTTACACACCCAACTGTTGCACGTGTGTCTTAATCATCAAGTTGTCGGTATTTTACACCGATAACTCTTTCGGTTGTCAACTTAACCCACCGTGTGTATACTTCCCACCGAGAGATGCCCCAGCGTTGCACTTTCTCCATTTTCCAACAGTCTTGTCTGTGGAAAAGCTTGTGGGTAGAAAGCTGGCTGTTGGTTGAGTGGTAGCGCTTTCGGCTCACACCTGAAGACCCGAGTTTGATCTTGGGCTGGTAGATAGGGTGGACATGTTTCCTTACATATGTGTCTCTTCACCTAGCAGTGAATAAGTATCCGACTGATGTGGGTAGCATCCCGGGGTGATAACATACTTCAGGTAGGGCTGGACTTCGTGGTGACCTGAGGTAGGAAAACGACTCTTAGCTTGTAAATTCATCGTTGTGAAAGGTTGAGTTATGTACTGGAAGTGAGTCAGGTACTAGTGCCGGAGACCCATAATGTGAAGGGTGCAAGTATATGCTTGGCTCTGGTCTCAGTATTTTCCCGGTGTCAGGGATTGCTGTTTGCAGCGTCAGCTGAGATGTTTGCTATCTCCTCCTGTCGTCATGTGTTGCAAGATAAAGTCTTAGCCTCGACCTATTGACGGTATCACTCAAGAGACGAAAGCATTGTGGTTTAACAAGCCAAAGGATCGTGGTAGCCTGCGAGGTAGCTGTGCAGGTAGGTCAGTCACTAATGGGCCCCGAGGGAAGATTAATCAATACAAGGGAAAATTCATCGTCTTTCCGATAGAAAACTGAGAGTTCATCAGCGTTCTCTCCCTCCCTGTCCTTGATGTACTGACTCAGGTAGCTCACACAGTGGCATGTTGCACTGCAACAAAGTCTTTTGTTGCTCATCATTCTATAATGAACAAACTAGTGTTCCTGGGTAGCCTGCAGCACACGCCATGAGGTACAGTTGCCAGTAGTACGGTGTATGTGTATACCAGTAACGGTTACTGGTATACACATACACCGTGCTACTGACACTTAGTCACCAGCATTTATGAATCTGTTATGTAAATGGTTTAGAAAATTGACAAGTTGAAGAATGAGATACTTGTGCAATATTTGGGAATCTTTACTGAGGAAACGTTTCGCCAGCCAGTGGCTTCTTCAGTCCAATACAGTGAAGAGCGGTGAAAGATGATGAGGGGAATGAGGTGGTCAGTCCCTCAGCCTGGAGTCGATGTGTTCAGTCCATCGGTCTCGAGAGTGATGGACTGAATGCAGCAAGACACAGTGTAAGACGTTATCAACACAGCATAACACAGTGTAAGACATCATCAACACAGTGTAAGACATCATCAACACAGTGTAAGACATCAACACAGAAAGACACGGTGTAAGATATTATCAACACAGAAAGACACGGTGTAAGACATTATCAACACAGCAAGGCACAGTGTAAGACATTATCAACACAGCATAACACAGTGTAAGACATCATCAACACAGCATAACACAGTGTAAGACATCATCAACACAGCATAACACAGTGTAAGACATCATCAACACAGCATAACACAGTGTAAGACATCATCAACACAGGAAGACACAGTGTAAGACATTATCAACACAGCATAACACAGTGTAAGACATCAACACAGCAAGACACAGTGTAAGACATTATCAACACAGCATAACACAGTGTAAGACATCATCAACACAGCAAGACACAGTGTAAGACATCATCAACACAGCAAGACACAGTGTAAGACATCATCAACACAGCAAGACACAGTGTAAGACATCATAAACACAGCAAGACACATTGTAAGACATCATCAACACAGCAAGACACAGTGTAAGACATTATCAACACAGCAAGACACAGTGTAAGACATCATCAACACGGCAAGACACAGTGTAAGACATCATCAACACAGCAAGACACAGTGTAAGACATCATAAACACAGCAAGACACAGTGTAAGACATCAACACAGCAAGACACAGTGTAAGACATTATCAACACAGCAAGGCACAGTGTAAGACATTATCAACACAGCATAACACAGTGTAAGACATCAACACAACAAGACGCAGTGTAAGACATTATCAACACAGCATAACACAGTGTAAGACATCATCAACACAGCAAGACACAGTGTAAGACATTATCAACACAGCATAACACAGTGTAAGACATTATCAACACAGCAAGACACAGTGTAAGACATCATCAACACAGGAAGATACAGTGTGATCAGTTGTTTTCTGACAGTGTTGTGTATCACCATCACTGGCAGGCCAGCGGTGCTTCAGCTGACAAAGACACCATCACCAGCTCACCAACGTCGGTAACGAAGCCACTTACCTTGGCAGACAGTATGCTGATGTATTGCTTCTTAATATTTGCACTCTGAATGGTGAGTGTCGTTGTTGCTAGTGCAGAAATGGTGCCATAGTTTTGCGGTCTTGTACCATCGTGACTGTCAATACCAGCGCCCTCGGGGAAAATGACAGCACTCATAAAGTAACAGTCTTCTCCAGGCTGAGGGACTGACCACCTCAAAACTACGTCTTCAAGGGTGATGGACTGATGACATCGTCTTTATATCTCTACTGCTTCTGTTCAGTCTTCTATACTCGACTGAAGAAGCCTACTGTGTAGGCGAAACGTTCGAAATAAAAATACCTAATTGTTGCACATGTGTCTTATTTACCAACCTGTTGGTATTGTATAACATTTATTGTTCACCCTTTGAGTTATTAAACCACCGCTCTCCTGCCCTCTTCTTTACCTGTGACTGATTTCCGGGGTACCTATACCCCCGTAGCCCGGGGCCTTACCCTATTGACCGCTTGGTCAGTCAAGCTTTTTGTTTTAGTTATCACAACCTGGTTGATCCGGCACTTGCACACCACAAATTAGGTAGTTGAAGTTCTATCAATAAAGATCGAGAACCAAAACCTAGTCATTGTGGTTGTATACAAGCTACCAGTTCAAAGAACAGCTACTGAAAATTGATTACTGTTTGGAAAACCTTCCAGCTCCATCCCCAAACATCTTACTGCTTGGTGATTTCAACCTAAGGCATACAAAATGGAAGAATGTAGCAAATAATGTTATAGCTGAAACAATCCCCGGAGGTAGCGCAGATGAAAGGTCACACACACATGAGCTACTAAGTCTCTGCGAAAAACACACCTTAAGCCAGCAGATAGTGGAGCCAACAAGACTAGAAAACACACTTGACCTTATCTTCACAAATAATGAGGACCTGATAAGAGACATAAGAATATCAAAAACAACTAATTCCGATCACAACCTAATCGAAGTCCAGACGTATATGCATAGGGGTCCTGATCAGCAGAATGCATGCACCTGTGAAGGTGTCTCTTCACAAAATACAACTTCAACAACAAGAACATCAACTGGGACCAGGTAAACCATGTCCTAAACGAAACATGTTGGGAAGATGTCTTAAATGACATGGATCCAAACCAGTGCCTTGAAAGGATCAACTTCCTGGCAGCCGAAGCATGTTCTAGGCATATTCCCCTAAGAAAGAAGAGCAAGAGTAAACTGGAGAGAGAAAGACGCTCCCTCTACAGAAGACGACAAAGAGTCACAGAGCTCCTCAGGAATGCTAGAATATCTGATACACGAAAGGAGGCGCTGAAGTGAAAACTATTGAACTTAAGTTAAATGACTCTTACAGGAACCAGGAGAGGCAGGAGGAGCTTAAAGCTATTAGTGAAATTGAAAGAAATTCAAAATATTTCTTTTCATATGCCAAAAACAAGGCAAATACCACATCTAGTATCGGGCCCTTACTCAGACAGGATGGGAATTACACAGATGACAACAAGGAAATGAGTGAAATATTGAAATCCCAGTACGACTCTGTGTTTAGTGAACCACTAATCGGTCTGAGGATCGACGACCCAAATGATTTCTTCATGAATGAGCCTCAAAACTCCATAAATGTATGCCAGATTTCCGACATTACCCTAGCTCCGATAGATTTCGAAAAAGCCATTGACAACATGCCTATGCACTCAGCCCCGGGCCCAGACTCGTAGAACTCTGTTTTCATTAAGAACTGCAAGAAACTCCTCTCGCGTGCCCTAAGTACACTATGGAGGAGGAGGTGGACATGGGTGAAATTCCACAGTCACTTAAAACAACGGATATAGCCCCACTCCATAAAGGTGGCAGCAAAGCATTAGCTAAGAACTATAGACCAATAGCTCTGACGTCCCACATCATAAAAATCTTTGAAAGAGTGCTAAGAAGCAGGATTGCAAATCGCCTGGATTCCCAAAATCTGCACAATCCAGGGCAACATGGGTTCAGGGAAGGTCGCTCCTGCCTCTCACAACTACTGGATCACTATGACATGGCCTTGGATGCACTGGAAGAAAATCAGAATGCAGATGTAATATACACAGACTTTGCAAAAACATTTGACAAATGCGATCATGGTGTAATAGCCCATAAAATACGTGCTAAAGGAATAACTGGGAAAGTGGGGAGATGGATCTTCAACTTCCTAACAAATCGAACACAAAGAGTAGTGGTCAACAGAGTTAAATCGGAGGCTGCCATAGTGAAGAGCTCTGTTCCACAAGGCACAGTACTCGCCCTCATCTTATTCCTTATCCTCATATCAGACATAGACAGAGATATACATCACAGCACCGTATCATCCTTTGCGGATGATACTAGGATCTGCATGAGGCTGTCATCTGCTGAGGACGCGGTTAACATCCAAGAAGATATAAACAAAGTTTTCCAGTGGGCAACGGTAAACAATATGATCAATGAGGACAAATTCCAACTACTCCGTTATGGAAAACTGGAGGAGATAATAACTAGAACGGAGTATACTACAGACTCTGGCCATACAATAGAGCGGAAAAGTAATGTAAGGGACCTGGGAGTAGTAATGTCTGTGGATCTCACTTTCAAGGATCACAACAGTGCCACGATCGCACGTGTAAAGAAAATGATAGGATGAATAATGAGAACGTTCAAAACGAGAGATGCCAAGCCAATGATGATCCTTTTCAAATCACTTGTTCTCTCTAGGCTGGAATACTGCTGTACATTAACATCTCCATTCAAAGCAGGTGAAATCGCAGATCTAGAGTGTACAGAGATCCTTTACTGCACGTATAAGTTCTGTCAAGCACCTTAACTACTGGGAACGCTTGGAAGCACTTGACTTGTACACGTTGGAACGCAGGAGGGAGAGATATATCATAATCTACACTTGGAAAATCTTGGAAGGAATGGTCCCAAATCTGCACACAGAAATCACTCCCAACGAAAGTAAAAGACTGGGCAGGCGATGCAAAATGCGCCATTGGTACACTAAGGGAAAACACCGTAAGTGTCCGGGGCCCAAGACTTTTCAACAGCCTCCCATCAAGCATTAGGGGAATTGCCAATAAGCCCCTGGCTGCCTTCAAGAGAGAGCTGGACAGATACCTAAAGTCAGTGCCGGATCAGCCGGGCTGTGGCTCGTACGTTGGACTGCGTGCGGCCAGCAGTAACAGCCTAGTTGATCAGGCCCTGATCCATCGGGAGGCCTGGTCATAGACCGGGCCGCGGGGGCGTTGATCCCCGGAATAACCTCCAGCTCCAGGTACAACGAAGCTGTCCGGCTTTCTGGAAACTGCAGTCTTCGTTCGGACAGTAATTCTGATATTTGCTCTTAGTATGTTGAACCCGCCCCTGGTCTGCACTGGCTTTATTCTGCACTTTCTCTCATATCTTTGACTCCGGGAAGTTGTTACAGCAGTAACAAGAATGGAGGAACACTGCAGGAGGCCTACTGGCCCATACAAAAGAGGCTCTTATCAAAACCTCCAATGTATTTTGTCCAGCCTTTTCCCATTTATTTATTTATTCTCCATTTCAAGGAAAATACCAAGTGCTTGGAGGCGTTCTCGGTAGTTTTTAATATATCTTAATGATTTTCTACAGGCTTTAGTGTTGTGAGGATTCGTGGAGATGTGATGGTTGGAGTTAAACACTTGTTGGATGGTAACACTTATATTAGCAGAGTGTGAAAGGGGAAGAGGCCCAACCTGCCTGTGTTGGCCGTAGACCTAAGCGTGGGGAACTGAGCGAGTTACAGGGATTCTCACGCACACATGCACATCACGTGACGTCACACATGCTAGTCGCTGAACCTACTGAAAGGGAGACTAAATATATACATGGATGATGTGATCTACAATATACTACACTAGTATAAGTATAGGGGATTCAGTAGCTATACTGAGATTAGATGACCTCTGTATGTTTTCCAGCAAAAAATATTTCTCCTGTGTTGACAAGTGCTGTGAACACAAGTGTTAAAGTGAGACCACAAGCGATTTGAAGGTACCATCAGAGACGCTGTTTCTTCTGTTTTGAAGGTTCTCGTAATCCACCCTGGTACTTTTCTGGTCTTTACTGAATTTATCTTACTGTGTTCTCCAAATGACAGACTTTGAAAAATAAAAAAAATAACATTATATCTTTACACACACACACACACACACACACACACACACACACACACACACTAAGTGGTAATCACTTAAGTGACTCATGGCTATCTAACTAGCACAGGGAAGGTCAGTATCCCGCAATCTCCTATCTTGTGTGAGGATGTGTGAGTGTCGCCCTGAGAGGAGGCTGGGGTCCTGGACGCAGGCAACACTGTTGTGGCGTTGCTGGGGTCCTGGACGCAGGCAACACTGGTGTGGTGTTGCTGGGGTCCTGGACGCAGGCAACACTGGTGTGGTGTTGCTGGGGTCCTGGACGCAGGCAACACTTGTGGCGTTGCTGGGGTCCTGGACGCAGGCAACACTGGTGTGGTGTTGCTGGGGTCCTGGACGCAGGCAACACTGTTGTGGCGTTGCTGGGGTCCTGGACGCAGGCAACACTGGTGTGGTGTTGCTGGGGTCCTGGACGCAGGCAACACTGGTGTGGTGTTGCTGGGGTCCTGGACGCAGGCAACACTGTTGTGGCGTTGCTGGGGTCCTGGACGCAGGCAACACTGGTGTGGTGTTGCTGGGGTCCTGGACGCAGGCAACACTGTTGTGGCGTTGCTGGGGTCCTGGACGCAGGCAACACTGTTGTGGTGTTGCTGGGGTCCTGGACGCAGGCAACACTGGTGTGGTGTTGCTGGGGTCCTGGACGCAGGCAACACTGTTGTGGCGTTGCTGGGGTCCTGGACGCAGGCAACACTGTTGTGGTGTTGCTGGGGTCCTGGACGCAGGCAACACTGGTGTGGTGTTGCTGGGGTCCTGGACGCAGGCAACACTGTTGTGGTGTTGCTGGGGTCCTGGACGCAGGCAACACTGTTGTGGTGTTGCTGGGGCCCTGGACGCAGGCAACACTGGTGTGGTGTTGCTGGGGTCCTGGACGCAGGCAACACTGGTGTGGTGTTGCTGGGGCCCTGGACGCAGGCAACACTGGTGTGGTGTTGCTGGGGCCCTGGACGCAGGCAACACTGGTGTGGTGTTGCTGGGGTCCTGGACGCAGGCAACACTTGTGGTGTTGCTGGGGTCCTGGACGCAGGCAACACTGGTGTGATGTTGCTGGGGTCCTGGACGCAGGCAACACTGGTGTGGTGTTGCTGGGGTCCTGGACGCAGGCAACATTGGTGTGGTGTTGCTGGGGCCCTGGACGCAGGGAACACTGGTGTGATGTTGCTGTTGCCCTGGACGCAGGCAACATTGGTGTGGTGTTGCTGGGGCCCTGGACGCAGGCAACACTCAGGGTAATCTTACACCTTCGACCCCCGAGGCTGCAGCTGTAACATTGACTCTTACCGTGACACCAGGTGTCAGGAGGTTACACACACACACACACACACACACACACACACACACACACACACACACACACACACACACACACACACACACACACACACACACACACACAGTGGAAGGAAGCGATGGGACTCCAACAAGAGTTGGTCGAAACAAAAGCGATGGGACCAGATAATATACAGTGTTTGAAAGAGATGGACCTGAATCGTGAAGTATACTGCTTTGAAACTGGTCCCATCTTTTTAAAACACCGTGTACACGTACATGTGTCTCCAGGGGTGCTGAGAGACGAGCAAACAGATCTATATAACCCAGTAGCCAGCGTGTTCCAGTCTGTCCACACCTGCCAGAAAATTGGAAAAATGACAAATGTGATTATAAGAACATAAGAAAGAAGGAACACTGCAACAGGCCTACTGACCCATGCGGAGCAGGCAAGCATACTGTCAAAAGTTTTGGAGAAGATAAGGGAAGGAATATTGGGACACTTGCAGAAGATTCTTTGCGGGAAACCAGCATGGATTTAGAGATGGAAAATTCTGTTTTATGAATTCACTGGAATTCAACTACAGAGTCGCACACACAGAAACAAGAAAGACAAGGCTGGACGAATTGCATTTTCTTGGACTATAGAAATCATTTGATACAGAACTACTTAAATAAATGAGAAAAATAAGAACAAGAGAGAACAGTAATAAAATATCAGAGAATGAACAGGACCTTGGGATGACTATAACACCTAACATATCACCAGAATTCCACATAAACCGTGTAACGGCATGTACAAGATCAACAAACCTCAGAATAGCATTCACGAATTGTAACAAAGAATCCTTTACAACCTTTTACACAGCATGTTAGACCAGTCACCGAGTACGCATCCCGATAATAATAATAATAATAATAATAATAATAATTCTCAAATACTCTTCATCGTGAAATATAAATTACTGATATCATTCAATATATTTATTCTAATATTAAATGTGATTGTATTGATCAACGAGGCTGTTGGTGGTGGTGGTGTTGCCTACAGTGATGGTGCTGGCGCACTCTGCTCTCGTTATGTTAACTTGAGACAAAGTTGGGTCCCTGGCCTCCTCCACTAACTTAGTTAAGTGACCCTCTCTCTCTTGTTACAAATTCACTCAATGCAAACTTGACGTGTATTTACTTCCCTGACCTACTGTAGAATTAGTCAAAATATTTTATATTTGTTCGTGTTCATGAGGTCATTGTTCGTGTACACGAAATCACACTGTTCGTCCACATGATGTCACAGTGTTCGTCTACACGAGGTCACAGTGTTCGTCCACACTAGGTCAGTGTTCGTCCACACTAGGTCAGTGTTCGTCCACACGAGGTCACAGTGTTCGTCCACACTAGGTCAGGAGCCTCGATCACCGCCTTATAGTGTCAGTAAACTAAGCTGAGATTGTTCATGTTGTAGGAACCTATTAATGTTCATACGGCAGTTTGATCATTATATATATATTTATATTATATATATATATATATATATATATATATATATATATATATATATATATATATATATATATATATATATATATATATATATATATATATATATCACCGTCAACTAGGGACTAGTTTATACAGTGAAAGCGATAAGTCACATGTACAGAAGTTGGGTATCTTGATTGAAACGTTTCGCCTACATAGTGGCTTCTTCAGTCAAATACAGAGAAGGAATTGGAGGCAGCAGGCGTGGTAGGTAAGTCAGTATGATATGACTAGTCCATCAGCCTTGGAGAAATAATATTTGAGGTGGTCATATCGTTCCAGACCATGGAGCTGAACTCTTCTCTAGGCTGAGGGTCGGAACACATTGTTGCAGACCATGGAGCTGTACTCTTCACCAGGCTGAGGGACTGACCACCTTGTTCCAGACCATGAAGCTGAACTCTTCACCAGGCTGAGGGACTGACCACCTTATTCCAGACCATAGAGTTTAACTCTTCTCCAGGCTGAGGGACTGACCACCTCGTTCCAGACCATGAAGCTAAGCTGTTCTCCAGGCTGAGGGACAAACCACCTCGTTCCAGACCATGGAGCTGAACTCTTCTCCAGGGTTAGGGACTGACCACCTTGTTCCAGACCATGGAGCTGAACTCTTCTCCAGGCGGAGGGACTGACCACCTCGTACCAGACCATGAAGCTGAACTCTTCTCCAGGCTGAGGGACTGACCACCTTGTTCCAGACCTTGAAGCTGAACTCTTCTCCAGGCTGAGGGACTGATCATCTCATTCCAGACCATGAAGCTGAACTCCTCTCCAGGCTGAGAGTCTGACCACCTCGTTCCAGACCATGGAGCTGAACTCTTCTCCAGGCTGAGGGATCGACCACATTGTTCCAGACCATGAAGCTGAACTCTTCTCCAGGCTGAGGGAGTAACCACCTCAAATACTGTTTCTCCTTGTATTGGTAAAGCCACTGGTTGGAGAAATGCCTACAAATAAAGATACCCAGATGTTGCGCATCTCTTATTCCTCACCAATTCTGAAGGTACTGTTACGTGGTGGCCACTATTTTGAAGGGCATAGTATACACAGATGTGCTTCCAGATGCACAAAGTTAATATGCATTAATGCAAGTGTAGATTCTGTACCCCCCTCCCCCCTCGCTAAACAGTCGAGTTTAAAGTTATTTTCAGTGTAAAGTTAGAATAACGTTAATTGACTCGGGTTAAATGTGATGAAAGTTGAGCTAAATTAAGGTGCTGTGGTATTTAGGATTTCCAGGAAGGCTCTCTGCCATGACTGACCTCACGTGTGGTCATTCCAGGAAGGCTCTCTGCCATGACTGACCTCACGTGTGGTCATTCCAGGAAGGCTCTCTGCCATGACTGACCTCACGTGTGGTCATTCCAGGAAGGCTCTCTGTCAAGACTGACCTCACGTGTGGTCACTCCAGGAAGGCTCTCTGCAAAGACTGACCTCACGTGTGGTCATTCCAGGAAGGCTCTCTGCCATGACTGACCTCACGTGTGGTCATTCCAGGAAGGCTCTCTGCCATGACTGACCTCACGTGTGGTCATTCCAGGAAGGCTTTCTGCCAAGACTGACCTCACGTGTGGTCATTAAAACATAACAGAAGTTCGTCTGTTGAAGAATGAAAGTTACAGTACCGTGGCTGGAATAATAATAAGAATTAGTAGCAGCAGCAATAGTACCAGTAGTAATAGCAATAGTAGTGGTAGCAGCAGTGGTACTAGTAGTAGTAGCAGTAATAGCAATAGTAGTAGTAGTAATATCAGTAGTAGTACTAGCAGTACTAGTAGTAGTAGTAATAATAGTACCAGTAGTAGTAGTACTAGCAGTAGTAATAGTACCAGTAGTAGTAGTAGTAGCAATAGTAGTGGTAGCAGCAGTAGTACTAGCAGTAGTAGTAGTAGCAGTAATAGTAGCAGTAGTAGTAGTAGTAATAGTAGTAGTAGTAGTACTAGCAGTAGTAGTAGTAGTAGTAATGATAGTACCAGTAGTAGTAGTAGCAATAGTAGTGGTAGCAGCAGTAGTAGTAGTAGTAGCAGTAATTGTAGCAGTAGTAGTAGTATCAGTAGTAGTAGTAGTATTAGCAGTAGTAGTAGTAATAGTACTAGCAGTACTAGTAGTAGTAGTAATAGCAGTAGTAGTAATAGCAGTAGTAGTACTAGCAGTAGTAGTAGTAGTAATAGCAGTAGTAGTACTAGCAGTAGTAGTACTAGCAGTAGTAGTAATACTACTAGTAAAAGTAGTAGTAGCAGCGATAGTAGTAGCCGCAGTAGTAGCAGCGATAGTAGTAGTATTAGCCGTAGTAGCAGTAGTAGTACAGAAGACGTTTCGCTCACTGAGCAGGTTTCATCAGTCACAGTACAAAGGTAACTTCAACACTTGTAACAGAACAGCTAAAGTACTGGTAGGTAGATATACTGTATATCGCTTGTAATATGAATTCTCAAATAACGTTTGTCGGGATGTGTGACGTTTTTTTGTATGTAAATTTGTTTTTTTATCTTTCAATATGCGTGAGTCTGAATCAATGGCTTCGGACACAGCTGGCCGGTAGAACGCATCTGTTTGTTATTAATACGTGTTCGGTAGCACGTGAACGACACAGGCTTAGGTTTACCCCTGAGGTATTTTTTTTTCTCTCTTCAATATTGAAAGTTAACACGAGTCCATCCTAGGAAGAAACATAGTTTTGGCAGGTAGTGTTGCCAGAAAAACAACCATATTGTATATACTCTCACCCAGGCAGCCATTGTTGCTAGGAAGGAGGGAGAGAGATGCACTCACTGAACTGTGGTTGCAGGGGTCGAGTCATAGCTCGTGTGTGTGTGTGTGGAGGAGGGGGGGGGTAGATGTGTGTTACCTACGACAAGTAGGAAGCGTTAGGCACGGTGTTAAAACACCTGTTGTCCTCTGTTCACCTAGCAGTAAGTAGGTACTTGAGGGTTAGGTGAGTGTTTTGAGTCGCATCCTGGGGGGAGAGTATCAGACGACCACAGCAGAGATAAGCCACATTTTTTCTTGAGTTATCCTGAGTTATGAACTTGTGGGATTGATAATCCGAATTGAATCAAAATAAAAGTATAAATTATAATAATCATAATCTTTTTTTCTTCTTCCTGAACTATTGTGGTCACAACCACAGCTAACGAGACCTGGTCACAGACCGGAGCGCGGGGGCGTTGACCCCTGAAAACCTCTCTTCCAGGTAACTGCTACTGACTTTAACTTGAAAGAAAGTAAGCCTCCGGTAGTACTGTCAACCTCAGCATACCTTTAATTGTCTACCAGCAAACATGTAACCATAAAGTTAGGTTTTGGTACTCTGGTAAGTACAGTATTTCCCTGTTACCAGGTTGTCTCGCCTTGAGACTCGCAATCATCATCCTCCCAACATTCACTCTCTAATCTATTTAAGTGTTATTGCCTCTTATGAACACGTGCGACACTTGTCTCTCAAAGTTGTAACTTGATGAGGGTTTGCTGCGTTAGTGTTACTTCACAGTATATATATATATATATATATATATATATATATATATATATATATATATATATATATATATATATATATATATATATATATATATATATATGTCGTGCCGAATATGTAAAACTGGTCAATTAGCAAGAACTCATTTAAAATTAAGGCCTTTCCGAAATTTTCTCTTATACGTTTAAAGATACATTTTTTTCATTAATGTTAATGTAAAAATTTTTAATTTTGCACCAAAAGAATCTTAGAAAACTTACCTAACCTTATTATAACAAGAACAATTTATTTTAGCCTAACCCAACTAAATATATTTTAGATTTGTTTACAATAATTTAAACTAAACAAAGACAGTGAAATATATTTTTTTTCCGTTAGGTTCGGAATGATTTTGGCGAAATTATTGCATACACAAATTTTCGCTTGTCCTATATGGCAAGATGAGCGTTGCTATTTAAGCCAAGATCGCAAATTCTGCCTATTCGGCACGACATATATATATATATATATATATATATATATATATATATATATATATATATATATATATATATATATATATATATATATATATATATATATATATATATGTGTGTGTGTGTGTGCGTGTGTGTGATTGTGTATGTGTGTGTGTGTGATTGTGTGTGTGTGTGTGTGTGTGTGTGTGTGTGTGTGTGTGTGTGTGTGTGTGTGTGTCTGTGTGTGTGTGTGTGTGTGTGTGTGTGTGTGTGTGTGTGTGTGTGTGTGTGTGTGTGTATGTGTGTGTGTGTGTGTTTCCGATTAGGTAAAACTTGCTATTTTGGCTTAAATAGCAACGCTTTTCTTGCCGAATAAGGCAAGTGAAAATTTGCGTATGCAATAATTTCGCAGAAATCATTCTGAACCTAACGAAAAAAAAATATATTTCATTGTGTGTGTTTATTATTAAATTATTGTAAACTTATCTAAAATATATTTAGCTACATTAGGCTAAATTAAATTGCGCTTGTTATAATAAGATTAGGTAAGTTTTCTAAGGCTCTTTTGGTACAAAATTATTAATTTTTACATTAAGATAAATAATAAATAAATATTTTTAAACGTATAAGAGAAAATTTTAGAAAGGACTTAATTTTAAATGAGTTTTTAGCTAATTGACCAGTTTTACCTATTCGGCACGACATATACATATGTTGACTGTTATTGCAGCAGTCGTACATGTGTCAACATTATCTTTTGCACAGATGTGGCTCTGTGTTATCGGTGGACACTGATATTAAGATAACTCGATGCACAGAGATGAATCGCACGAGAAAGAAAAAGGAACAGATTGTGATCTTGTGGGGAAAATGGTAACGGTTTTAACGGATTTTTAATGATTTTCTTGGGTGGCAGGTGGCGCTGTTTGTTATGGTGGTGATAACAGTGTGTGTGTGTGTGTGTCTGTGTACTCACCTAATTGTACTCACCTAATTGTGGTTGCAGGGGTCGAGACTCAGCTCCTGGCCCTGCCTCTTCACTGATCGCTACTAGGTCCTCTCCCTCTCTGCTTCCTGAGCTTTGTCATACCTCTTCTTAAAACTATGTATGGTTCCTGCCTCCACTACTTCACTTGCTAGGCTATTCCACTTGCTGACAACTCTATGACTGAAGAAATACTTCCTAACGTCCCTGTGACTCGTCTGAGTCTTCAGCTTCCAGTTGTGACCCCTTGTTTCCTTGTCCCCTCTCTGGAACATCCTGTCTCTGTCCACCTTGTCTAATCCCCGCAGTATCTTGTATGTCGTTATCATGTCTCCCCTGACCCTTCTGTCCTCCAGTGTCGTCAGTCCGATTTCCCTCAACCTTTCCTCGTGCGACATTCCCCTGAGCTCTGGGACTAGCCTTGTTGCAAACCTTTGTACATTCTCTAACTTCTTGACGTGCTTGACCAGGTGTGGGTTCCAGACTGGTGCTGCATACTCCAGTATGGGCCTAACATACAGAGTGTACAGTGTCTTGAACGATTCCTTATTAAGGTATCGGAACGCTATTCTCAGGTTTGCCAGGCGCCCATATGCTGCAGCAGTTATTTGGTTGATGTGTGCCTCCGGTGACTTGCTCGGTGTTATGGTCACCCCAAGGTCTTTCTCCCTGAGTGAGGTCTGTAGTCTTTGTCCACCTAGCCTATACTCTGTCTGCGGTCTTCTTTGCCCCTCCCCAATCTTCATGACTTAGCATTTGGCAGGGTTGAATTCGAGAAGCCATTTTCTGGACCACATGTCCAGCCTGTCCAGGTCTCTTTACAGTCCTGCCTCATCCTCATCCGATTTATTTCTTGTCATCAGCTTCACATCATCTGCGAATAGGGACACTTCAGAGTCTATTCTTTCCATCATGTCGTTCGCATATATCAAAAATAGCACTGGTCCTAGAACTGACCCCTGTGGGACCCCGCTCATCACAGGCGCCCACTGTCATACCTCTTCACGTACCATGACTCGTTGTTGCCTCCCTGTCAGGTATTTCCTGATCCATTGCAGTGCCCTCCCTGTTATATGCGCCTGATCCTCCAGCTTCTGCACTAATCTCTTGTGGAGAACTGTGTCAAAGGCCTTCCTGCAGTCTAGGAAAATGCAATCAACCCACCCCTCTCTCTCGTGTCTTACTTCTGTTACCTTGTCATAAAACTCCAGAAGGTTTGTGACACAGGATTTGCCTTCCATGAACCCATGCTGGTTTTCATTTATAATCTTGTTCCGTTCCAGGTGTTCCACCACTCTCCTCCTGATAATCTTCTCCATGACTTTGCACACAATACATGTCAGAGACACAGGTCTGTAGTTTAGTGCCTCATTTCTATTTCCTTTCTTAAATATGGGGACTACATTTGCTGTCTTCCATTTCTCAGGTAGTTGCCCAGTTTCAAGGGATGTGTTGAAGATTGTGGTTAGGGGCACACACAACATCTCTGCTCCTTCTCTAAGGACTCATGGGGAGATGTCCGGTCCCATCGCCTTTGAGGTATCAAGGTCACTTAGCAGCTTTTGCACCTCCTCGGTTGTTCGTATGCCATCCAACACTTGTTGGTATATTCCCTCTTGATGTTCCCTTCTGTGCTGTCTTCCCAGAGCCCTTCCTGTCTCTACTGTAAAAACTTCCTTAAATCTCCTGTTTAGCTCCTCACATACCTCCTGATCATTTCTTGTGAGTTCTTCACCTTCTGTCCTCAGTCTGATCACCTGGTCTTCGACTGTTGTCTTCCTCCTGATGTGGCTATACAACAGTTTCGGGTCAGTCTTGCTTTTCGATGCTATGTTATTTTCATATTATCGCTGGGCCTCCCTCCTTACCTGTGCATACTCGTTCCTGGCTCTGCCACTGATCTCCCTATTTTCATGTGTTTTTTTCCATTCTCTATTGCACTTTGTTTTTGCCTCCTTACACCGTTGGGTAAACCAGGGGCTCGTTCTGGTCTTCCCATTGTTTCTCTTGCCCTTGGGAATAAACCTTTCCACTGCCTCCTTGCATTTTGTTGTTACATATTCCATCATTTCATTTACTGGCTTTCCTGCCAGTTTTCTGTCCCACAGAACCTCCTGCAGGAAGTTCCTCATCCCTATGTAGTCCCCTCTTTTATAGTCTGGCTTTTTCCATTCAACTCCTGTTACTTTCTCGACTTGCAACTCTACTTTGTATTCAAAGCACAGAACCACGTGGTCACTAGCTCCTAGGGGACTCTCATATGTGATGTCCTCAATGTCTGAACTGCCCAGGGTGAACACAAGGTCCAATCTTGCTGGTTCATCCTCCCCTCTCACTCTGGTAGTGTCCTTAACATGTTGGTGCATGAGGTTTTCCAGCAAGTGTGTCCACCATTGCTCTGTTGCTCTCTTCATATTCCTCTTTTGGCCTCCTGCAGTTCTGTGGTGGATTATACATCACTGCAATGACCACCTTGTGCTCCCCAGACTAAAGTGTACCTACTATGTAGTCCCTTTCTACTGTCTCGTCTATGCCTCCCATTTTCTCGAATTTCCATCGGTTTTTATGAGCAGAGCAACCCCTCCTCCCCCTTTGCCCCTTCTATCTTTCCTCATGATCTGGTATCCTGGTGGGAAGATTGCATCTGTTATTGTCTCCGTGAGTTTTGTTTCTGTAACTTCTGTGATGTCTGGGGACTTCTCATTGATCCTTTCTTGCCATTCCTCATATTTATTCGTTAATCCATCCGCATTTGTGTACCAAACTTCAACTTCTGTTCTAATACTGTAACTGTGGTCCTGGGGGAATACTGGGGTTGGGAGAGCAGGAGTCCTGGTGGGGGCCTGTGGGGGGTTGCAGTGGGGATGGAGGAAGAGCTCCCATTGGGGGTTGCTGTAAGGGTAGGGTTCATGGTGCAGGGGGTGGGAACAGAGGGATCGGTGTGTGATGGTTGGTTTGGATTGTTCAGTTGCCTTGGGGGTGTCATGGCTGGAGTCCTTCTGCAGGTGTTTCTGGGGGGTGTGCTTGTCCTTCCACCTGTTCCTGGGTTATTCTGCTCTCCTTTTTCATTTCCTCCCATTCCTCCTTTCGTTTTTGCACTCTCTCTTTCAGTATCATCCTTTCCTGCTGTGTTCTGTCTCGATCGAGGTACACACTCATGAACTCCTGTTTGCCTCTCAGCCGTGCTTTCTCCTGCAGGATCATGGTTCGAATTGATTCTGCCTTGAAGATTACTTTGAGAGGCCGATTCCTTTTCTTTGTGAACGACCCGATTCTCCGAAAATTTGCCACCTGGGTCATGTCTCCCTCGCCTATCACCTTCATAATACCTTCAGTCGCTTTTTTCTCCTCCTGCTTTCTTTCATCATAAGTTTCCCCTTCAGCTTCGTCTGGCCCATAGACAAAAACTGATCTCTCCCTTTCCACCTCCCACTGTGGCTCCCATTGCATCCTCTAAGGTGTTTTAGTTCCTTCCTGTGGAGTGCTCCTTCCTTCAGTCCCTTCCCTAGCTGTGGCCCCTATGCTAATTGGTTTGTCCTTCCTGCTCACCTGTTCCTGGCCCCCACAAGTGTCTGGTAAGGTCCCTACACATGTTCTAGTTCCTTCAATGTCTTCCAACTTCTCATTCTGTCCTAGTGTGCTCCCTGTCTTTGTTTTGGCCCCATGTGGGTTTGACAGGACCTCTGCATACAGTTTAGCTTCCATGCTCCCTTCAGACCCTTTGTCTGTGTCTGATGTAAACATTGCTGATGCTACTTCTGTATTATCGTTGTCTCTAGGCTGTTTCAGATTTC